>NC_133666.1:411899026-412226887 GCF_037893015.1 Macrotis lagotis
TTTATTTTATTTTATGGAAAATAATTATCACACTGGGTGAAAGGCACAGTATCCAAAAAAGATCTCCATGAGTGGGACTTGTGAATAGAAGTTAACATCATGTAATTTAATCAGGGATAAATATAAAAATCTTTATTGAGCTTCAAAAATTACCTTCACATTGTTTTGCATATTACTTTGAATGTTTTAAATATAATTTTTCCCTCTTTTTTTCTTTTTGTCTTTAAAAATAGTTATTTATAATATGGGAAGGACAAAAGGATACAGGGGAAAATTAATGGTGTAAAAACAAAAGACATGAAGAAAAACTGATTTTTAAAAATGTATAATAGATATAATAAAGAGGGAAATAATAATTATTGTGTAATACTCTGTCCTAGTTATATCTGCTTGATCAGAGATGAAGTATATTTAACAAGAACTCATCAAACTATGGTGTTCAGTTCTGGGCATCATATATTAGGAAGAATATCAATAAATTTGTCTAGAGGAGGGCTCAAAGGATATCAAAGGATAATAAAAGTACAAGAAGTCACTCAGTATAAGGATTAGTTGAAGAGGTTTAGTTGCATAACTCAACAAACATTTATTAAATCCCTGAAGAAGATTATGCATGTGAAGCCATGATACTTGTCTTCAAATATTTCAAGGGTTGTTATATGGAAGGGGAATTAGTCTTATTCTATTTCATCCCAGAAGGCAGAATCATGTGAAAATTATAGGAAGTACATATCAAGTCAATACACACACACACACACACACACACACACACACACACACACACACACACACACATATTTAAATAAGAACAACTTCCTAACAATTGAATTTTTTTCCAAAATGGAATGATTGCCTTGGAGAGATGTTGAGTTCCTGTCCCTGGCACTCTTCAAGTGAAGAAAGAGTAATCATTTGTTAAACTTAATGCATCTGGGAGAGATGTAGCTAAATAAACTCTGTGGTCCCTTCTAACCGCAAGTCTGCAACTCATGATTTATTTTAATTTTTTTAAAAAAATTTTTATTGACCTTTCTAAACCTTCCAGGACTGTAAAGTATCTATCAGCATGAATTGTGCTCTAATGTTACCACAGAGCACATTTCAAATTTTAATTCAAATTTATACTTGCCAAGTATTCAAAATGGTTCAAATCCAAGGTCCATGAGCCTCTGACCCATCTTTAAAATAAATATCCTTTTGAAGGTATAAAATGAAAACCTTGTAACCTCTAGCTGTTGTCAGGCCTATTGGGAATGTTTATGGATCTATTTAAACTAAAGGTCATTGATTTTATTTCATCTTCTTTAGAAACAAATTACTTTGCAACCTGGAACATACATTACAAATGTCAATCCAGGCCTTTGGTGGCCAAATGCATCATTCTTGAAATGCGACAAAGAAAGAGAACCTCTCCTCTCTACTTCCTACTGGGGAAGGATGGCTCTGATTGGAACCATTCAGAAGCTTTATAAAGTGTGATTATAGAACATCCAACATGATTGTCTTCCAGTTAAATAATCTCCTTCTTTCAGTTCCTTCAGGTAATAGTTCTGCATGACAAGAATAGGAGTAAGTTGATAAATGATTCCCCTCCTTATTTTCATGCAAGAAGGAAAGTACAGGCAGAACACTCTTTGTCTGTTTGGCTATCACTGTGGTTGTCAAGATATTTGTTATTTGGGTATAAAAGAGTCACATTTTAAAGGATGAAGTTTTCATTAAGTCAATCATATAGGAATAATTATGTCAATTGTTGCTTGATAGGATTTGAAATCCTTTCTGTGATTCTGATAGTAAGAATAATAGGAAGATGAGAGTCCTTGGAATGATTATATGTTTTTGGTTTATAAATTATCTCCTTATACATACATACATATATATATATATATATATATACATATATACACATATATTTATACATAGATAAATAGATATGTATGTGGCAGCTGGGTTTAAGTAACTTGCCCTGGGTCACATAGCTCTTAAATGTCATGTTCCTTAAGACCAAATTTGAACTCAGGGCCACTGATTCTAGGACTGGTGCTTTATCTGGTACTCTTTCCACCACACCATCTAATTTCCCTTCAGTACAATTTTTATGATATAAAGAGGGATACTTTGAAGAAAGTACAGGATTTTTATAACTACCCAACCTCAAAGTTTAAGGTGATTTCATTCTAGCAATAAAGTGAAATAACAGCAGGGGCATCAGAAGACCTGTATATGAGAGGAAGAGTGGTGTGGAGGATGAGTGTTGTACTTTGGAATCAAGAGGACCTGAGTTCAAATTCTACCCCAGTGACTTGCTATCTGTGGGACCATGGGCATATTACCAAAGATCTCTAAACTTCAATTTCATTAGTCATAAAGAGAGGTGCTGATAACTCCTGTTTCACAGGGTTGTTTGAAGGGGCAAATGAGATCGTCCATGAGAAATGCAGTCAATGTGCAGTATGTCATTTAGGATTTGAACCCAGGATTCTGACTCAAAAACCATCCCTCTTTCCACTGATTTCTGCTACCTCTCTCACAAGGATGAGTCATCACTGGCTTAGAATTCTTTGCTAAAACCCTTTTATTAATTAAATTCAACTCAATTCAATCCCATAAACAATCATTAAATTCTTATTCTGTGAATCATTATTAACAAATGGCTTATTCCTGTTCCTTCCTGGGAGCTTATTAACATCAGGATCATTTTGTCCAGCTTTTTATTGATTTTGATATTTTTAGGTAACTTCGATTAGAAAGTCTTGCTCCAGTAATTTGTCCTGGTATGGAAGTGAACTTTCTTCTTTAAAGTGAAGTGAAGTTTTGGTAATGCTCAACTGAGCCTGGATAGGTTTTTGATATAAGCTTAATTGTAGGACTGTAGGTTTCTGAAGTGGAGGTAGACCAGAAGCTCATCAGCACATGGGTCACACAGTGAAGCATATTTTATCCACCTCTCAAAGACTATCTGCTAAGTCAGAGGGACAGTGATCTGAATTGAAGGGAGCATTCACCCTGGGAATCCTTGAAGTATTAATTCTTGTTCTTTGAAGTGAGTGGTATTTTAATCTAATAGCTTCTGGAACTTCCCCATTGGAGGCCCTGGACCAATTTCCCTGTGCTTATTGATCTGCCTGACTACTTTGTCTGTTTCCATTCTCATTAGTTGTTCCTTGAATTCGGATTGTCCTCTTATTGACAAACCTCAAACCCCTCATTGTCAATGAATCAAGGGGAACTTCTCCTGGCAAGATGGGCAGATGAGAATAGTTTGTTTGCTCTTGCAGGGTAAGACTGAGGACTTCATGCAACTCTGCCTCACTTAAATCCAATTCAACCTCAAGTCAAGACATCATCCAAGGATGTCATTGGCTCTTTTCAAAAACAAAGGTCAAACAAAAATAGCTAACATTTATACATCATTTAGTGTGGGGGGGGAGGCTCTAGGTTAAGTGTTTTACAATTATTTTCCAATCTGATCCTCACAACAACCCTGGAAAATAGGTACTTTTAAATTTTATTATAATATTTATTATATTATTATTATTATTTATTATCCTTTACAGATAAGGAAACTGAGGCAAACAGTGTTAAATGACTAGCCAGGAGCCGCACAGCTAGTAAGTGTCTGAGATCAGTCTTCCTGACTCCAGGCCCAGTGCTAACTGTCTCTTAGATTGGACATTCCTGGTGATATGAAGAGCACTGAGTTGTAGTTGTAGGTAGGCAGATTTCAAATACATATAAGAAAAAAATCTCCTAAGAGTCAGAGCTTCCCAAAAATAGATTGGATTGCTGGTCCTGGGTTCATCTCCTCTCTCATGTATCCATAAAACCCTGGGGAAGTTACTTTATTTTTCTGGACCTCAGTTTCTTCATCTGTAACATAAAGGGCTTGGGGCAGTTGAATTCTGAGCTTCCTTCTTGCTTTACATCTATGAGCTAATGATATTTCTTGGCTCATTTTTGTTTGATACTGTCATGAAAAAAAGCTGTTCCTCACAATTTGAGGATTTAAATCAGATGAAAAAAAATTTTTTTTTGTTATTACAAATCATGGCAGGGAAAGGCTGCTAGGTTCACTGACAAGTCTTTGGGAGGCAAGTAGGTTCTCTTTAAAAGGCATTTCCTATTAGTATGTATGTATGTGTGTGTGTGTGTGTGTGTGTGTGTGTGTGTGTGTGTGTAGATACATATGTAAATATATACACTAGACTTTATATAAGCCATTTCTTGCTAGTATATATATTTATACTATACCATATATACTATATTGCATATAGTATATATACATATATGTCCATATTATATGAATATATTTATATATATATCTATATAAAGTATAAAATGAATAAGAATATCAGACAGTCTGGTAACAAACTGTTGACCATTGACTTTGCAAATTGGACAGGGCAGCTCATTTCTTTCAAGGGAAGAAAAGGGCGAAAAGTTCTCAAGATTGCTAAATCTTGTTTCTCTTTTTGATCAATCTTGTAGGGATACTGGAATAAAAATAAATACAAACCCAGGGACTTGCTCATTTTATACTACAATGAAGGCTAGTTTAAAAAGGAGGCATACATGTCAGCAGAATATGGAATCCCTTTCTTTAGACCTCTAGAAGATAACTCCCCTGGAAGTTATGATGGAAAATATGAATGATTATCCATTAGTTTTTGGGACCAAAAAGAGGGCTAGGATTATTTAGACCTTGAAATGACTTATTTCAACCCTCTTCATGAGTGACATGGGTCTTCATGTAGTTTATTAATTTAACAAATAGGCATCAATCAGTATGGATCAATGAAATGTCAAAATGACCCAATTGTATTACTCTATAATTTGGTTATTGTATATGCATAGTGAGATGGCCTATGGATATCTTGAAGAAAAGATTGATGATGATGGTCCTTCATTCTTAAGGAAGACATCAGGGAGGTGATGCCATGACAAGCACATGGATTAGATTTGGGTGAAGGGGTGTCGTGCTATGTAATCAGTCTTACTTTCTCCTTCAGAGACATCTGGGTCCAGTGGTTAGATATGAATCAGGATGACTGGAGATGACCCTGGATGTGAGGCAATCACAATTTTCCTCTTTAAGGAAATATCAAACCAGAAAATATCTGCTTCAAGTACCTTTTCCAGGAAAACTCCAAATGGGGAGGGATAAGATGAAAGAGGGAAGGATCTTTGTTTTCTGTGTTTATTAAAATGGTAAGATTGGACTTGCTAGATAACTTTTAGGTACTTTCCAACTGTCAGTCTAGCAGGATCTGAGTTTGAATCCCTTCTCAGATATTTATTGTGTGACCATGGATAAATCATTTAACCCCTCTGGGTTCCTCATCTGTGAAAATGGGGATGATAAAAGTGTCTACCTCCTAGGGTTACTGTTGTGAGGATTAAATGAGCTAATACAGGGAATACCAAAAATCCTCATGCAGGTAAGCACTTTGTATGAGTGAACCTTAAAGTGCTGTGTAAGAGCTGGTTATTATTATATTCCTAAGATCCTTGGCAGGGGTGAGAGGAAGTCAAAGAATCATCTGCCATAGAGCTCAACCAATAAACTATAAGGGAACCAGGTCATTATCACTAATCAAAATGTTACTTACAACTCCCCAGACAAACCCAAGACTATTTTACATAAATATTGCCATGCCAAATACTCACAGGTTCCATGGCAAGTGAAATGAAAGTCTTTCAAAATACAGAGATCTTAGCAGAGGAGATCAAAATCATGAAGGACAGGAGGAGGTATCTACACTGTCATCCCCTTTTGGCTACTGAGGTTGTACCAAGGATGCCCTCAGTAAACCTACAGAGAATGAGCTGACATCTCAACCTTTTTATTCAGCTACAAGAAGCACTGGTTTTGTCCACCTCTTCATAAGTCAGTATCACATTAAATATGATAAAATAATATCAATTTAGTAACTTGTCCTATTCCTATTTCCATTTGAGTCCTTTGGAAAAAGATGAAAATAAAATGATAATAATGATACAATATGCAATAATTCAACAATACAACAACAGAAATGTAGGCATTTAATGAAATGCTTCAAGGTTTGCAAAACACTTTGTGCACACTCTGTCTTGGTTCTCAAAACAACCAGATAGTTAGGGATTGGATAAAATAGTATCTAAGGCTTCTTCCTGTTCTAGATCTTATAAAAGAGAATACTATCTCTAAAGTAATATTATTAATTTTAATCATCATTATCAAAATTGTCATTATGTCCAGGGCATTGTTTTAATCTCTGAATAGAGAGTCTTACCTTCCTTAAGTTTTTCTGAGTGGGAGTGACTGCTCCTTATATTATCTATAAACAGTTGACCCACTTTTTTAAAATGAAAAAAGGAAACAAATGGTTATCATGCCAAGTGCTTTACAAAGAATATCTTCTTTAATCCTCACAATAGCAACTTTTTTAGTTTCACATTCATTGCCATATTTCTATGCATTCATTTTTCTTTAAAAAGATGCTGCTGCTCTTCTACTATCAATTGAACAATTCAACAAACATTTTAGTGCCAAAAGCATGCTAGGCACTGGGAATAGGGGAGTGGGAAAGAATAGTTGCTATTATTATCTTCATTTTATGGTTGAGGAAGCTGAGATAAACAGCTGTTAAGTGATTTGCTCAGAGTCACACAGCTGCTAAGTCTCTGATGTCAAATTTGAATTCAAGTCTTCCTGACTTCGGGCCCAGGGTTCAATTGTAGCTGTCTCTGAAAAGAAAAGGCAAACAGTAAAAAGATGAGAAGAACAACAGGTAGCCTGCATAATTGAATGTGGTATCATTAACAGGCTGGGTAAATACCAAGGAGAGCAATTTTGTATCTCAGAATAATTATTACTGGTGTGCTATTGCACAAGATGTCCCCGAATCTTTTTCATATAGTAATATTTCCATCCCACAATATTCACTAATATTCTCCAAGGAAGTTATAAATAAGCATTAATATTTTTTCCTTAAAAAAAGAATTTCTCATTTAATGATAGCAATTATACTGTTCTGTGGGGGTACTGTGAATAGAAGATAATGGCTCTATAAATCAAAGACTGTGTATGATTCACTTCCTATAGCTTTTCTGCAGTGATTTTTAAAAGAAGATATTCACTAGATCACAAATGTGCCTTAGCAACAATACATTCAAACATACAAAGGAGTATACTAAGCTAGAGCATATTGAACAATTTCTTTGCCTGATAGATCTTTATCTGAATTAGAATTCCAACACAAATGTCCTATAAAATCAAAAGTTCTTTTTTAGTTTTACATTCATGGTGAACAATTCAAGAAACATTTTAGTTTACTATATTAATAAAAAGTAATACTCAAGACTATAATCTGCTGGTTAGGGGAGAGAGAATATAAAATGTACTTAAATAAGTGAGATATCAAATGGAAGATTGTAAATACAAAAAGAGAGTAATTTTTTTTAATCAGTCAGCAAAGTTTTGATTGAGGAAGTTCAAAATTATACTGACTTGGACTTTTGCAAATTCATTTTTAACTGGGCCCTCAAAAATGCACAATAATCTTTTTAATTTGAGTCTGATTGATTCTATCCTAGCCCTCCACACTAATTGTTCTAAAACTTGGCTCCTTTCTTCAAGCTCCCATTGTCATTTTCTCCCACTCTAGTTCATGCTCTAGTCTTTTATTTTACTAAGAAAAATCAAGGTTATCCACTCTGAATTCCCTCCTCTGTTCTCTTCCATATCTCTAAGGCTTTCTACATTTTTGTCCATCTATTCTCTTTTAGTTGCATTCTCAGGCTATAATCCTTTTTCTTAGCAAGGCTAGTTCTTCTACAACTATGTTTAGTCCTATCCCCTTCCATTTCATTAGAGAGATTGTATTTTCCATCATTCCCTTAACCTCTCTCTCATTTTAAATCTCTTCCTATCCTCTAACTTTCCTTATTGCCTTAAAACATGCTTAGGTCTCCCACATCCTTCAGAAAACTTTCCTTAATATGGTCTTAGCCTCAATCTATTACTTTATTATGCTATATTTGGAGTCCTTGATGTTGGTTCTGGTAGTTATTGGACCTTGAGCAAGTTGCTTAACTGCTTAAGGCCTCAGTTTTCATGTCTATATACTTGGGAGAGTAATATCTATATTGCTTGCCTCATACATTTATTGAAAAATTTATTTGTAAAACTTAATGTAGTTATATAGACAGGTAGACCTTTATTATTCAAAATTGTTACCTTTCTTCAAGGTTCCACCAACTTTTCTATTTAACTTTGATTCCTATCAGCTGAAAATTTCTCTCTTTCCTCAAATATTTGTAGAGAATTTTGTCTGGATTTTTCATTCCTTTTACTATACTTTGTTGTATTAAGGCCATATTCTCCCCCAATAGAATATAAGTTCCCAACTGTATTTGTATCATAACTCTCCCCAACAGACTGTAAGTACCTTAGTGTTAGAAACTGTGAAAAGTATGTAGTATAAATAGTTAATGTTAATAAGACTTACAGAATAAAATGCTAATTGTGCCATCTGGACAATAGGCACAAGAAGAGGTTCAGAAAGATGAAATGAGCATGACTTGGAGTCTTCATCAAGGAGGGGAGAGAGAGAGAGAGAGAGAGAGAGAGAGAGAGAGAGAGAGAGAGAGAGAGAGAGAGAGAGAGAGAGATTGGTTGAGCTGGGCTTTGAAAGGTGCCAGTGTATCTATCAGCTAGTGTGTGAAGTAGTCAGTATCTCATTTATTGCTGTTCAGTTGTTTCTTTGTGACTGAATCTTTGGAGAGAGCACGAAGGCAGAAGTTGGAACAATGATGGTCTATCATAAGGAGACAGAATTCAATTCATTATAAAGAACTTTATAACACTATGTTGTTGAGTCATATCCAACTCTTTGTGACCCCACTTGGGGTGACAACAATAGTGGAGTGATTTGCCATTTCTTTCTCCATTTTACAGATGAGGAGACTGAGGTAAAAAGGATTAAGTGACATAGCTAGTGTCTGAGGTCATATTTGAACTCAGGTTTTCCTGACTCCAGTCCTGGTGCTCTATCACTAAGCTCCCCAGTTGTCCCTTGTATCCAATACAAGCCGGCAGCTATTACTATTCCTCACTTTTGAAATGTGGGAGAAGCCACTTTCCTAGTTCCTACCTTAGTTGATTTTTCCTTTAGTCAGAACCTCTACTTTACTCCTCATTAGAGGACAGAACAAATTTCAAAGAGAACAATGAAGGGCATGAACTTGGGATAAATACCTGCTTCTTACTTATTCAACTTTCTTCCAGATTTCCTTGGGGATAGTTTCACTTTAATCTGAGGGTAGAAAAAAATGGATATAGTTTTGTTTTGCTTTAGAAAATTTATAAAATATTAATAAAGAAAAGCTCATTGAGATTCTATTTCTTTTTATTTAAAACCTCCATCCCAGAGAAAGGCAGGCATTTTGGACTGAGTTTCCAACCTCTGTCCTCTTTTTATCTGTCTATCATTCAATGGTTCTCTCTCTTTTGCATTCCCCACCCTTTTCACCAATAAGGAGATCAAAATTAGTTATGATCAATTTTATCTAGTGAGCTATCTTTCTTCATCCCCCAGAGAGAATTCAACTGCTTCAATTTATCCAGCCACAATCTCTGACAGAGACTTCTCAGCACTCTTGCTTGTTCAACTCTATTTGAGTCCTGCTCAGCACCTCTTTCCCTAAAACTGAGAGCCCTAAATCTGAGCTACCATTTTCATTGCCATAGTCATGGTTATTCAGAACTTGCTATTGCCTCATTTCTTTTTCAAAAGGGAAGAACAACACTTTCTATCTGGGCTATATTTCCCAGAACCTCACACAAATAGAATCTGAAAGCTTCTATCTGCAGAAATCTGTCTCCCAAAACCTGCTCCCTTTGGAATAGGCAGAGATGAGTGGGGGAAGTTAATTGAGTAAGAGAGAACAGCAAGTGATGATGGGTTGTACTGCATTCTTCGCCCTCCTGTATTCTGTCATTTGGACTGCAAAGACTGGTAAGCCTGTCAAGGTATTGGTAAACAGGTTCTCTCAAAAAGGAAAAGTTGTGAATGTTGCAATGTTTTTTATTAGTTTCATGATTGATGATAGCCTAAAGAAGTTTTGATCCTCTACTTTAATATGCTTTTAGTCTCTAATGGCTGCCATTAGATAATTGATGATGATATCTTTTGTAGGTGGTGGTAGCAAGCATGGAAGCTACAATGGAAACTCTTATGTGTCAAGAAAACCATTGTGCTCATATAAAGAAATATAATTATTTTATTTATAAATAGTAGTCAGTCAACAAACATTTGGGATGCTGGGTGTGCCAGGTCTAGAGTCAAGAAGACTTATATTCTTGAGCTGAAATCTGGCCTCACACATTTACAAATTGGGTGATCCTGGTCAGGTCACTTACTCCTATTTGTGTCTGTTTCCTAATCTGGAAAACAAGCTGGAGAAGGAAACAAATCATTCCAGTATTTTTGCCAAGAAAACCCCAAATGGGGTGATGAAAAGCATGAAAAGTCAGACACAACTGAAAACAACTGAATAATAATAATAACAGAAAATTTTATGAAGCATTTTCTGTGGGCTAAGTTCTGGGGCAACAAAAAAAGGCAAACATAGTCCCTACCCTGAAGGAGGCAACATTATAATGAGAAGACAATGTGCCCAAATTTCATGCAAGATAAATGAAACATATAGATGTAATATATTATATATAGTAGTAATATATATGCAAATATGCATATATACCATTTACATATATATACAAATATGTACATATTTCTGTATATATAGAATGTTATGTATAGTATAAGTATTTATATATAAATATGTGTATATGGGAGAGAGAGGAAAGAAGAGGAGGATGAGAGAGAGAGAGAGAGAGAGAGAGAGAGAGAGAGAGAGAGAGAGAGAGTGTGTGTGTGTGTGTGTGTGTGTGTGTGTGTGTGATCAGACTTGAGCTTTAGGAAAGTTGGTTACTGAACAGGGGATGAATTGGAGTGAAGAGAGAATTGAGGCAGGGAAACCACCCAAAAGTCTATTGCAGCAGTCCAGGCAAGAGGTGCCAGATTACCAACTGGAAAACTGGAGAGATGGGAACTTACACTAGACAAGTTGTCAAGGTAGAAACAAACAAACCAAAAGAAATACCTTGGCAACAGATTGGACATTTGGGGTGAATGGAAGTGAGGAAACCAGTCTAGTGCTGAGGATGCAAGTTGGACTGATTGGGAGGGTAGTACCAAAGAGCGCTGAAGAAGGAATAAAGCAAAGTTGGTGCTTCTATTCCATTCACAATGGTTGCATGTCTTTGTAAAGGTTGCTTCAAATATCTTGACATCAGTTTCCTCCTTTGCAAAATTTGGGAATTGTACTAAGTGATCTCTTAATTCCCTTCTAATGATTAATAATCTATAAATAAACAAAATGCCAGAGTAAAAAACAAAAAAAAATTAAGAAAGAAGGATGTTAAATATAAAAGGGCATCTGCATCACTTTTAAACATAGCACTATTTCTCCAGGTTTATTCCAAACTTCCTATTACATTGACCCTTTCTACCTCAGGTTATTTTTAGCTGATAATCAGTCATAGAGTCAGTGTGCAAATATCACATTAACATTATTTTGCTATTTCCTGGGAACCAATTTGTCTTGAATTGACTTAGTTTGAACACTTTGTTTCTCAGAGCAGAGTCTCCCTGCTAAACTGTTTACTGCTCTTTGGAACAAACTCTCCCTCTCTAATTCTCTTTTTTTTTTATCATGTATAATATCTGGAGAACTATTTGTATTTATTCCCAAAGGGCTACAGAGTGTACAGACCTTGAAATACCATTAAGCCTATACCACAAAGAGATCAAAGAAAAGGGAAAAGGACCTTTTTTTCAAAAATATTTACAGTAGCTTATTTTGTGGTGGCTAAGAATTGAGAATTAAAGGTTTGCTTACCAATGAGGAATGACTGAACAAGTTGTGGCATATGATTATGATGGAATACTATTGTACTATAGGAAATGATAAGAATAATTTCATGAAAAACTTAGGAAGACTTATATGAACTGCTACAAAATGAAGTGAGAAGAATCAAGTGAACACTACATTGTATTACAGCAGTGTTGTAAGGATGAGCAGTGGTGAAAGACTTATCTACTTTGATCAATATAATACTATACAATTAGAACAATTCAAGACAATTCTGAAGGACTCATGATGAAAAATGCTATCCAACTTCAGAGAGAGACCTGATGAACTCTGAATGTATATTGAAGAATAGTTTTTTACTTTTTTTTTGCCTTTCCCCCCTCTTCAATATGCTTAATATGGAAAATGTTTTGGGTGATTTCACAAGTTAAATTGATATATTTGCTTGACTTATTGGGGGGGGAGTGAATTTTGAACTCAAAACTTAAAAAAAGAATCTTGAGAAGTCAATAAATAATGAAAATTTAAAAATATATAAAATAGGCATTATATGTACTCCACTTAGACTAGTAAAGAGTAATTCTCTCCCTTTTCATAAAAAGTAATAGTGTTTTACAAAACAACAAATAACTGAAGTCATTCTAGGTGAAGGAATGACCATGATTAAACAAAGTTAATCCAGTTTGTATCATAGACATTAGACAGAGTGATTTATTCACATATACCACTTAGACATTCAACAAGCATTTATTAAATGTCTAATATGTATCAGGTATTATTCTAAGTGCTGAAAATACAGATAAAGGCAAAGGCAGTTAGGTAATGTGCTTGGGCCTGGACTCAGGAAGAATCATTTTCCTGAGTTTAAATATGACCTTAGAGAAAGGTAAGTCACTTCACCTTTGCTAGTCTCAATTTCCTAATCTATGAAATGGGCATCATCATCATCATCATCATCATCATCATCATCATCATCATCATCATCATCACACCTATCTCTCAAGGTTGTTGGGATGATAAAATGAAATAATATTTATAAAGTTCTTAGCATAGTGATGGGTAGACAGTAGGCATTATATAAATACTATTATTAGTATTTTTTAACAGCTCTTGCTGTTAAGAAGCTCACAGTCTAATGGGAATATATCACCTACTTCCTTAAAACATACATTATAGTAACACATTCAAGTTATTTATAACCCCATAGGACAGGTACCTTAGGGTTCTGTTGAAAGCTTGATTTCTTTAATCTTTTAACTGACTGAAATTGAAAAATTCTGTTCTAAAACTTGACTCTATCCTACCTTTCTGATTAGAGCCACAACTAAGGCAGGGTCTTTATCCAATGTACCAAAATTTATAAGGTACAAAAGTATTAAATAATATTTTTAAAAGTTGGCAATTCTTTAATTTTTTTGCATTTAAATTCACAATTCATTTGCATTCTTTTAGCATCTTAGAAACAATTGATCTTGGTATCTGATTAGTAAGAATAGTTATTTAAAATAAGTTAATGGATGTTGAGTTTTTTCTTATCCTTGCAATGACTTTGTGTTATCCATTTTTCTCTCCTTTGGAGGGATTTGTGTCTTAGGATTTCTCCTGAGTTTTTCCTTCTGCTCAATTGAATATATCTCAATTACTTGTACTATTTTTACATTATGAAATTCAAAGTTGATTTGTGGATGAATTTTATCCTGCTTGTCCCAGGGGCAAAACTTTCTAATTATAGTATCATCTTTAGCCATTTCCTTCCAGTACTTTACACTTTAGCCAAACTCTATTATTTAATGTTTTTTTCCACTTCCAAGACTTTGCTTTCATTTTTCCTATGCCTCAGATGCTGATTTCCTGTCTCCCATAACCATCTTCCTTTCTACTATTCTAAAATATTCCCTGAAGGCAAAAGGACCACTATTTTTTGCCTTGGCACCCCAGAAATGAGACAATATTTTGCACATAACAGGCACTTAACACATACAGTAATATAAGAATTCACAGTAATCTAAATTATAAAGTAGTAGGAGAAAAAAATCAGTAAGCCTTAAATGTGAACCCTGGCCCCAAATCTTGGCATCATCTGTGACTTCTCCCTTTCCCTTTTTTCCAATAAATGAAAGCATCCTTCCTTTTCAACTTATCTTGAATGAATTATTTTCTTTCCACTTTCACTGCTCCCATTATTTCTATTAATCTATTACAATAGTTTCCAACCTGGTCTCTCTGTTGCTAGTTCCCCTCTGCTCCTGACCATTTTATGTTTTGTTACTACTTTAATAGGTTACCACTAAAGTATTATTAAATTTCTTCAGTATGCATTGCATTCATTGAATGCAGTAGTCTCTTAATTGATCTCCCTGCCTCAAGATTCTCTCGTGTTATTCATCCTCTAATCAGCTACCAAACTGCTTTTTCTAAACTGCAAATCTGACCATGTCATTCCCTTACTCACAGAAGTTCCAGTGATCCCCAGTTACCTCTAGGATAAAGTATAAAGTCCCCTGTTTGACATTTAAAGCCCTTTACAGATACTTTTTCAACCTTATTACATGATATTCCCTCTCCATGTACACTGTGGTCTGGTCAAGTGGCTTTCTATTCACTGGATGAGTACAGTGTATTCCTCCTTCAGTAACAGGGGACCTTGAGGACTGTTCCTTTCTGTCTGGAATGCTCTCCCTCTCTCCCTCTGCCTCTCAGAATCTTCAAGGCTCATTTTAAGTACAACCTCTTCAAGAGACCATTCCTCATCCCCCCCCCCCCCCCCGCCCCAGGTGCTGGTGCTTTTCCCTCAAAATCCCTGTGTAACTATTTCTACATACTAACATATGTACATGTGATCTTCCCTAGTTAAAGTATAAGATCTTTGAGGACAGAGACTGAGTCTTTGTATCTCCAGGACCTAGAACAGTACATGTCTTGTTGAGTCGTTTCAGACTGACTTGGAATGATCTCATTTGGGGTTTTCTTTGCCAAGACACAGGAATGTCTTTTGCCATTTCCTTTTCTTGTTCATTTTACAGATGAGGTAACTGAGGCAGATGTAATACCTTGACTTGCCCAGTCAAGTTACATAGTAAACTCAAATCTTCCTAACACTAGATCTAAATCACTCAGATTTTCATTGATTGGTCAATAATTTAGTTTCCAGTCCTAGCCTCTCTGGGTCATTGTTTGGACTCTGATGGCTCAGTGTAAATGTAAATAGCAAATATTTCTGCTTTGGCCAGAAATCCTGAGGTCTTCTCCTCCCAGATTAATTTTGTGGTTTTTTTTTGACTAGGTAAAAGAGTCCATTCCTTACCTCATTTCTTGCCTAGCCTTAATCACTGAATGGGCATTATGTCTAGTCATCCTGAGACTTGGGAAAATCTTTAGCTTAAAAAGGCCAAGGTCTCCCACAGCATTTGGGTCCCTTTCCAGTCATCCAGATCTATATCTTATCACTGGACTCAGATGGTGCCAAAGGAGAGTGAGGGTGGTGACTTTGCACAGTCCTTCCTCACTTAAATACAATTCACTTGCAGCTCATGACATCACTTTCCTCCTCCTCAGGAACAAAGGACAGCGAGCTACTTTTGTTCCTTGGATATGACATGTACTTTGCCACTTTGATATTATTGTTCATGGTCATTCCTTCACCTAGAATTCCTTCAATGTCTTATCTTTCTTTGCCTTTCCAAGTCTTGCCCATCCATTACTCTTTCAGGATGATGAGGATGATGATAATCCTTCATCCTTGAAAAGGACCATGACATCAGGAAGGTGATACCATAACAAGCACATGAATTGGATTTGAGTGAGGGGTGCTGTGCTAAGTCACCAGTCTTACTTTCTCCTCCAGAGCCATCTGGGTCCAGTGGCCAGATATGGATCAGGATGACTGGAGACAGCTCTGGATGAGAAGCAGTCAGGGTTGTGATTTGCCCAAGATCACACAGCTAGTAAGTGGCAAGTGTCTGAGGCTGGATTTGAACTCCCGTCCTTCTGACTCCAAGGCCAGTGCTCTATCCACTGCACAACTTCATTGCCTTTCTCCTTAAGGAAGACAAAAATATATGTATCACAACATTCATCTCAGTTTTTTTGTGGTAACTTAAAGGTGGAAATGAAGCAGTCATTCCTCGATTAACTGACTGAACAAATAAAGATTTATGAACATAACAAAATACTATTGTCCTATAAGAATAGAATATGAGAAATTTAGAGAAACATGGAAAGACTTAAATGAACTAATACAAAGTGAAAGAAGGAGCCTCAAAAAATATGTACAGTTATTCAAAAAGGAAATAAAACATCAGATTATTTGCAATGACCAAGTCTGATCCCAGAGAAGATATGATCAAATATGTGTCCTTTTTGGTATAGAGGTATGTGTTGGGGGCAAAGCCATGTGTAATGTGGCATATGCTGTCATACCAATTATTTTGCAGGTCATTTTTGCTTCACTTTGTTGTTCTTATTACAAAAGAGAGTCTGTCAAAGATATTTTAGGAATTAACAGGAGTAAAAAGAAAAAAAAATAAGTAAATTTAAGGGGGAAAATCCTTCCCATTCCTCTAGGTCCTGCTCAAATACCAGCTACTTTTTCAAACTTTTCCTAATCACTAAACTATAAGGGAGGGATCTTTTTCTTCTCTGAAATTTTATAGAGCTTAGAAGCCCTTCTTAGCCCTTCCTGTCATGTATCATTGCCATTTGTGCATGTATTTTTGTATATCTTAACTTTGTACTAGCCAGGCAGTTCCCTGAAGAAAGGGACTGTGTCTTTTTCATTTCTACATCTTCCATTTTGCTTAGCTCAGAAGTTAAGACAGGGTGCTTGAGAAGTATTTGGTTATGAATGAAAAAAACAAAGAGGAAAAGTTGGGGCAAACTTCTTTTAAGAAAGCAAATAGTGTTTTCTGTTTTCTTTCCTCTATTATTAGTAAGGACATTTGCATGAAAACAGGATGTCTCTTGCAGAAGTTTCCATTTGCTCCTGCTGATCATTCTCACCTGAAGTCTTGATCCTCTGTTGGTGACATCAACAGTGGCCATCTTTGGAAAAGATTAAAAGTATCACAAGTAGGATGATTCTGAGCTCATAGTGTGAAGACACAGCAGGAGCAGATGAATTCCTAAGTTACCCAAATTCTTTTTTCATGCAAATGTCTTCAGTAATAAATGATGAACAAGGCAGAGCACAGGATATATTTATTTTTGTGTTAAGGGCCTCCCTGGGGATTTTTTTTTCTCTAGGAATAAATTAAAAACAAAGCAAAAGGAAGAATACGTAGTGTGGGATGTCTTTTATCTCATCTCACAGTTTTTCTCCTAGAAAATGTTTGGGGGCAGCTAGGTGGCATAGTGGATAAAGCACTGGCCCTGGAGTCAGGAGTACCTGAGCTCAAATCCGGTCTCAGACACTTAATGATTACCTAGCTGTGTGGCCTTGGGCAAGCCACTTAACCCCGCTTGCCTTGCAAAAAACCTAAAAAAAAAAAAAAAAGAAAATGTTTGTCTTAGAATTAAGATGACGGCTCCTGTGAAGTCAATATCAGCTCTGTAGGTTGTAAATGAAGTATCCTTTGAGATAGACTTGTCACAGGAGAATCTGGATTTCACATGATTGGGGTTCAAGGTACCTCATGATTGCTAGAATTGAACTGGAGGCTTATGGTGAACATCTCCAAAGTAGTTTGTTTTCTTATTCAAAAAGCTCCCTTTGAGAGGGAAACATGGCAATGTGGAAGGAGGAACTGAACTAAGAGCCAACCAGGGAAAGGAGAATTTACTCCATAGGGAGGGGACTTGGGTTCAAATCTCATTTTTATGTGCATTATTCCTGTGACTACAAGCAAGTACTTGGCCTCCCTTTCCTCATTTGCAAAATGATGGGATAGCTAGATGATCTTTAGAGTGTTTTGCAATTTTAAAACCATGGTCCCGTGACAGAGAGATTCTAATTCTGGTCCTATCACATGAAGGCTCTGGGACTTCAATTCTCTCATCATTTTTCTTTTATAGTGGTATAGTATATAGTAAATTAATAATAAGGTTGTTCCTTCTTATTTCCTCATTCAGAACCCAACACCCGACTTCGGAGGACATTGTTGATAAATGAGATAGCACAAATCCTAGGGATACATGCTCTTCAATCTTGGTTGGGACTCCATCAACTAGAAGATCTTATATAGAGAATCTAGTCTAAGGCAAGTTCTTGTCCTTAGGAAATAAACCCTTGTTCTTAGAAAGGTCCATTAGAAATGTTATTGAGCTTTTGAAAGGGAAAATCAGAATGGTCTGGGTACAGAAAGATTTTTTTGTTCAGATCGCTAGAGGTGATTGAATCTCACATTCTTAGCAGGAGGAGCTGAAGACATTTTGCCCACCTCTTCATGAAAGTCTACCCCCTCATTGATTGTTAACAGATGATTTCTACTCTCAGACTACTCCCTTTCCAAAAGTGTTTAAGTGTTAAAGTAGCCTCCATGAGAGATCTTTAACTTCTGAAAGTGCCATTGATATCATTTTATTAATTATTTGCTTACCTATAATTAATAGATTGTTAATTGCCAAGAAATTATCTCTCACATTTTTCTCTTATCACATTTTCCTTATCTGTAAAATGAGAGGTTTCAATTAGATTATCTCTAAGGTTTCTTTCAATGCTACTATTCAATTATTATAAGACAAGGAATGTGTATATTTTTGTTATTTTTTTGCAAGGCAAAGGGGCTAAGTGACTTGCCCAAGGTCACACAGCTAGGTAAATTATTAAGTGTCTGACTTGTCCAAAGTCACATAGCTAGGTAATCATTAAGTGTCTGAGGTTGAATTTGAACTCAGGTCCTTCTGACTTCAGGTCCGGTGCTCTATCCACTGAACCACCTAGCTGCCCTGCTAAGGAATTTATTAAAGAAGGGTGTTGAGATGTGCTTTGAGGTCTATTTATGAATCACTTAATTTATGTATCTCCTTTGAATCTAGTTTCATAGACTGATCAAATCCTAGTACAGGCATACCCTGGAGATATTGTAAGTTCAGTTCTAGACCACTGTAATAAAGTAAATATCATAATAAAGCAAATCACATGAATTTTTTGGTTTCCAGTGCATATAAAAATTATGTTTATACTATACTGTAATTTATTGAGTATGCAATAGTGTTGTAGCTGAAAAAGCAATGTACATATCTTAATTAAAATATTTTATTACTAAAAATGTTATTATCTGAGTCTTTTCTGAGTCACTATTTTTTTGCTGAGGGAGGGTCTTGTTGCAACATTGCTATCTCATGAGTGATCAGGGTGGTGGTTGCTGAAAGTTGGGGTGGCCATGGCAATTTTTTAATAATACCAAGTGAAGTTTGTTGCAATGATTGATTCTTCCTTTCACTTGAACACTTAGAGGCCATTGTAAAGTCCACTATTTGACCTGGGGAAAGTCATTTAAACCCTGCTTGCCTCAGTTTCCTCATCTGTAAAAATGAGCCAGAGAAGAAAATGGCAAATCACTCAAGTCTCTTTGCCCAAGAAAACCCTAAATGGAGCTACAAAGAGTCGAACACAACTGAAAAACAAATTAGAATCTGTTATGTTCAATCTTTATCTCTCTGTATATGAACTCTGTCATAATGCCTTCATTATGTCACAATCCTTTGTAGTCTCCCTCTATGAGATCTTGAGCCCCTAGACAACAGAAACTCTACTTTTTAATTCTTTGTACTAACACAGTGTCTGGTATCAGTAGGTATCAAATAAATGTTGATTGGCAGACTGAGTATCTACCAGAAGACCTCTGAGAACAATTCCCAGAGGTTGTGACCACATGACCACTGATCTTGGACAACTCATTGTTTGGACAGTGAAGGATTTACTAGCAGATCACCTCTCAAACCTTCTTTGACTCTCCAGTGAGGCATAGGAGAGTAATGATTATAGAGTTAGGTAAAACCAGGTTCAAATTCTTTATCCAACACTCATAATTTTGAGATGAAGAGTAAGTCACTTCACTTTTCTTTTTTTTTTAAAAATTTAATTTAATTTATTTTTTCTAACTACATGTAAAGGTAGTTTTCTACAGCCATCCTTTTACAAACTTTTGAGTTCCACATTTTTCTACCACCCTTCCTTCCTTCCTCCCTCCCCATGGCAGCAAACAATCTTCTATAGGTTGTACATGTACAATTGTGCTCAATATATTTGCATTTTAGTCATGGGAAAGAGGAATTAGAACTAAAGGGGGGGGGGGGCATGAGGAAGAAAGAAAAAACATAAAAGAAATTCTAAAAAGTAAGCATAATATGCTTTGCTCTGCATTCTCAGATTCCATAATTTTTCTCTGGATGTAGATGGTATTATCCTTAACAGTTATCTCAGGATTGTCCTTGATCACTGCATCGATCATAGTTGATCATCTCATAATGTTGCTATTAGTGTATACAATGTTCTCTTGGTTCTGCTCACTTCATTCAGCATCAGTTCATGCATCATTTCACTTTTCTGATGACTTTCCAAAACTGTAATTTTAGATTGACTGTAATCTGCCTCAGTGTTCTCATGTAAGTCTTTAGCATTGGTTTGTTAATACATAGTTCAGTGCTTTGTTTTCCTTCTAGGTGCTTAATATTTTTAGTTGAATAGAATTGATTGAATTGATTAGTAACTTGGATGCTAAGGAAATGCTCATCTAATTGAAAAAGAGACACTAATAGTCAATTTACCAAGTGGTACTTTTCTCCTTTTATTTTACTTTCTTATTTTGAAGAGAAAAAGGTGAAATAATAATGGCTCACAGGTCAAGGAGTGGCAAATCCAAGGTCTTCGAAAAGATAAGGAAGGAAGTTTTATCCTAAGAGATAACTTATTAGACATCAACTAGTAATAGAAGGAGGAAAGGTCAACAGTGGTGTCTGGTGAAAATCATCCTACCAGAGGAGTTGAACCCTGGGCACTTGGGGAACCTTTCAGGAATCAGGAGTACTGTAGATAAGAGGAATAGAAAGTTTGGTGTTCTTCTTGTCTTTCTCCTAGGGGCAGCATGACAAGGTAGATAAATGCTGCTTTAGAATCAGGAGACCTGTGTTCAGTGTCTTACCCTGATACTTCATCATTGTGTGACAATGGGGAAGTCAAATATCACCTTTGAGACTTACTTTCATATTCTAGAAAGAGAGTATAATGAAATCTGTACTATTTATTGAAGGGGTTACAGTGAAGAGTAACCTTAAAGTTATAGATAAAAGTCAGTGTCCTCATCTGGAAAATGGGAATACCCTATCTCACTGGGAAACTGTTGTCTTAAGAATTATCATAATTTTTTCTTGTCGCTTTTATAATCTTAGGTAGCATCAATAATAATTTTTATTTTATCCTTAGGAATAAAATTTCTAACACTTTCTCTAGGATGTGTTTTTCCTGGGATATAGTCTGTAAAAGTTCCATAGCATGGTAGAGATTCAATAATCACTTGTTGGGGTGTAGCTAGGTGGTTGTAGTACTGTCCTCTTCATAAGTTCAAATATGACCTCAGAGACTTACTAGCTGTGTGACCCTGGGCAAATAATTTAATTCTGCTTGCCTCATGAGTTTTCTTGACAAAGATACTTAGCATGGTTTGACTCAGTAAATGTGAGCCATTATTATTTTATCTTTTTCTCTTCAGAATAAGAAAGAGAAATAAATGGAGAAATGTACATGCTAGGTAAATTGACTATTATTGTCTTTTTCCAACCTCATCTTATTTTACAGATGAGGAAACTGAGGCCAGTAGGGTTAAGTGACTTGCCCAGGGTCATACTACTTGTAAGTTTCTAAGGCCAGATTTGAACTCAGAAAGATGAATCTTTCAGCCTTCAGACCTGGCTTGTACCACCTAGCTGCCTCCATTTGTTTATAATTATCTATTAGACAATACAAAAATTAATCCCACCAGGAACAAACCACCAACCTGATTTCCTAAGGCTTCAGTATGTGAGTCTCAGACTTGTACTCAACAAGGTTTCATCTTTGTCCAGCCTGTGACTACCTCCATCAGGGACTCCATCAGTTATTTAGGCCCATTCTTAAGAGGAAATTGCATTATTTGGACTACAAGTATGGGAAACTAGCTGTAATAGTGAATTAGGAGATGGTTGGTATTTGGGGGTCTCCAGTATGTAGAATTCTAGCTATGGGTACTAGCTAGTTATATCTGAGCTCTGATTAGTATCTGTTGGCTTAATTTGTTTGATACCTGATGTTATAAGGTAATGGTGAAATACAATGTTTAACAAAATTTCCCATTGGGGTCTGTCCTAAATTAATAGCTAATATTAATTAGTTAATAATAAGCAAGGCCCCATGCTGAACTCACCCATTATTATCTCAGTTGATTTTCACATATTCACATAATCATACTATTATTTCTCTAATTCTTTGATGAGGAAACTGAGGCTAAGAAAGGTCTAAGTCACTAACTAATAAGTATCTGAGGCTAAATTTGAACTTGAGTCTTCATGACTTCAGACCTGGCACTGTACCACTTAGCAGCACTTACAGCATGTATCACATTATTTATCAGTTTATGAACACACATGTTATTTACCAATCTATACCAGAATTTTGCTTATGCTAACATTGAAAAAAAGTTATGAAAAAGAAACATCAAAACATTTCATCACAAAATGTTAGCCTAATACAAAATAGAATCAATTATGCCTAGGCAAAAAACTTATTTTCACTACAGAGGGTGAGGGATATATTCAAAAATAAAAAAGTGATGTAAAAACAAGATATAAATAAAAATAGGAATTTAAAACATAAACAAGAAAAAAAAAGCTGGGTAGGAAGGCTGGGAAAAGAGTGAAAATTCTATCACAAACTCTTAGAGAAGATTCTCTAGCTCCATCAATGACTCATCTTATTTATAGTCCAGAGTTTATATTTGTAAAGTTTGCAAATAATAATAAAAGCTGACATTTATATAAAACTTTAAAGTTTTCAAAGTAATAAAAATACATTATCTTACTTAATCCTCAAAACTGGTGAATTATTGTCCCTATTTTATAGATGAGGAATCTGAGACTCAGAGTTTGTGACTTGCTAAAGTGATATTGCTAGAACTCAACCCTCAGCTCCCAAACCCTAGTTCATCATACCAAGCAGGCCTCAAATTCTGTCACAATAACACATTTCCAAGCAAAGTTTTAACTGTCAAATGAATTTACATTGCTTAGGTGACTGTCTTGTACAGGTATCACTCATGACATTCTTGCCCATATTTAGGGATCAAGTGCTGTATGATAATTTTTTTTTAGCCCCAGTAATTCCTCTCTGACAGGAGAAAAGTTTTGATTATTGGAATTTAAAATACATCTCATATAGAAATATGAAATATGGTTGTGAGTAGGTAATGATGAAGGCCAATCCCTAGGAAAATTTCCCATTCTTTTATTCCTCCTTCACATATGTAATTAATATGCTAGTATTTGTGCTTAGTTAGAATCCTAGAATAGGACATCTAGAAAGAAACTTAACAAGCACCTGTTCCAACAACATTAATTCAAATATGAGGAAATAGAGATGTGATTTGCCAAAGATAACAAATCTTGAATGTTATTACCTCACAACATATATTTTTTACTTGAAGCAAGAGTAAAATGATTCAAGTTGAATGTATTTCTGTAAAGGGTATATCACCCATTCCATATAGCAAACAGGCAGTTGGGTGGCATATTGAACAGAGACTGGACTCAGAGTGAGGAAGACCTGGGTTCAGAACCAGTCACAAATATTTACTAGTTATGTGATCCTGGAAAAATTACTTTAAAAAAAAGCTGTAAGCTCAGTTTCCTCATCTTTAAAACGTAAAATTTGTAAAATTAGATATTTGTAAATTGTGCAATAGAACCTTGGGGATAATGGGTTTAGACCAGCAGAGGACCAAAATATGAGATACAGGAGTGTATTAGAAGGAAGATTCCTCATCTGTAAAAAGAACTGGAGAAAGAAATGACAAACTACTCCAGTAACCTTGACTAGAAAACCCCAAGTGGGGCCATGAAAATAAGTGAATAATAGCAACATCAAAATCCCCTGGGAGGAGGCATTTTCACTCTCCTTTATCTCTCCCTCCAGCCCCCCCCCCCCCCCCCCCCCCCCCCCCCCCCCCCCGCAAGAGTTGTCAACCTGAAGCAAAATCTTACTCACCTCCCTCTGGCAAGTGATCCTCCAGACAACTTCAAAGGATGAAGTGAGGGAAACTCACTATGTCTTAAAAGAACAGTCCATTCCATATTAGGATATGTTTAATTGTTTTGAAAGGGCAGTTAAGATGGTGCAGTGGATGGAATGCCTGGTCTTTTTTTCCTGAGTTCAAATCTAACCTCATACACTGATTAGCTGTGTGACCCTGGGCAAGTCACTTAATCTTGTTTGCCTCCATTTCCTCATTTTTCCCCAAATCTCACTTCCCTCTACCCCCACCCTCCAGAAGGCAGTCTGTGAGTCTTTACATTGTTTGTATGGTATACATTGATCAAAATGGAATGTTTTGAGAGAGAAATCATATCCTTAAGGGAAAAAAAATATAAGAGATAGCAAGAATACATCATAAGATAGCAAAATTAAAGGTAATAGTCTTTGGTCTTTGTTCAAACTCCACAGTTCTTTCTCTGGATACAGACTGTATTCTCCATCACAGATACTCCAGAATTGTCCCTGATTGTTGCACTTATGAAATGAGCAAGTCCATTAAGGTTGATCATCACCCCCATGTTTCTGTTAGGGTGTACGATGTTCTGGTTTTGCTCATCTAGCTCAGCATCAGTTCATGCAAATCCTTTCAGTCTTCTCTGAATTCCCATCCCTCCTGGTTTCTAATGGAACAATAGTGTCCCATCACATACATATACCACAATGTGTTCAGCCATTCCCCATTTGATGGACATTCACTCAATTTCCAATTCTTTGCTACCACAAATAGAGCTACTATGAATATTTTTGTACAAGTGATGTTTTTATCCTTTTTCATGATCTCTTCAGGGTATAGACCCAGTAGTGGTATTGCTGGATCAAAGTGTATGCACATTTTTATTGCCCTTTGGGCATAATTCCAAATTGCTCTCCAGAAAGGTTGGATCAGTTCATAGCTCCACCAACAATGTATTAGTGTCCCACATCCCTTCCAACATTGATCATTGTCCTCTCTGGTCATATTGGCCAGTCTGAGAAGTGTGAGGTGGTACCTCAGAGATGCTTTAATTTGCATTTCTCTAATAAGTAATGTTTTAGAGCAATTTTTCATATGACTATGGATAGCTATGATTTCCTCATTTGTAAATTGCCTTTGCATATCCTTTGACCATTTGTCAATTGGAGAATGGCTTTTTTATTATATATAAATTTGACACAGTTCTCTATATATTTTAGAAATGAGTCCTTTGTCAGAAATGCTAGTTGTAAATAGTTTCACAATTTAGTACATTTCTTTTGATCTTGGTTACAGTGGTTTTGTCTGTGCAAAAGCTTTTTAATTTAATGTAATCAAAATTATCTAGTTTGTTTTTAATGATGTTCTCCATCTCTTCCTTGGTGATAAACTGTTTCCCTTTCCATAGATGTGATAGGTAAACTATTCCTTGACCTCCTAGTTTGCTTATAATATTGTCTTTTATGTCTAAATCTTGTATCCATTTTGATCTTATCTTGGTATAGGGTGTGAGGTGTTGGTCTAATCCGAGTTCCTGCCATGCTAACTTCCAATTTTTCTGACAGTTTTTATTGAAGAGAGAATTTTTATCCCAAAAGCTGGACTTTTTTGGGTTTATCAAACAGAAGATTACTATAATCGTTTCCTGCTATTTCACCTAGTCTATTCCACTGGTCCACCACTCTATTTCTTAGCCAATGCTGGATAGTTTTGATGACTGATGCTTTATAATATAATTTTAGGTCTGGTAGGGCTAGGTCACTTTCTTTTGCACTATTTTCATTAAATCCCTGGAAATTCTTGATTTTTTATTTTTCCATATGAATTTACTTACAATTTTTTTCTAACTCATTAAAGTAGTTTTTTGGGATTTTGATTGGTAGGGCATTAAACATATAGTTTAGTTTTGGTAGAATTGTCATTTTTATTATATTAATTCGGCCTCTCCATGAGCAGTTATTTGCCTAGTTTTTTTTTTTTACATCTGATTTTATTTGTGAGAGAAGTGTTTTGTAGTTGTTTTCATAGAGTTTGTAGACTCCCAAGTATTTTATATTGTCTGAAGTTATTTGAATGGGATTTCTCTTTCTAGCTCTATCTGCTGCATCTTGCTAGTCATATATAGAAATGCTGAGGATTTATGAGGGTTCATTCCAGTTTCTTTGCTAAGAAAATCCCAAATGGGGTCACACAAAGAATCAGACATGACCAAACAAGAACAACAACAAATTGTTACAAATTTCTTCCTTATATATTGAATTAATTATGTCCCCTTATGATTTCTAACCACTGGTCCTGGCTTTTCCCTATGGTTCTATTCATAATATCCCCTTTTCAATACAAGAACTTTTCAAATAGTTTGAAGACAGGCATAATATCCAGTTCCCTAAGTTGTCCATTATATATAAATTCTACTTTTGTTTTCTACTGAAGAAGAATATGGAAGAAGGCTGAAGAGAGAAGAGAAAGTTTTCAGCCAAATTAGGAGGTAGGGAAATTGTATGGATGATTTGGACCAGGGAAGATATCTAAAAATTAAATTTGAGAGGAAAAATTTGGAGGAAATTGAGGAACATTTGAAAGATAATAATTTTTAGGTTCAGATTCTTCTGTGTTTCATGAAAGAAGGTTGAGGAAGAGAGAGCAAGTTCATGGAAGACTTATAGGATTGAGTAAGGACCTGGGAAGGAAGATTCAAGAAGGGAAAGAAGAAGGTAGTTGTCAAGACAAAGCAAGGTAAATAAAAAAAGGCAAGTGGGATAATTGATGGAATGTTGAAACATTAAAATGATTCAATTTATTTTATTATTATGGAAGAGATAACTTATATTCATATAGTGAGCAAAGAGAAAAAAATGAGCAGAAAATGATGGTGCAAATTGAGTGAAGGTATAGTTGGTACAAGGTAGAAGAGGAGGTGGTTGTGACTGTTGAGACTAAGGAAAGGAAATTGGGGTCAAGTTTTTTTTAAAAAGTGTTAATTGTAAATATTTGAATCAAGTCCTTTAGAATTGATATGTAAATATCTAGTATTAGTTTGAAAAAATCCAAGGCTGAAAATATCAATTAGTATGGAGAATAGGGGAAATTACACAATGATTTACACTGAAGGTATGATGTTTATTTCTACTTGAGCTGAGTGACAAGTTCCAAGGATATGCTGAGCTTCTTCCTGGTAGAAGGGAAGAGACTCCAGAATGCCGCTCCAAACTCTGGGTTGTTAGGGACAATGAAATGTTGCTAAAGGAAATAAAATTGCAGCACCAGGGGAAAAACAAAGAGGTCTCAAGTGGAGGAAGAGATAATTGATCTTGGTCAAGATGTCAGAAAATGAATTCTGTTACATGGAAGAAAAGGAAGGAAAAGACAGCTATCCTTCTGGAGCCTGAATGTGGATTTAAAGTTCTTCCTAAAAAGATGCTACAAAGGAGGAAGCAGCTGCTTGTAAACTAAACAGTGACCTAAGAATCAGAAACTATTAGGTGGGAAATCATCAGGGTAAAGGTAAGAGAAAGAAGAGAAGAGAAGTAGTACTTTTGGCAATTCCCTGCTCAGAAGGACTGAGGCAACCAAATTGTTTTGAACTGCTTACAATAGAAGTCTTCCTCTTCCTAGGCAATGCCCTTCATCATCTAAAATTTTCCTTTTCTGTCATGTTAGTCAATCTGTTAGATATGAGGTGGTACCTCAGAATTGCTTTAATTTGTATTTCTGTAATTATTAGTAATTTATAGCATTTTTGCATATGGCTATTGTTAGCTATCTTCTTCTGAAAATTGCCCATTAAAATTCTTTGTCCATTTATTAATTGCTTATTAGTATTGCTAATAGGATTTTAGGTTCAGAGCTGGAAATTACATTAGAGGTCACCAAGTCTAACTCCCTGACTATTACAAATGATCTGTAAAAAGCATCCTGCTTTAGAGAATTTCCAAGGTCTACTACCATCTTCTGAGTTTCTGAACCTCTCTGAGTGAAACAGGTTCATGTTCTTCATCTGAATGCTGCTCAGGGCCCAGGTCTGATCGATATTCCATCCCAACCATGCTGATCAATTAAATCATCAGTGTTAATGTCAGAGAGAATGCTTTTAATTAATGACATCCTTTGATGAATAGAGGCCTCTTTAAATGTCACATTGCCATAGTAAGATGTTCCAAAAAGTATTTATACTCCTGTCTCCTGGAAAGGACTTCCTTTATAAATGAATTTTTAAAAATAACTATTTCATAAAGGAACTTGAAAGGAAAAATACCATCACCATTTCCTTGTGTTTGATCACATTTCAAACCTTGACTTTGAACTAGAAATTGCATCAAGCAGTTGCAGTCAGATCAGGGACATGGTGGAAAGAGTTCTGGTTCTAGAGCCAAGAGAACTGGGATTAAATCCTGATTCCTGATTTCCAGTTTGGACAAGCCACTCTCAAAGCATTTGTTTGAGGAAAACATAATTAGAATCATGGATTTAGGACTGGACAGGATCTTAGAGATGAATTACAGATGAGGAAGCAGTTCTAGAGAGGTTGAGTAATTTATCCATCATCATGCTTCAGAGGTAGAAGGGAAAGGAAGAGAAGAAAAGAAGCATTTATATATACATATATATTTATATATAAATATAGACACAAATATATGAAATATAAAAACAAATATAAATATAAACGAATATATATATATATATATATATATATATATATATATATATATATATATATTGCCTATTTTACAAACTGTATCTCACTTGATCCTAACAGCAACCCTGGGAAGTAGGTGCTATTATGATTTTTTACAGTTGAGAAAATTGAGGCAAACTTTGGCCAGAATCACACAAGTGACTCTGAGTGTCTGTAAGTGACTGAGGCTGGATTTGAATTTACATCTTCCTAACTTCCTAAGGCAACTAGTTGGAAAAAGTGCAGGGTCTGGAGTCAAGGTTTAAATCTGCTCTTAGACACTTAAATAACTGTGTGACCCTGGACAAGTTACTTAACCTTTGCTTTAACTTCATTGGAGAGGGAAAAGGTGAACCCCTCCAGTTTCTTTTTTTGTTTGTTTTTTTCCCCCTCCAGTTTCCTTGCCAAAAAAATCCCTTAGCCAGTATTGACATATGGTGCATGGGATTACAAAGAGTTGGAAAAGATTGAACAACTTCCTGACTCTAAGATCAGGGTTCATCCATGGAGCTCCCAATTACCAGCATGGTAAATTGAGATTCCCTGACTTTTCCCCCAGTGCTTTTGTCTACTGCAGCATCTTGTCCATTTGTACTACCTAATTCTTTGCAATGCTATGGGAAAACACTTTGTAAAGCTTAAGGTGCTATGGTACTTGCCTAGAGTGTGAATCTATTCTTTTCCTCCTGCCAAGGATCCCAAATGGCAGGTTCTTTTTTTCTCTGTAACTTTCTAGCTACTGTCTCTGAAGCAGAACTTTAATTGAATCTTCTCTTTTCATTTCAATTATTTATAATTTCTTTTTTTCTTTAATTGTTTAGTTGTTCTGAACATATCACATTTTCTAGTTCAAAAATCTTCAGTGAATTTTTTTTTCTTTTTTAGGTTTTTGCAAGGCAAACGGGGTTAAGTGGCTTGCCCAAGGCCACACAGCTAGGTAATTATTAAGTGTCTGAGACTGGATTTGAACCCAGGTACTCCTGACCCCAAGGCAGGTGCTTTATCCACTACACCACCTAGCCTCCCTTCAGTGAAATTTTGAAATAATCTTTTTCCATAGTGAGATTAGCATTATTAAATTAGCCTACTAAATTATTCTGTCTCTAATCACTATGACATAAACTTTCTGTCTAATGCAAAATGATGTTTTCTGAGCCAAGGTCTTAAAAAAGAAGACGTTAAAGAAAGACCAAAGTAGTACAGCAAAGGTATATGACTCTTCCTTTTGAGTCCTCCTGAATTTTTAGGTTTCTGAGTCCATAAGATTCTTTTATAAAATTACAGATACCCCATTTGAATTCATAAAGTGAGCCTCTTTTGCTTAGAAGCAGATGCTTAGCCCAGGAGATTGGGGGCCAAAACAAAAATATTCATGTCCTATTCTACTCATAGGTTTAACAAATTCAACCTAATTTTTCCCAAAACATTTTTAATAATTGTTTTTATTATTTTTAATTAATCCTCAATAGAAACAAAAGTTACTTAATGTATTTAAAGTTATAAGAGTATTTCTCTCTCTCTCTCTCTCTCTCTCTCTCTCTCTCTCTCTCTCTCTCTCTCTCTCTCTCTCTCTCTCTCTCCCCCCCCTATCTCTTGCTTTGGTCTGGCATTGCCATCATTCAGAGTACTTGAGATTGTGTAACCTGTGGCCTATTGCCCTCTACAGTGCTGAGTTCACAGACTGGGTCTTAACTTAGGGTCTTTCCTAAAAGAGTCATGTTCTCCTTTTAATTTATAGTTCCCACCCAGAGTTCACTTTAGGGAAAACTGCAAATATAGTTAATTTCCAGGGGTACAAGGATATTGGGAAAAGAAATATGTTCAACTTTCAAATAAGCACTCAAATAAACAAATGCATATTGGTAGAAGGTGACCCAAAGAACTCATAAGACCTTACAGACACAGAAAATATCCAAAGCAACTAGAATAATTCTTCTCAACTCCTCTTGGAAGGGAGTTCAGCCCAGAGTTGCCATCATGGCAAACTTTCAACTATCTGGTAAGCTCCTTTTTTCCCATAGAACCTCTGACTTGTGATACCAGTCTGGTATCAGAAAGCAAATTTATTTTGGGATTGTAGATCAAGAAATCTTCAATATTCTTTTTGAGTTCCACTTTTTTAAACTTCCCAGAGACCCCCACAGATATTTAACATCTTGGCACAACTCTGAGGGCACATAACTCTGAAGTCATTGATTCCCTCAAAAGAAAAATTTATATTAGACCTGCTAGAAGTAATCCTTTTCCCATTGATCTTATAGTATATATAAAAACCACTGTAATATTGGGGTAGTAGTAGTAGTAGTAAAATTTAGGTCACAATTTCTTATTTTCCCCTACTCCTGACATAATATGTCTAATCCTTACTCTTCCCTTGTGAAGTCCTCTTCTTTCTCCAGGAATAACACTGTTCAGAAATCTCCCTAAGAGAATAGGTCTTGAAACTCTTAAAATTGAGGTTATTTTGGGGCAGCTAGGTGGCTCAGTGTATAGAGCACAGGTCCTGGAATCAGGAGTACCTGAGTTCAAATCCAGCCTCAGACACTTAATAATTACCTACCCCTGTGACCTGGGGTAAATCACTCAACTCCATTGCCTTTCAAAAATAAAAAATAAAAAAATTATAAAATAAAGAGGTTATTTTAGAAGCAACCCTGGTGCTAGCCCCCAAAATCTCCTTCCTCTAATCAGAAGGCTAGATTCTGAAACTGGATCAGAAAGCTCCATATCTACACAGGAGATTGGGGAGGGGAAATATTGCTTATAAATCCCTTTCCTTTCAAATTCAATGAGTAGCTTCTGTCCAATGCTTGTGTAGGAACTCTCTCTTTGTCCCAGCTGGTGCCATCTTTTGGCCTGGCAAAGTCCATCCTCTTGGTCTGACTAAATTGTGGGTATCATTAATTCCTGTGTGCTTCTGCCTCTGTGACCACCTAGGAGATGCAGTGGGTAGAATAGTGGGGACCTGAATTCAAACACAGCCTCAGACACTAGCAGTGTGACCTTGGGTTAAGCCACTTAACCCTGATTACCTCAAATTCAAGGCCATCTCCAGTCATCCTTACTCACATCTAGCCACTTGATCCAGATGGCTCCAGAAAAGATAGTAGGACTGGGGACTTAGCATAGCAGTTTCCTCACTCAAATCCAAGAGAAAAAAAGACTACAAAAATACACACTGAAACACTGATTTGTCTTCTGAATAGGAAAAGGGTTAAGAACATCTGTCACCAAACTTTTAAAGTCTAGTCACAGAGGAGTGGCTCCATTGACAAGAATTCTTCTTTCCCTGTTTTGACTTTGTCATAATTACTGAAAATCCATCAGGAGTTATCTTTGTTCTCTTTATCAGGCGCCAGTGGGCATTTACACCCTCTAGAGAAAGAAAAATATGTTCATCAGATTAATTAGGGGATTCCTCTGATTGGTTTTCATTAAATTCAAATGGTCAGACCTGAGTTGTTGCATCCACTGGATCTCTTTTCAGACTGCTCAAGATGGTGCTAGTCAGTACCAGGGAAAGCTCCTTAAGGCTTCTTTTCTATCTTTCTTAGCACTTTGGATAGTATCTAGCATATAATAGACTCTCAATAAATATTTGTGCAATGAATCAGTGAGTGGGTGGGTAAATGAATAGATTGTTTTTCCTCACTGGCTGGGAAGATTTTTCTCCCATCCCAAGCAAAGATTGTTCAATAAGTCTAAGTCCCAGAATGCCTTTATTTGCTCAGTGCAAAGATACAGGAATGAAGGAGTTGATTTTTCCTGTGTCTAATATTTCCCTTTTAGAGAATTTACTTAGATTCAGAGTGCCATGTAGGACATTATGGTTAGGGTTAGGGTTAGGGTTAGGTTTGTGTAGCATGTATAAATCCAAGTAACTGGTAAGAGAGAAGGATTTTTATCTCACAGTGCTCCCCACCATAGACTCTTCATCCAAACTGAACTGTTTGGCATTCCCATCTGTACATCTTCTGTTCTTAACCATCTTCTGTTCACTATGCCTGGAATTCCCTTCCCACTATTTTTTAAAAAATTCAACTTGTTCTTCAAGGTATAGTTAAAAAGCTTCTTCCTTTATGAAGAATATTCCTTATTGTCCTCAATTCAAATAACAATGAATTTTCATTCATTCAATAAATATGAACTAAGTGACTGCTATGTGCAAGCCCCATAGTAGTTTTTGGGATATTGAGGTTAAAAATGATACAATGCCCTCTGTCCTCAGGATACTTTTAGTCTCTTTTACTAGGAAGGATATTGTATGATCCAAAATTGAGTGTGATGGAGCAAAAGGGAGAACCAAAGAGTCCTAGGAGCTTGAGTAGGTAGGGAACACTTTTAGTTGGAGTTAAACACATCGGTCAGGGAAGGTACCATGGAAAAGGTGGCTCTTGATCTAGGGAAGTTGAAGTATAGGGATGTTTTCCAGTGTTTGGTGACCAGGTAGAGATGACAGGATATTCCAGGGCAGGATGAGATGTGAGCAAGGAAATGGAGGTGAGAAAAGCCAGAAATATTTATAGGGATAGTGCAAGAGTACAATTGGATTAAATCTTCATATTGTATTTTTTTTTAGGTTTTTGCAAGGCAAATGGGGTTAAGTGGCTTGCCCAAGGCCACACAGCTAGGTAATTATTAAGTGTCTGGGATCGGATTTGAACCCAGGTACTCCTGACTGCGAGGCCAGTGCTTTATCCACTATGCCACCTAGCTGCCCCCATATTGCATTTTTTTAACCTCTCCTATTCTCCATATTATATTATGTTATAGTTCTTAGAGCATCATGTTTCTAAATAAAGGTTTATTGAAGTGAATCATATCAATTTGAATTACATTTTAGAAGGATACTAAAGAGCTGTATTCTTTACTTGTATTCAATTCTTCATGATCCCATTTGGGTTTCATCAAAATACTGTTGCAGTTTACCATTTCTTTCTCCAGCTCATTTTATAGATGAGGAAATTGAAGTAAACAGGATCACACAGATCAGAAATGTCTTAGGACAGATTTGAACTCAGGAAGATGAGTCTCCCTGACTAGAGACCCAGTCTTCTACCCACTGTATTACCTAGCAGTCATACATATTTATTAAACATTTGCTCTGTTTCAGCTACTATACTAAGTATTAAGAATCTTCAAGGATTTTACATTCTTCTACAATCATCTTTGACTTTTCCTTGGCCACCACCAGAATAGTGAAGAAGTTCATGTGATTATGAAGGTTGTTGAAGAAACTATGGATATTTACCCTGGAGAAGAGAAGACTTAGTAGGTCATGAATGTTGTTTCCAGTATTTGAAAGACTACCATGTAAAAGAGGGATTGGACATGTTATGTTTGGCTCCAGAGAACAGAACCAAGTGCAATGTGGGGACATTTGAGAATCAATTTAGGTTTTATGCCAGAAAAACAATAATAGCAACAGCTATTGCCTTAAGGGAGAGTGAGTTCCCCTTTTTGGAGGTGTTCGTGCAGAGGGTGAATGACCCCTCATCAGGTCCCTTGGTGTGAGAATTTATCTTTGTGTATGGGTTGTACAGGTTTCTTCTAACATCTATTCCAATTCTAAAATTCTATGCTTATGTGACTTCCAATTGGAGTTTAAACATCTCTAAATGAGTCATGCATGCAAATACTTGAGTGTGGTTATATCCCTATTTACATTAAATGCTGAAATGCCATATAAAATGTATTGAGAATGGACATTTTTAAAGAAAGAATAAGCATTTATGAAACATCTATTAATGCAGGAATTGTACTTTACAAATATTACCTTGTTCTGGAAGACCTCTAAGTCCTGATGTGGCCCCTCACTAGCTATGTGGTTTTGGTCTCTTCTCTTGGCCTCAGTTTCCTCAACAGTAAAATGAGGTTTGGACTAGATGATTAAAAGAACTTCTTCCAATGGAAATATTGGATGATTCTTATCATTTGTAGCATCTTTGATTTTTTTCTTCTTTCATTATGTGTAGATTCTAAGTTCTTTTTCTTCATCTCACAAATTGATAAGACTGCTTCCTATGTTGTTCTGTATAACAGTTCAAAAAGCCCATGCATTTCCAACTTATTTCATTATCTCCTTCCCTTCTTTGGACCAAAAATGCCATCTTTTGCTATTAGCTTTAGATGGCATTTGAGAAAATTGGTACAAAGTCAAATTATTTGTATTCAAGTTATAGGGAGATGAAAAAATACTTTTCATTTTTATAAAAGGATATATTCATCACAAAAAGATCTAAGAAGGGATTATACCTTTAAACTTCAAATTTGCCAGATAACTGGCTGTCAGTGAAGATGAATCATTTACTTAAATCCAAAGAAAAATACTTAAAAGAGGAAAATGGTCATTTCTACATCTTAAGAATGGTTAACCTGGTTTTTCCCCCTTCCCACCATTACCCAGAGAGGGTATAAATGCACAAGACCATAAAAGGCAGTTTAAGCATTCCCACAGTGTTACTAGATAGGATTTTGAATCTGAAGGGAACTTAGGGGACTTTAGATACAGTGCTCTATTCAGAGTCAGGAAAATGAGTTTGAATCCCACCAGGGATACAGGGTGATATGAAGGTCAAATGAGATAATTGAGGAGAACTTAGTTTTAGTATCCTGTACAGAATCTTTTTCTTCATGAAGCTCCATAAATATTTATTAAAGACTACTTATATGCAAGTCACTACAATTTAAAATAAAAGTCATATAACAATGACTTATATAGATGCAGTCAGAATTCTATCCCTGAAGATCCTGAGGGGGGAAAGAGGGATCTATAGAAATAACTATAATATGATTTAGAAAATAAGAGCATAGATGAGGTCATAGCAAATAACTTAAGATATTCAAGGAGGGAGAGATACTTCTTATTGGGATATCTAAGGAAGATGGTGGAAGTGGCATTTCAGTAGGGCCTAGAAGGAAGAGAACATTGTCAATAAGAAGGGCAAGGGTTTTCCATTCCAGGATTGGGAGACAGTGTGAGGACAGATAAAATAAGGACAAATTTGGTTGGAATATAAGTAGTCTGCAAAAAAGTCAGTTAAGGCAATAAAATATAGAGGGTCTTGAATGTCAGATTTTGAATTTTGGAATATATTGGGGACACCACTGAAATTTTTCAACAAGGGACAAAATGGCCAGACTTGCATTAGGAACATTATTGTGGCAGTTGTGTGAAGGATGGAGTAGAAAAAGTAAAAACTGGATTCAGGAAGATTAGTGGAGACTTTTGTAATAATAGCTCTAGTAATAGAAAGGCCTGCCCCCTTTCCTAATTAGTAAATTCTGCCTCTATATTATGAAGGTCAACCTGCCTTCATTCTCCTCCTTGTCATGTTCTCGACTTCTTGACTTCAAAATGAAAATCATGCCTCCATGCTGGTATCTTTAACTTTTCCAGCTCCCCTCTGTACTATTTATACTCCCACCACTTGGTATAATGCCTGACACATAGTAAGCACTTTATAATTCCTTCCTTCCTTCCTTCCTTCCTTCCTTCCTTCCTTCCTTCCTTCCTTCCTTCCTTCCTTCCTTCCTTCCTTCCTTCCTCCCTCCCTCCCTCCCTCCCTCCCTCCCTTCCTTCCCCATTTTTAGTTTCTCTTTTCTTCTCTTTCACAATAAACTTCACAAATGAAATCCACAGAAACAACAGGAAACATTCAAACTAACTCCCAACACAATAGTTAAATAAAAGGTCTAAAATGATATTCAGTCCATACTCAATGCATGTGCCCTCTTAGGTACATGACCAATTGTATCCCTGACATGATCTATTCTTAAAGGGCATCTGAAAATGACCTATAAGAGAAAACTTTTTTTTAAACTTGTTCCCTGCTATAATATAAGACATAGGTTCCTTCCAATATACTAATATTGGGAAATGGGAGGATATTTACAGCAGCCATAAAATGCATTTGCTCTTCACAGACATCTACCATGCTTAATGCAGGAAGAGAAGACCAAATGTGGAAGCAAACTATATTATACAATTATTACTGTCCCTTAATTATTATTTATCTTTATTCCCAGAGTATATGGATGCTTAACATTGCTTTCAGATATGGTAGATGACTCTTCTGTTTCATTTGAAAATTACATGGAAGCTTCTTATTCTAAAGAATTATAGTGTATCAATGACAATTATGAATAATTATAATAGCTCACATTTATAAAGCACTTTATGATTGCAGATCACTTTCCTAGAAAAAACCTGGCAAAGACAGGTAAATGTCATCCTAATTCTTTACCATCTTACTTATGAGTAAACTGAGGATTTTAGTGGTCAAATGACTTGCCCAAGGTTCCATAGTTAGTAAGGGAAAGGGGTCAGGACTGAAACTAAGCTTTCTGACTCTATGCCCAGTGATATTTCCATTATACCATTAAGACAAGGGTCAAAAATATGAATTAAGGATTCATGATAGTATCAATAATGAATGAAAGGGGAAAATGACAGTAATTGGAGAAATAATATATAAATTTTTCTGGGCTTAGATATGATGGAATCTTTTTAATGCTTGTTTGTTCATAGGGCTCCTACCTTTGTTAGTCTCCCCTTTCCAGTGATACTGAAAACAATATTCCCTTCAAGATCTCAACATCTTCTTGCTCATATTCACCTTAGTTCTACCCTACTGTAGATCTTTCTATCCCTTTCACTCTTGTTTCTTTATTAACAAAAATTCTTTCACCTGATACTACTTTCTCTCCTACTCCTTCCATCTTTGGCACTCACTGAGACCAGTTGCTATTTGTCCTTCTGACATCTTGGGATGAAGTCTTGACTTGCACATCAATTAAACTTAAGTGAGCAGAGTTATACAAAGCTATCAACCTCCTTCTCTCTTCCAGAGTGTTCAAAGTCCAGTGAAAAGATAAAAGTCAAGACAACTGATGAAGGCCGGGGATACAACAGATGATCTTGTGTTTTCTTTTTTTATATATATTTTATTTATGGCAATGGAGTTTAAGTGACTTGCCCAAAGTCACACAGCTAGGCAATTATTAAGTGTCTGATGCTGGATTTGAACTGAAGTCCACCTGACTCCAGGGCTGGTGCTCTATCCACTGCACCACCTAGCTGCCCCTGATCTTGTGTTTTCAAATTCTGACCAAGCTTTAATCCTCCACAGCATCTGTTTTAGCTGCCTCCATGACTGTTGGACTAAACTGTTCTTATCTGACCATTCTGACTGGGGAAGTCTTCACATGCTTGGCACAGACATTCCCCTAACTCACCAACAGTTTTGAGGCCTGTTGGTTATACTCAACTTAGTTCCCTCTGGATGCCATGACACTTTCATTGATGCCCTTTGACTCATTGGTCATGGTGGGGAGTCTAAACACTCCTCCTCAATTTCCATCACCACTTGTAGATACTCTTTTAGTATACTGAACTAAAAAGTAAACCAGAAATGACAGTGTGTTATTGACTTGGTGGGAAGTGCCCTTCTCATCCCTAGGTCTTTTTAAAGGCAACAGGAAAGAGTCTTAGGACTGTTATTTGTTTGTAGAACAAAAAGTATAACCTAGAAATGAGAACAAAGTAATGTGAACTGAGGGTTAGCATTTAATTTAAGAGGAGAATGGAGAGAAAGTCAATCATGGGACCTTAGAAATAGTGGATTAAAAGGATTAGGACTCACTGAGTCTTGACAGGAAATCAGGGAGAATAAACCACAACCTTTTTTTGTCTCAGTATCCCTTTACAAAAAATGATTGATCCCCCTCCTCCCAAGAGCTTTTGTTTATGTGAGCTATTTACCCACATTTACCATACCAGAAAATATTATTATGAAGAGTAACATTAAAAATAATGTAAGAATTATGCCCTGATGGGTAAACTGAGGCTTTTAGTGGCTAAGTGACTTATTTCAGGTCCATAGATTATAAATAATACAAGGGTAATACTTATGCCCCATGAAAGAGCATGCACAGATTTTTTCTACCTTCTTAGTTCTTCTTTGGGAAGGAATGTTGAGAACCTTGGAGTTGGGGTTAGCAAATAGTAACCTGAGTACTAGTTTGGATTGTCTGAAAGTGGCAGTTTTGTGACAGTGATTAAAAAAGAAGTGTGGGTATATATGGGATGTGATTAGGCTTGATATTATTGGAGAAGCTTGAGTTTAAAGAGAAAATACAGACAAATTTTTCTAAGATCTCAAGAGTAATGAGGTAAAGTGATTTCATCGCTTACAAACGAAGTTACTGGGAATAGAAACTGAAGAGATTCCATGGGATCTACATCTTCATTTCCAGTAAGAAAACCTCCTTTAATCATAGGAATTGACTCCAAGTCAATTCTGAAGTATGGAAAAATCAACAAGATGCTGAACAGCCTGCTATCAGCATGTTTATGATCCACATAGAGGGTAGGACATTGTGAAGGAATTGAGATGCTTGGCATGTCTTCAAGGCTCTGTCTATTTACTTTCCATCCTTGTGTACTGGATCTTGAGTTATTTTCAAAAGTGCCCTAAGCTCTTAAGTGAAAGATACTGAGGAGTTGGGCCTGAAATGTCAGCCTTGGCTAGGAACCAGTATTCACTGGCTTCTGTAATCACAGGACTTGGGTTCAAATTCTGTTTTAATAACTGCTTGTGCTATCTTGAGCAAGTCATTTCCTTATCTCCTTAAGCTCTCTGGCCTCAGTTCCTCAGCTATAAAATTAAGGAGTTTGGTGACTGGAGCTCAAGATCCCTTCCAGCTTTAAACATATGGTCCTAAAGTTTATAGATAACCTCAGAATTTTTTTGTCAGTTTTATCATAAAAATATAGATAAGCTCATATAAATTAGTTTTGGTTAGGGGAGAGGGAATGTACCAGCAATCAGGAAAAACAAGGTTTGGGGTAGTCCTTTTTAGGAAGTTGAACTTGAGTTGAGCCCTGAAGGAATGAGCTTTCCAAGAAGCAGAAGGGATGAGGGAGAGCTTTCTAGACATGGGGATTGGTTCTTGTCCTTCATTATTGAAGAAGACCAAAATGACCTTACTATGTTTGAGACAAATGACAGTGTGTACCACTATGATTGATCAGACCAATAGGAGCTCAGAATGCTCTACCACAGGTAGGGCACAAATAGTCCATGGGAACACCTGGGGTGGGTTCTCTAAGCAGGCATGGGGGACATATCATGTAATTGCATGGAAATGACAGATAGCTTTCTTATGGAGAATAGCAGATAATCCTGAGGAACATGGGCTGGCTTCAATTTTCATTTCCTTGTGTGATTTGCTTCTTGACTTAGTTATTTCACTCATTCAAGAGCAGGCCCAATTGATAAGAGCTCTGGACCTGGAGTCAGGAAGACCTGAGTTCAAATGTGATTTCAGACACTTGTATGACCATGGGCAAGTTACTTAACCTCATTTTGCCTTAGTTTCCTCATCTGTAAAATGAAAATAATAATAGCAGCTACCTCTTGGGGTTATTGTGAGGATCGAATTGTATAATTGTAAAGAGCTTATGACAGTGACCTGGCACTTATTTATCCAGTTGCTAAATAAATATTATTATTATCATTATTATTATTATTATTTTATTCTGTATATGTGAGCAAGAATATGCTGAGTTGTATCTATCTATGCTATTTATTCATTCCAACATTATCTTCATTATTGCCTATTGTGTAGAGATAAGGTTTATTTACCTAGGTTCATGCAACATTTAGAATTCACAAAGTACATGTATAAATTTAAAGACTTTTGGGGAGTAATGATTTAAAGTAAATAGGCCAACATGGGTGATGAAAAGAAAAGAGTTTTATTTAATGGAGAATAGATTATGCCTAGGAAGAGCCACTTATGGAGGTAAGTAAAACTTCAAATACATCCATGAGCCATTATCCATATTCATAAATTGCAATCCCTTGTGGGTCCTAGGCTGAATTAATGCTGACAATAAGTAGGAAGAGAAAATGAAGAGAAAAAACAGAAATCTGCCCTTTCTGAGTTAACTTCTCCCAATTTTAAATCCCTGGGCCGGAAGTCACTTTGTCTTTAATCCTGAGTTTTCACAAGAGCCTCACTTTATATTTCCTGGGCAATACATCACACTGTGTGACTCACCAAGCCGGGGTGAGCAGGGCACGTCAGGTTGCTTTGACTGAGAACAAGACGACATGATGTCACAAAGGCACCCAGTCTAATGCGTCATCGATGAAATGTTACCAGGCAGCTCTTGGTTTGATTTAAAAAAAAAATCACTGAAGATACTGCAAAAAGTCAAGAAAATTTGTCTTCTGGGATTACCTACCACAGGCACAATAAGAAAACCAATTTTATCCTTTGGAGGTGGCTTTTCTCCCTGAGGATCCCAATGTACTCAACTACCTGCCCCCGGATGAGATTACTCATGCATCATTGAAATAATTCCACATTAGAAAATGGCAGCCATCCTGTGGCAACCACTCTATATAACAAACTTTATTTTTGGAGGAGAGAGGAAGAATATCTCTTGTTAAAATGATAAAGGAAATTATAGGGAAGGAAGATGTTGTTTTCCACATTTGATTTAATCAAGGCATCCTCTCATAGACAATTCTGAATGTCCCCAAGGGTCACTGAAATAGACCCCACTTCTCCCTCTTTTGCCCTGATTGCCAGTGTGTTCTGTAATGATCATAGAGAAATATAGGTTCCAAGTTGGGCTGAATGTAGAATTATTCAGAATGCATGAAATGGTCAGAATAGATGGAATGGGCCTTAGCTAAGGTCAGGTACATCAATTTATAATACTGGAATAAAGTGAGAAAAGTCAGACTGTAATTTTTATTGGTCTATAGTCATTTATAGAGATTGGAACTAGATCTGTGATTTTATTATTATTGTTGTTGTTGGGTCATTTCACTCATGTCTAACCCTCTCTGACCCAATTTGGGGTTTTCTTGGCAAAGGTACTGGAGTAGTTTGCTATGTCCTTCTTCAGCTTATTTAACAGATGAGGAACAGAGGCAAATAAGGTTAAGAGATTTACCCAGGGTCATATAGTTAGTGTTTTAGGGAGGATCTGAACTCAGTTCCTCCTTACTCTAGTGTTGGTACTCTTTTGACTACACAGCACTTAATAAGCTTTCACCATTAGTAGTTCATTAAGAGCAGGGACTGTTTTTAGCTTTCCTTGTGTCCCCAGTGCTGTCCAAAAATAGAATTCACTGCTTCCTTGGGTAATGATTTCCATATTACTGGATGTCATTAAGTAAAGGATAGGTGGGCATTTAGGTGGTACAGTAGTTAGTTATGTGACTTTGGGCAAGAAAACTCCAAATGGGTTCCTGAAGAGTTGGATGCTACTAACAAAATGATTGAACCACAACTAAAGGATAGATGAGTACTTATTGGGAATATTATAGATGGGGGGTATGCAGCAGTTGGATTTTTTCAGGTTCCCTATAACTTTCAGGTTCTGTGATTATTGCTATTATTGCTATTAATTTTTGCTCTTATAAGTGAAAGAGATCTTTAGTTGTTTGCTTAGGTTTTTCAGAGGAAATGTTACATTTTATAATTGTCTTACTCCCTTTTTCCCTCAAAGAACAGGAAAGAGAAGGAAATAGTTTCTGTCACCTGTATGGATCCATATCTGTTGAATAAATTTTGTGATTATATATTTCCCGTTTGTTATTTCCTAAGTTTCTATGTCACTCTTCTATTTGTTATTGTTGTTCAGCCATTTTCAACTTTTCATGATCATATTTGGGATTTTCTTGGCAATGATGCTAAAATCACTTGCCATTTCTTACTCCAATTCATTTTATAGATGAAAAAAGTAAGACAAATAGGTATAAGTGACTTGCTCAGGGTCACACAACTAGTGTCTGAAGTCAGATTTGAACTGTCTTCATACTCCAGGTCTTGTACTCAATCCACATTGAACCCTAGCCTAGATTCACTCTTTTATCATATAAATAACTTGGTTCCTAAATAATTGATACTCCTACTAATAGCTGATGATTGTTTGCAATTTTTGTAGACAGGTCTTTGACATAGTATTTGTAGTTAATTCAATTCTAACCTATAGAACTTTAAAAACAAATTTTGTTTATTCAATAGGTATGCAGTGTCTAATATTTTTTGATAGATACACAGTAATTTCTTTGTACCCCATGAGAATTCTATTTGTAGAAAAAATGTTTTATAGATATGGAGGTCTTCTCCCCACTCCCTTCTTCTACCAAGGACTTTGATTTTTCTGTTGTCCTTTCTTGAGTTGCCTTCTCATCAAGTGGAGCTTGCAATTTGCTCTACTATTTCCTTTAAAAATACAAATGATGTTTCATAAATGTTTTTAGTATATTTATGCCATTTTCACTTCTCAATAACCCTCTTTTATCTGCACAGAGCCAGAGCTTATAACAAAGATAAGCAGTTAAGCAAAAGAAACTGGCACAGCAGTCATATCTAACTATATATAAGCATTAAATTTTTGTGTGTTTCATCATTAGTCTCCTGGAGTCAAGATTGGCTATTGAATTTAATCTGATGTCTTTTAATGCTGTTTTCATTAAATTACTGTAGACATTGTTTCTTGTGCTCTTGGTTCTGTTTTCTTTGATCTGCATCAGTTCCTACAGGTCTTTCCCTGTTTCTTTAATTCCTCATATTCTTTTTTATAGTTATATATTATACTCATATACCATTTAGTCCAGCCATTCTTCAAGTGATTGGTATTTATTTAGTTTCCAGCATTTTGCTATAAGAAGTAGGACTTCTAATTATAATACTTTTTGGCAAAGGGTTGAAGTTGGCAAAGTTTAGCTTTGCCTTCCTGGCATCAAATTAGATGTAGATTTGGTAACCAGCAGGTCCATTTCATACTTAGAACCAAGTGGTTTTTTAAAAAAAACTTTGAATTATTGGGTTTGGCTGGATATATAGAATGGGAGTTGAACAATCATTGGGTTCATTTGACCTTTTTTTTCTGGTAGATGCTCAGAGGAGGATCTGGAAGAAATGTGAGTCTTACATTTTGCATTAATATGTGAGTGTATGTTGATTGTCATAGTGGCGATTTCCTTTATCATTCTTTGACTTCTTAGTTATCCTTCACTGATGGAACAAAAAGCCACACCCACTGTCAAGCTAAATGCCGCAGTCCTAATCATTCTCAGCGTGCACAGCTTTCTGGTTCTGTGGCTACCCAGATGGAGGATGAGGCCAACTGCACACATCCATAATTACTATTTTCAATTCAGTGCATCTGCCCTTAAGGACTTAATTGCACATAGGTAATTAAACCACATGGTGCTTAATCAGAGCTTAAAAAGGGAAATTGGATCATTTTACTAATACTTCCTATTGTCATTCCTAGGGCACCCTCTTTAATCTGGCTCTGTAAATCGGAAAGAATTAGAGAAGTAACCTCAGTCTTACATAAGTGCTAATGGAACATAAAGATACAAGGTTAAACACCTGCAGATAATTATTTACCAAAATGGCTGCACCAGATTTAATGCCTACATAGTTCAATTGAAGTGAATTGATTATCCAGATAATTTCAACTAAAAGATTTATTATTGTGGAAAAAAGTATTTGATGTTTAGATTTTGGGTAGGCCTTTTAAAAATGCTTTCATTTTTCATTTTGTGGCAAATTCATCAGAGAACTGATAACCCTTCTTTTCACTGGGCCTGTGAAGTCGTGTACAGAAACCACTGTAAGTTAGAAAAATATTGATTTATGCTAACATAGAGAACTGAAGATATTAGTGATAGTACATAACCCTGACTCTTACCTAAAGAAAATACTTATTTTGGTTTTAAAAATAAAATAAAGCAAAAAAGCCCCTATCATTATCCTTTGAGGCATATTATCTTTATTTACAGTGATGTACACAAATTAACTGGGACAAAATAAAATAATTAAATTTACAAATTTTATGTATGTAAAAAATTCTTTTTATCATGCCTTCATTTTGTTGTAATCATTTGCTTTTTTTTCAAAATTTGGCATTGAATCTGCAAGATTTTGATACATTATTTAATTCTTCATCATGACAGCAAAACTATTATCAGATTGGATATTAAAGCCTACTTTTGGATAATAGTACATTTTTCAAGGTTTGCTTTGAGCTATATTCATAACCCATAGGTTGTTAATGAGATTTGTTGGGCAAGCTCTCAGGCCACTGATTCATTCTTATCTCCATCTCTTGGATACATTTCTTCAGTCTTTTATAATATGTATAATAGTTCCAGGCCTTGTTGTTACATTCCATCTCCATTTAGAAATTTCTCTAATTCTGGAACAATTCTTTTTCCTCAGTATTTCAGTATACTTATCAGAGTTCATTATTTCCTCAATGAGAACTATGTTGCCAAACCTGCTAGAAGTAAAACTTCCCCCAAACATGTTTTAGTCTGCAGTCTGACAAAGTCTGACAAAGTCTGACAAAGTCTGACAAAGTCTGACAAAGTCTGACAAAGTCTGACAAAGATGCCCTGAATTTACAGACTCACTTGGACTTCTGATAATAGTTTTCATAAAAACTAAAAAAAAAATGAAAAAAGTTGACTAAAAAAGTGAGTTTCATTAGTCTTCTAGACAGTTTACCTTTCCTGTTCGAATCAGTTTTTTAAGTTCTCAATATTTAGGTGCTATGATTACTTCAACTGTATTAATATTGTGATTAAAAGAAATAGATCCTTTAAAAAAAACTTTAAATGAAATTACAATGAAAACATTCTCCATGAAGTTTTCTGTACCTATCCAGGTTAACAGTGAGTCAACAAACATTTTAAAAAATATCTATAATTGTCAAGCTGTCTGCTGAACATTGGGGGTAACAAAGAAAGAGTTTCTATGCCCAAAGATCTCACAGGCTTATGGAGGAGACAACATGCAAACAGTTTAAATATAAACAATAAGTCTACAGGATAAATTTGGGTTACTCCTTTCTCTGACCTCCACATTTGGAATGTGATTGTTGCTGACCAGATCTGACCACATCTTTTTTTCCTTCCATTGAACAGTTCCAAATCCTTAGCTACCATCTTCAACTCCATTTCTGTATAGAGTTTTCACTGAAAATGTGAGAAATAAGTGAGGCAGAATAATCTAGGATCCCAGTCCTGACTAAGATAGCAAGATGGTGCTCTGGCTCAATTTGCTCTGAGTATAGAAAAACCCTTTAGATTCAGTTTATTTCTGCCTTTAGGGAAGTTTATTAAAATTCTTTGATAATCAAAGCCATAAGATTTTGTTATTTTTAGTTTGGTACCATCCTCTAAGATTAAAAAAAAATTCTAGTGTTTTAAGTTTGTTCTTTTTGTTTAAGGGCAGGTAGGAGGGGCAGTGGATAAAATACCTGACTGGGAGGAAGAAAAACTGATCATCTGGCCTCAGAAACTTCCTAGGTATGTGACCTGGACAAATCATTTAACCCTGTTTGCCTCAGTTTCCGCATCTATAAAAAGAAAGGAAAAGGAAATGACAAACTACTCCAGAATCTTTGCCAAGAAAATCCAAGATAGATTTATGAAAAGTTGGACACAACTTAGATGACAACATCTTATTTTTATCTAGAGGAAGTTAGTTTTGGTACAGAAGACATAAACTTATGTTTAAAGGAATGAGAACCAACCACTTTTTTCTGTCTTTCTGATTCCAGATGGAATGTCAATAACCAGTCTCTCTAGTGGCTCAGAAATCAATTCTATTCATTAAAAAAGGTGCAGCACCCAGGGTCTAGGTAGTGACTCCCAAAGATAACTTAGCTTCTCAGGACATTAGTTAGCCTGTTCCCCCTGCTATATCTTCTCCTTCCTGATTCAAAAAAAAAAGAACTTTATCTCTGCCCTTGCTATTGCTGCTGCAGCCTGCCCTCTTGCTTTTCACTTTATCACCCCCCCCCCATTTTTTCCCCTCCTTCTCCCAGGAGAATTGCCTAATCTAGTTTTGTCTAGGGTGGGAAGGAGGCTATACTATCTCCTTGAAAACTACCTCTTCCAGAAACCAATGCAGAGAAGTTCTGAGCATTTTTCCCCTGTTCACAGTTGTCTATCTGAAATGCCAGTTAGAAAATCAACAGAGAGAAAAAAGTTTATAATAATGACAGATCTTTTTCTTGGCAACTGTTGAATTCTGGCTCTGGCCTTTGGTCCAGCTGACTACCTATGCCTTAGGGTAATAGAAAGGGAGCAAGTATAATCAGAGACACAGTCATTCCTGAGTAAAGGTTTACTGTTGTTGCATCTAATAAACTAATCAAAATGGAAATAGCTTTTTGCCATCCTTTGCTTAATGATTAAAATGTTGTACTAGCCCTTAGTCTGGTCCTCAGGGTATTTGTTTACAGGCTTCCTGGTGCTCTGTGCAAGGCTCTCCATGCTTCAACTACTCTTACGTCCTGGACATGTTTTGCTAAGGAACTCTCAAATACTCAAGTGGCTTGGTGTCCTTATTCTTCCTACCAAGAATGTAAATTATAGCTCATCCATACCTACCATAGTGACTTCTCCTATTACCTCGGTTCAACTTAACTCAATTTAATTCAATTAGCAAGTATTTATTAAAAGCGTAACAGGTGCCACAACATGATCAATTTGAATCTACATTTAGCATGGTTATACATGTACAGTCAATATTAGATTGCTTTCTGTCAGGGGGAGAGAAGAGGGAAGAGAAGGAGGCAGGAAAATGTGAAACTCAAAACCTTGCAAAAAATGATTGCTGAAAACTACCGTTGCATGTAGTTGGGAAAACAAATAAAATATTTCTAAAATAGTTTACCATGTGTCAGACATTGCACTGGGGATACAAAGAAAACACAAAAACAGGTCCTGCCCTCAGGAACTAATATTCTAATGAAGGAGATATCATAAATAAATTGGTAAATGGAGTAAATGGAGGATAGTAACCTTAACTGGGTAAGTACTAACAGTTATAGGGTCCAGGAATTCAGTTCAACATTTAGTCAAACAATACAATTGAGAACCTGGATGCTAGGCAACATGCTAGGTGGTAGGGATTGAAAGACAAAAAAAAAAAAGAAATCCTGGCCACATGGAGCTTATGTACTATTGATCTTGCCTCATAATTATCATTTAATGGGTTTTGGACTAGACTTGTGATTTCATTGGTATAGGTGTTTCTCCTAGGTGAGATAGCTCCCTCTTTCAGGTCAGATTGACAACAGTTCTGCAATTTATAGTCTTAGAGAGTTGTCTGAGGCACTGAGAGATTAAGGGACTTGCCCTGGGTCAAAAAGCTAGTGGGGAGCCTTCAACCCAGGTCCTTTTGATTTGGCATCCAGCTATCTCTCCATTATACCATCTCATTTAATGATTTTAAGTGACTAAGCCCTTGTTAAATGGTATATTTGAAAGTGATAGACAATGAGCTTTCAGAGAATGTATTTCTTCCACATTTCTTAAAGTTGCCTCTTTTTCATTCTGAATTTCTTTCAGGCAATTATCAACACACTAATTGGCATTCTTTGGTCCCCTGAGGGTAATTTGAGAGAATGAATGCTTTCTCCGTCCTCCCCTTCATGACACTTTGTAAATCTGAATGCTTATAATTATAACTTATAAGCCCTTACTGGTGAACTTATCTTTAGTCATTAATCAATCGACATGGTTAGCTCAGAGTCATTGACTGAAATGACATCATAATATAGTTCACTACAAAACATTTCTTTGGTAATTTTGGAGTACACACTCCCAAACTCACACATATTCTGTCAGTCAGAAGAATTGACCCACACATAGGGGATACTAAGAGAAAGGTACATACTAAAGATGCATCCCTGTAGTGCTTCAGGACCACAATGTCTTGCCCAGATCTATCTGAATCTGGCATCTCTGTTGAGTATGTCACTTCACAGAGTTCTCTAGACCTGTTCCTTGCTGAGTGTGACGACTCTGTGGAAAAGAAACTCTTCTGCAAGAGGCAATGGGGAGTTTCAATTTCCTCTCTAGAGTTGGATTCTTCTTCCATACTGAGTTCTCTTAACAGTCAGAGCTCACACTCCACAAAATCTGGACTGACTCCCTACAAAATGTGACTTGCTTTTGAAAGACCCAAAGACATGTGTCTGATCCTTTGACTAGCCAGTGGCTACTTTTCCTAGACCACTGCCAATCTTCTTAATAGAATAACAGTGCTGCTTCAATTAAGACATTTAGCCCATCCTTGTCTCTGACATTTGTCCAAAAAATTCTATGATTTTAATATCTTCACTGTATTTCTTAATCTCTGAATTTAGTAATTTCATCTAATGAATTGAGGGAAAATAAGCTAAAAAATAAAGGAAGAAAGAAACAAAGAAAAAGAAAGCTGCTAAAAGGTATTTTGATCAACATTCCACCCCATTATAATAACAGTAATCTTAAAGTGAAGAATCCTTTTGAAAATGAAACAATAACTCTCTAATTTTTTTAGCTCTTCAGATATGTGATTTACATGAAGCAGTATACAGTATAACTTGCTCTGAACTAATCAGTAGAAAATAAGTCTTGGAAAACTGATCCTTTGGCAAAATAATGAATCTGGAGTCATAAGACCTGGATTATTTATGGATATCTTTATGGCTAAGGGAAAATGACCAAACAAGAGGCAGAGAGGATTATGGGAAGTAAATGGATAACTGAAAGGTTTTTTTTTTTGCATTGGAAAACCCAAAGGCAGCTAAAATTAATCCTCATTTCTCAAATATATAGGAAACTTGGCCAAATTTATAAAAATGATATTCCCCAGTTGATTAAATAGTCCAAGGATATATGAACAGGAAATTTTCAGAAGAAGAAATCAAAGCTATCAAGTCATATAAAAACACTCTAAATCACTAATAATTAGAAAATGCAAATTAAAACTATTCTGAGGTACCATCTCACAAGACAATTCTAAAGGACTTATAATGGAAAATGCTCCAGAGAAAGAACTGATGAACTCTTGAGGGAAAATTGAAGTATATATTTTTTACTTTATTTTTCTTTATTTTTTAATCTTTGTTTTTATGTGAATGAATTTTCTTTTGAAACATGGCTAATATGAAATGTATTTTACATGATTTCACACGTGCAATTAATATCATTCCTTGCTTTCTTTTTTTTTTCAAGGCAATGGGGTTAAGTGGCTTGCCCAAGGCAACATGGCTAGGTAATTGTTAAGTGTCTAAGGTAGGATTTGAACCCAGGTACTCCTGACTCCAAGGCCAGTGCTCTATCTACTGTGCCACCTAGCGGCCCCCATTCCTTGCTTTCTTGAAGAGATTGGAGAGATGAATGGGAAGCAGAGAGAGAATTTGGAACTTGAAATTAAAAAAAACCCAAATGCTATAAATGAATGAATAAAAAAGATGTGGGTTCAAATACAGTCTCTGTTATTGTGTCCCTCACTTTCCATTACTCTAGGTGTGGGTAGTCAGCTCGACCAAAGACCACAACCAGAATTTCTTATCTTTAAAATGAAAGAGTTAGGATAGGTTGCTTCTGAGGTCCCTTCCACCTTAAGATCCATACTTGCATGGTCTTGTAATTACAATATTGGAACTGGGCTTTCAATGTGTGTGCTTTTATTAATATACACTCATTCTTCTTTCCTTCTGAGGACTATATAGATTTTAATTTCTCTGAGAAAGCAACATCCAGAGAAAGATCTCAAAAAAAATGGATCTGATAGCACCAAAATACAATCTATATTGAAATCCAGTTTATTTGTTTATAGCTCATACTAATTTACTTTACTTCTCAAGAAAATAGCCACAGAATATCCACACCTCATAAGAGAAAGCAACTATTAGCTTTTACTACCCTTTAATAGCCACTGGAAAACTAACACTGACTCTTACTAACCCTGATTCCAAGGAATAAAAGATCTATTTTTTTGTCCCCTTATCCCCTATTCAGAACTTCAGAGGTAAGACAAATAGATTCATTAGAATTTTGTCTTCCTTTAAAATTTCTAGAGACGTGGGGAGCATAATATCCTAGAATATAATGTTTTCTCCCTTTCTTTCATATCTGAGATTCAAAAGAAAAATACTAAATATGACCAGTTGAAATCAACTAACTTTATGAGTGAGTTCTTCAAACGGGATACAGAAATAAGACGCATCATTTAATTATTGAAATGTTCTAACTAGAGATGGGACAAATCAGTAACTTGTGCCTGTGATGATGATGGTGTTGATACTTGTTCTCAATTTAGTAATTTATTTAACTGTCTTCATTAAGCTATTTTTTTTAATACGTAGCTCTCCAAAGGGTGTTTATTTTTAAAATAATCATCACTAGAACTACCAATTATACAATAGCAATTAATTTTAGGACATGAAAGTAACCAATAATATAATTTATCACATTGCCAAGTTTGCTAATCACCTCTTTAAAGTGATAAAATCTCCTAATCAAATAGCAACCCTTAGATTAAAAAATAAATTGGTTAAGGAGAGGTGATCAATGCAAATTAGTTTGAGTACAAGTAGAAATCTAATAGTTGAATTATTTCCACAAATTATTACATAAGCAAGATAGAAATGTTTCATAAATTGAAATTAATGATCAAGACTGATTATCTCCATCTGAAAGCTTCGGTAACACTCCAGGATACCATAACGTTGGAAGTTAGTCTTCTTTTGTGTGAGACTTGTAAGACCTAGTGACATCTTATACGAAGTCCTCAGTGGCAGCTGGTGGAGTTAAATAGAACTGCTGTTATTCTCCTGACGCCTGAAGAAAAGCATTGACTAAACCTAAGAATGCTGAACTAATGTCTAAATGTCTGTAGAGATACTCCATTAGTTCTATTAATAATAAAAAAATAAATTCTTTCCACTAGAGTGAAATAAAGATGTCATTCTTTCTCACAAAAAGGTAAAGCATACAAGAGGGGAAATAAATTATTTTTAATTGAAATAAAAAAAAAACCTTACATATATTTGGATGACAAGAAAATTAGCATTTCGTTCTATTATTTTAACCAACAAGTCTCTTATCACTTGGTGTTCTTCATGTACCTTCAATTTCTTGCTAGACATAGAAACTTTCCTTCTTTAACTGCATTCATTAAACAAACACCCAAAAGCAATGTGTCAAATTTAATGCAGATTTGAGCATCAAGGATATGTTGCGCCCATCCATGTATCTCTCTTTGCATTTCCTATTACTGACAGAATAATCAGTGCTGTAACTGATGACGACAGGTTGGCTCATCTTGTCTGATGGATGGAGCTTCTGGTCTCAGAGTATGGATTATAATCTTAAAAGGAAGAGGTCAAAACTCAAAGTTGTCCAGATGAGTTACCTGTGTTTGGCCATATCCCCTGTATTGTTGGATTTTATTGGCAGAATACATATTCCTCTACTTAGTGAATGATTATGAGCAACCATGAATAGATAGAACCAGGAGGAAGCCTTCATCTTTAAGGAGGTTTCTTCTCTCACTATCACAGTGCAACTCAAAGTGTTCTCAAGGGTTATCATTATTTCAAGAGAAACTTTCAGGGACTGTAGTTACATGTGCTTTAAAAATTTTACTCCAATGTTTTAATTTCATTTTATTTTTTATTAATAAATTTCTTAATTTTCTTAATTTTATTTCAGTTAACAAGCACTTATTTTCATACCTTCCTTACTCCTCTTTCCATAACCAAAAAAAACCCCAACTCTGAAAACAAATCCATACAGATAAGCAAAATAAGTCCCCATGTTAGCTATACTACCAAATATGTCTCAATTTACATTTTAAATCCATCACCTCTTTCTGTTAGGAGATGCATAGTGCATATATTCTATTTTAATAGAATTTTAATTTTCCTCATTACATGTAAAAACAATTTTTAACCTTAATTTTTAAAAATTTTGAGTTCCCAATTTTTCATCCCCCTTCTCCCTCCCCCTTCCCTGAGATGGTGAGCAAAATTTGTTCTAGGGTATACATGTATAATCATACAAAATGCAGCATATTTTCATTTTAGTTAGGGTGTGAGAAAAGGCACAGTTCCCACAGAAAGTCTGAGAAAAATAAAGTAGAAAATGGTATGCTTCAACCAGCATTTAGATTTTATCAGTTCTTTCTCTGGAGATGAGCATTTTTCATCATTCATGTGACTTTCTAAATGATATTGTATCCACTCAAGAAAAATAATGATTTATATCCAAGTTTGCATTTCTTTCTTTTTTCTTTTGTTTTAAAAAATATTTTATCTATTTATTTTTTCAAATACATGTAATGATAGTTTTCAGCAATCATTTTTTGGCAAGGTTTTGCATTTCTCATTTTCCTCCCTCCTTCCCTTCCCTCCTCCCTCCCTGACAGAAAGCAGTATAATATAGACAATACATTTATAACCATGCTAAATTTAGGTCCATATTAATCATGTTGTGAAAGAAATGGGTAAAATTTGAGAGAAACAAAAAACAATACCTAAGAATTTTCAAATATTGAAGATAGTAGGCTTTTGTCTGCATTTAAACTCCACAGTTCCTTCTTTGGATATAGATGTATTTTCCATCACAAATCTTTTAGAATTGTCTTTGATTATTGTACTGCTGAAATGAACAAGTTCATCATAGTTGATCATCCAAATTTGTTATCCTTTAAAGACTGTTTTGTTTATTTGTCTGTTTTGACCAGAAGCAACCATTAAGAAGAAAACACTGACAAACTAGACAGCTTTGAAAGTAAAATGTTGAATTGATTTTATGTCTTTTTAAAAAATGAACTATTTATGATATAGATTTTTCAGTTTCACTTGTAATCCCTTATTTTGTTTCATTTTGTATGCGGAAAAGTTCACTTTGGGGGGAGGTTGAAGTTCAGAATAAAAATAAATTAAATTTGGACATCAAGTTTTAATTTAGAACTTCCAAACAGGGAAATCCATTTTTTGGTTTGTTTTCAGTTGCTTAAAACCCTTTTAAAAAGTGGAATTTCATCTTGAATTTTGTGGGCAAATCATAATCTTCAGTGGATTAGTCATAGAAAAGGTGAATCTGATATAAGATATGAAATGAAGGCATGTTATATACTATATAATTATCAAAGCCAAAAACAGGCATAAGGAAAATTAGAATGATAGCCAGAAGGCTTTCAAACTTCAAGGAATTTTTCCCTTAACAAAATCTATTAGTGAATTATTTGTATTCTATGAGAGAGACTCTCAACTATCTTTAAGAATCCAAGGATTTTATTCTCTTACTTTTGTTCTTAGTCTGTTAGACATTAGAACTTGGGAGCTTTAGACCACAGATCCCCTTGTCTCTATGATCAGTTAAGTCACTTTCTGAGTACCCTTTCACTTACTGTACTGACAAAAAAAGACCCAAAACATGAATTCATAATTATTAAAATATTTTTCTTACAACTACCTTGTGAAGTAGGTAGTAGAAAAGTCAAATGACTTGACCAGAGTCTCATAACTAGGAAATATGAGTAAATTCAAAAGTTCAGTGTTCTTTCCACTATGCCATGAATCCAAATTCTTATTCCACCCTCTTTAATTTGAGTTGTGGATTCCTTTCTCAAAATAATCCCTTTCCCTGGCATATGCAATTACTTCTTTGGAATTCTGTAAAATACTTTTGTTTTTGTTCTCACAGTAGGGAACCTATTACTTTTTTTTTGTACAGAGCATAAGAATACATGGCATTTTAAAAGTCTATAGATAGCAAGAAAATAAGGAATCCAAATTGCAGATGGTACAATGTGGATGTGTATGTGGGAATTCCTGCAGAGTCCAATCTGTTGGGGGTTTATGTGGATACTCTTCGTTGCTTCTTTTGTAATGTTTTTGTTCAGGATCTCCTCTCTCTTCTACTGTTTAGATTCCTATGTAGGGGACAAATGTTCAAATGTTAAATCATATAGAAACAGGAGCATAATAAGTGCCTTAGTTTTATTTCTGACTTTAGTTTCATAAGACTTCTGTGTTTTAAAGGTAATGTTTTAACCTTATCCAAAAGAAGAATTTCCAGTTGTGTACAAAATAAGATTCCCATTATCATTGCATTATACTGAAATAATATCACAGAAATTGAAATATATGATAAAGGATTCTTCCTACCTGAAACACCAGATCAATTCCAAGAATATCATAATACTGATTGGAGTTTAGTCCTTTTGTCTGAAACTTTTAAGAACTGATAGACTCTTGGTTAGGGAAATAGTGCTTCTACAAGGGCTGGTAAAAATATATATTTGCTTGGAGACTTGAAAATCGAATTAAAAGTATTTTGTGCTAAAAAAAAGGAAGGGGGTGGCAGAAAAAATTGCCTACATAAATTCACCAAACTAGATACTATAGAGTCACTACAATACATGAAGAATAGTAGTAGAGGAGCAGCTAGGTGGCACAGTGAATAGAGCAACAGCTCTGGAGTCAGGAGGACCTGAGCTGAAATGTGACCTAGCTGCTCCCCAATTTGAAAGAAAAATTATACAAAGGATGAAAGCAAAGGTAAGTGATAGAGAATGAAAATAAAAGCATGAATCTTAGCACATAAAAGCCCAGAAACTGCCTAGGAAACTTAAGGACTACAAAAAGGACTTTGAAAATATTATATTGGGATTTAAGGAGGATCAAAAAGGGATAGGACTGCTTCCTGAGGTGGATAGGAAAATGATTAATAAATACACAGATGGGAGCAGCTAGGTGTTGCAGTGGACAGAGTATTGGCCCTGGAGTCAGGAGAACCTGAGTTCAAATCTCAGATACTAGCTGTGTGACCTTGGTCAAGTCACTTATCACCATTGCCTTGCAAAAAAACCAAAAACAAAATACACAGAGAAGACAGAACTAAATACTCAAATATAGTTTTTGCTTTCTCTGTCTTTAGAGACTGAATTTTGAATTGGAAAGACAAAACAACAAAGTATACTATCTATGTGGTAATTTTCTGTTGTGAATTAGTTGTGTTTGACTCTTTGTGACCTTGAGGACCAGAGCATGTTAATACTTATTCGTGAAATTTTTCTTGGCAAAGAAGCTAGAGTTGCTTACCATTTCCTTCTCTAGTAGACTGAGGCAGATAAGACTTTCCTTCTCTGGTAGATTTAGGCAGTTATATGACTTGCCTAGGATCACACAGCTAGTAAGTGACTGAGGTTGGATTTGAACTCAGGTCTTCCTGACTCCAGGCTTTTGTGCTCTATCCACTGAGCTATATATGTGTGTATATGTGTGTATACATATATATGTATGTATACATGTATACATATATGTGTATATTTGCATTTGCTGAATTCAAGTCACAAACAGATAAATCCCAAAGCACTGGCTGTTTTGATTGCTAATTTTTCTATGATTTTTGAAAAATCTTAGAGAAGGGAAGAAACATCATTGAACAAGAGGTTCATTAGTGTCCTTATTTAAAAAAAATTTGGAAAGTATAATCTACAAATTATGGGCCTCAAAATTCTACTCTTGCCTTCATCCCAAGGACACTTCTCTAGAACGGAAGCTTTTTCTGGGGTCAAGTAAATGGGAAATCAAAATGGAAAAATCTGGCAGTAAACCTTGGATCTTGGCAAGAACTGTTGTCCAAGCACTGAATAATGATATTCAAGGAGAGGGCCTGGAGCCGCTGAAGCTTTTGCCCTGAGTTTCTGGTCTTTGCTGAAACTTCCAGCTGTCAAGGCTTGACTGGTTTGAAATGAAGGGACTAAATTTGGCAGCAAGTCTAGTGTCCTTGGGGGCTAAGTCAGGACAGAGGTCACTCATGCCTCCAGACCATGTGTTCCCCCTTAGTCCTGTGGTGAAGAGATACCACAGTGCCAGCTCTGAAGCTCATAGGATCCATCACTGTCTCCCAGAGGTGTGTATCACTCTAGCTTCTAGATGCTGAGATAAGAGAGATTTGGACAGGAATATAGAGGAAGTCAAAGCTTTCCCTTTATGGCCAAGGGTGTGAGGGAGGGATGGAGAGAGGACTCTGCTTCAGACTAAACATAATAGTTGACATTTATAAAGTATTCTAAGGTTTGTAAATTGCTTCATATGTAGTCTTCTACAATCTTGTTTATAACTTCTCTTTAAGGCAGTTTAGTTACCCTAGATTAGCCTTAATATCATCTCTAATTACTTCTCACCACTCCTAGCCTCCTAGATACTGTTTAGGCTGAGGATGACTCAGACTAAGGCTAGAAAGGCTAGAATTCAGCCTCTCTCTGTCTCTCTCTCTCTCTCTCTCTCTCACTCTCTCTATTCTCTCTCTCTCTCTCTTTATCCTCTCTCTCTTCTTTCTCTTTCCTTATCCTCTTTCTTCTCTCTCTCTCCCCGCTCCTCTCTCTCTCCTCTCTCTCTCTCCTCTCTCTTCCTCTCTCTTTCTTCTCTCTCTCTCCCCGCTCCTCTCTCTCTCTCTCTCTCTCTCTCTCTCTCTCTTTGAGAGAGAGAGAGAGAGAGAGACAGAGAGGCAGAGAGAGAGAGAAAGAGGCAGAGACAGAGACAGAGAGCGAATGAGAGAGAGAGAGAGAGAGAGAGACAGAGACAGAGAGACAGAGACAGAGAGAAACAGAAAGGCAGAGAGAGAGACAGAAAGGCAGAGAGAGACAGAGAGAGAGACAGAAGCAGAGACAGAGGCACAGAGAGAGAGAGAATGAGAGAGAGAGAGAGAGAGAGAGAGAGAGAGAGAGAGAGAGAGAGAGAGATATTAGGGAATGCACTTTCACTTTATTCTAGAATCTCAAAATGAAACACATCTGTACACATCTTCTATTTGTGCTTATAAGAGCTATGGACCACATAGAACTTTGCAACATGCTGTTAACAGGGCTGATAAGATCTTATGACCCTGTCCAAATAGAAAGTCCCCAAAACTTTATACATTTTAAAACAAAATATATTCAATTAAATACTTGAGTTTTCAAATATTATGATCACATTCCTTAACAATTTAATTCACTATCTAGTGAATTATCTATCCAGATTAAGAGAGGTTACTTTTCTATTGACACAATTGCAACAGTCTCTGAGTATCAGTTTTCAAGTTATCATCATTTCTTATACAATGGATTCCCCAAATTCTCACTATGAGAAAAACTAGAAACCTAAAGATAATAAAAAAAATTATGAATTTTAAAAACATAATACAAACCTTTTTATCAATCAAATAAATCAAATCATTTGAATGCATTTCTGAATTCTCTTATGTAGAAAAATGTGACTTATAAATTTGTCCTTCTAGACCAATTGCATTTAAAATCCAATATAAGATAATTATACTGAACAAAAATAATAACAGCTAACATTTATATAGGACTTACCATGTGCCAGGCACTTTGCTAAACATTTTGCAATTTAATTTCATTGGATCCTCACAACAATCTTGGAAGGTAGATGCTATCATTACCTTATTTTACTGATGAGGAAACTGAGGCAAAGTAACACTTAAAATCACTCAGCTAACAAATTTCTGAGACCAGATCTTCAGTCTAATTTTAACCATTTTTTTAAACCAAGCCCTTTATTTATTTTATTTACTAAGTCTTTGAGTGATCAAGTCAAGGAGATTTCTTATTTGATTAGGGCAGCCTGGGGGAAATTCTAATTCTACACGTCTTTCCCTGAAAAAAAAGAAGGTAAGTACAACTCCTTAATTTTCTGGATACCTGGAGTCTGGATATACTCTGTGTCTGACCTGAACCTGAGGATACTCACTGTGTGTGTTCTTTGTGATTCCATTTTGGTCAGTCTCAACCATACTAAATTCTAGAATCAGAGATCTACTCAGCTTCCATGGTCTTGGCCTTTGGGGTTTATTTGGGTGACCATCAGGGAATTCTACCACTGTCAGCATTTTGTTGTTAACCAGAATAAACTCCCCAAAGTGAAAGTTTTTGGAATAAATTTTTTAGGTCTTTTGGTAGAGGAGAGTGATTTGGAATGGGTGTGACTATTTCCCCAGATTCCATAAAATTTACAATATATAGGATGCTGACAAAGGTTTCCCATACAAGAACCCTATATCCCACACATATAGTTTAGCAATTTTACTGAGAGTGCAGCCTAAAAGCAAGGTCGATTGAGGTAGATATGAACAACTATAAACCAAAACAGAAGCTTGGGGTGAACCTTCCATGGGGAGTCTGGAAGCTTTGAATTCCAGTCCGCTTGAAGGGCTAAGTACAGTAGCTGTGTCATCTTGGGCAGATCCCTTTTCCCCTCCAATTTTCAGTTTCCTCAGCTATAAAAGAGGTGGGATTTTGATATCTAGTGTTTCATCTATTCTATTTTCTCTGATTCTATTAAATCTATAGTACATAAAGGCAATTCTCCTGAATTCCTTAGACTGTACCTAGATTAGATTAAATACTGTATTAGGCATTATGTTGAGTAGCATGAGCAATAATTAAACCCTCAAGTAGCTTCTATATAGATGGTGGAAGACAATGTGTAATAGGGAATTGTAAGAGGGGAGGAAGGTTTTGGGATGGGGGGAAGAAGAAAAGCTGTTTAACTGAGTTGGGTTTAAAGTCTGCTGGGCTGGTATAGATTCTTCCTCAAATGACTTTGGGGAAGGAGAGAGAGGGGGAGAAGTTTAGCATTTGAAAGAGGAGTTTGCAAGGGGAGGCTGAACCACTGAGAAGATTCAAGGATAGAGCCGATTTTCCTTTGTCAAGTATTTTCTCTTGTACCCTGTCCTCCTAGAGAGAGGACAAACAGGGTTGGATGAATTCTCATGAGGATAAGATCATCAAGCGTGGTTTCCAGACTGTCACTGGGTGGATCTTTCTATCCTAGCTCCCACTCTAGTGTCTGACACATAATAATTGCTTAATAATTCTTGTAGATTAATGGATTGATCCAAGATTCCTTTCCCGCCAGGAAAAGTTTGAAACCTAAGGTCACATTCACAGAATACTAGGGAAAATATTTATTTGCCCTCTGTCTGTGACCAATTTTTTTTAATATGTAATGCTACTTTTCCTTAGGGAATGAAGTCAATAAACGTTCATTATTCACTTACTATGTGCCATAAATTCAGCTGCCTGTTTAGGTGGAAAACTACATTATGGGGGGAAAAAAGAGGCTCCCAGGCAACCTCTTAAGGGTGATTCAGTTTATGGGAGAGCTATCTCTACCTTTTGTTTTGTTTTTATGCTGGTTTTACCTACTCTTTAGACCATGATACCAGGGAGATGATGCCATGGCAAGCACATGAATTGGATTTGAGTGAGATGGTGCAATGGATAAAGCACTGGCCTTGGATTCAGGAGGACAGGAGTTCAAATCCAGCCTCAGACACTTGCCACGTACTGGCTGTGTGACCTTGGACAAGTCACTTAACCCTGATGGCCTCACTTCGAGGATCATCTCCAGTCATCCTGATCCACATCTGGCCACTAGACCCAGATTGTTCTGGAGGAGAAAGTGAGTCTGGTGACTTGGCACAACATCCCTCACTCAAATCCAATTCATTTGCCTGTCATGGCATCACCTCCCTGATGTTGTGGTCTTCTTAAAAAATGAAGGACAATCATTATTATTATCACCTGCTCTTTAGTGATTCTTTAACTAGTTAGTTCTAATACTAGAGCAAGGGCAGGGGAAGGTGAGGGAGGAGCAGTTTTACTAGTTAGCATCTTAGTGGAACTGGTGACAATGGAGAATAAGTTCATGCAGATGTATTAAGTTACAGAAGCTGGAACTGAGCACATGGTTTGACTGCAAAGTCTGTATTGCTTCCCCCAGGTCTGAGGTTAGACTCTCACACTCCAAGAGAGAGCCCCTCTGAAGATAGATGTAGGATGTTGACATCCTTTCTCTGTAGGAAGGGAAAGCTTGCCACATAGTCATATACCACTGCTTCATGATCCATAATATTGTAAGTCATGACAGCGGCATCCCTGTCTAGGAAATCACTCATTTAAGCCACCCTGAGCAGTGCCCACAGAAGTGTTGGAGTTGACTGGTATACATCAGAACCTGACTTCAAGTCCAAATTATTTTGCTTTTTGGAGGGCATAAATCACTTCTTCTTGGACAGTATCAGAATTCTTCCCCACTGCAAATTAAACTCCTGGAATGTTAGGACCCGAAGAGCCTCTAGAAGCCCTTAAGTCCAACGTCCTCATTTAACAAAAGAGGAAACTGAGGCCAAGAGATAATCTACCCATTCATTTAATTAGTGACAGAATAGAGACTAGAACCTAGATTTCCAGTTCTTCAGTTCACTTCTGTTTTTACCACACCACATTGCTTTTCAGTTCTTCAGTCTGCAGGGAAGAACTGGACGAAGGAACATCTCTAACCGCTTTATCCACTGAACTATTCCTTTGTTTCAATTTAGTTCAACATCCATTTATTAAATGCCCACTTATTTGTGGACACCCCCCAGGAGCTGTAGTTGCAAAGCTGAAAAATTACCATGAAATTTAGCAGGAGATGAAAAACTGAGTCTCAGAGAGGTAATGGGGTAAGACTAATATATTGTACCCAGTCCTAGGATCCACATTTGGGAAAGGAGTCAGTAACCTGAAGAATATTCAGAGGAGGTGAGCAGGATGGTAAAGAGCCCTGAGATCTGTCCATATGAGAATTGGTTTAAGGAACAAGAGATATTTAGCTTGGAAGCATATGAGTGCATAAGGGGAAGGATTTGGTAGCTGTTTCCAAGTGCCTTCATTCAATGGGTTGTCACATGGAAGAGAGACTATTAAACTTATTTTTCTTACCCTAAAGGGTCAAGTCTGGAGGAAGCAGAATGGCTGATTTAGATCTGAGAAACCTAGGTTAAGGTTAGGTCAAGAGAAACTTCTGATCAGTTCAGACCTATACTGTTGTACAGTTGTTTTTCAGTCCTGTCTGACTTTTATGGTCATTTTTTTTTTGTCAAAGGTACTGGAGTGGTTTAGCATTTCCTTCTCCAGCTCATTTTACAGATGAGAAAACTGAGGCAAACAGAGTTTGCCTCACAGGGATCACATTGCTGGTAAGTGTCTGAGACCAAATTTGAACTCAGTCTTCCTCATTCCAGGCCCAGCACTGTATCCACTGGACCACCTAGCTTCCAATGAGACTCATAATTATCTAGAGGTCTAATTCAGAAGTGTAAATAAACAGTTGTCTGGGGAGATTGGGGGTTCTCCTCACTGAGGATCTTCAAACTGAAACTGGATGGCTATTTATTAGATATTTAATAAAGATAATTCTTGGTCAGGAAGGATGGGACTCCATGACTTCCATGGTCTTTTCCAACTCTAATTTTATGAAACAAGAACACAAAAACACAGAATAAAGAAAGAACATTAAAGTAAAAAAAAAGAGAACCATGAAAGATTTGAGGGGGATGACTCCCTTTTAGCTGTAAAGATCAGAGAAAATCTAAAGAAACTGTCTCCTGAACTGGGTTTCGAAGGAAGTATTCTATCCTCAGAGATGAGGAAGGAGACTATCTTGGATGGGGGATAGATAACAAGGGCAAATGAGTCCATTTCTTTGCTATTCTCTTAGCATCTTGTTGCCTTTTCTTGTTATTTCATTTAATCTTATGATATTGAGGTTAGCAGTCATAAGGTGGAGGTGTTCTAACTTTTCCTGCAGGCTGCAAGTATTTGCAAAACACAGGCATAACACTGAGCCAGGTTAAAATGTAATTGGGTAATGTCTAACAAAATAAAAATACAATACAACACAAATAATGTTAATTTGTGGTTTTTCAGTTAAAGTAAAGTTTGGGATGGTTCTGTTTGACATTCCTTCAATGTCCCAGACCATTTGCTTCCCCTACTGGGAAGCCTGGGTGGGAAGTAAAAGTGCCAGCAACTACCAGTTAAGCAAGGTTGTTAATCTTTATATAGATTATTGCAGGTAGAATAAGTTAATATTGCTGGGTCTGGCACTGGAGCCAGATTTCCTTCCATGTTACATTTGACTGTGAGGTCCAGGACCACATCATCTGTTTTCCTAAAGACTCTTGAGACAGTCAAAAAAGGCCATTTGATCTAGGTTAGTATGCACTGAAGCTAAAGGGTGCTAAAGAAATAATAGTTAATGACCATGAGGTTGGTTGTTCTTGTCCTCTTTATCAAAGAAGTCCAAAATGATATCACCATATTTGAGACAAATTACAGTGGGTCCAACTCTGTCTTATTAGACCAATATGAGCTTGCAATGCTCTACCACAGATTGAGCACAGAGAGTCCATATGAATACTTGGGGTGCTTACTCTAAACTTGAGTATGTCATGTTTCCTTTGAGATGCTTCTATTCTGCCTTCCTCATAGAGGGCAGCTCCCTCATTGATGAGGGCATGCCATTCTGGGTGGTCTTGTGCCAGTGTCTCCCATAGTCTACAGTCAATTCTAAATTCTTTTTTTTATTGTTTTTTTAGAAAGATTTTATTTATTTTGTTTTACAATTTTTCCCCATTCTTGCTTCCCCCCCCATAGAAGGCATTCTGTTAGTCTTTACATTGTTTCCATGGTATACATTAATCTCAGTGGAATGTGATAAGAGAGAGAAATCACATCCTTAAGGAAGAAACATAAACTATAAGAGATAGCAAGATCAGACAATAAGATATCAGTTTTTTTTTTTCTAAATTTAAGGTAATAGTCCTTGGTCTTTGTTTAAACTCCACAGTTCTTTCTCTGGATACAGATGGTATTCTCCTCAATTCTAAATTCTTAAGAGAGATCTTCAGGGTGTAGCAGTATTGTTTCTTTTGACCCCTTGTGAGCTCTTGCCCTGTGTGAGTTCTCCATAAAATAGACGTTTTTGTCAAAGAAATATATAAGAGAAAATTTTTTAAACAAGTGAGTGTAGTGTTCATTCATGTTCTGAATATTTTTTGTTGTTTTGTTTTTTCCTCTGAATGGAGGTAGCCTTGTCCATAGCTGGTCTGCTAGGATTGTCCAAGTTCTTTGAACTGCTGAGAGGAACCACATCCATCAAGGTTGATCAAATCACAATGTTTTTATTAATGTGTACAATGTTCTTTTGGTTCTGCTCCCTTCCCTCAGCATCAGTTCCTGTAAATCATTGCATGCTTCTCTAGAGTCTGATCATTCATAGTTTCTTATAGAACAATAACATTCCATATTATTCATATACCATAATTTGTTTTGCCATTCACCAATTGATGGACATCACCACAATTTCTATTCTTTGCCACTAGAGAAAGTGTTGCTATGAATATTTTGGTACATGTGGGACCTTTCCCATTTTTTATGATTTCCTCTAGATATAGGCCTAGTATTGGAATTACTGGGTCAAAGGGTATGATCGATTTTATTTTCTTTGGGCATTATTCCATATTGCTTTCCAGAATGTTTTAATCATTTCACAACTCCACCAACAATGCATTAATGTCCCAATCCTCCCACAACCTCTCCAACATTGATTGTTTTCCCTTTTGGCATCTTAGCCAATCTGATAGGTGTGAGGTGGAACTTCATAGTTGTTTTATTTTGCATCTCTCTAATCAGTAATGATTTGGAGCATTTTTTCACAGAATTATATATAACTTTAATTTTTTCATTTGGAAATTGTCTGTTCATATCCTTTGACCATTTGTCAATTGGGAAGTGACTTGTAACTTTATAAATTTGATGCATTCTCTGTATTTTTTAGAAATGAGACCTTTAACAGAGCCCCTAGTTGGGAAAATTGTTTCCCAGCTTTCTGTTTTCCTTTTAATTTTGGCAGCACTGGTTTTATTAATGTACAACCTTTATAATTTAATATAATCAAAATCATCCATTTTGCAATTTATAATGTACTCTATTTCTTGTTTAGTCATAAATCATTCACCTTTCCATAGATAGGGTATTTCTTGATCTGTTAATTGCTCTGTGGTGCTACACTTTATGTCTAAATCCTGTATTCATTTTTTACCTTATTTTGGAATAGGATATGAGATATGGTCTATGCCTATTTTTTGCCACACTATTTTCCAGTTTTCCCAACAATTTTTGTCAAATAGTGAGTTCTTATCCCAGAGGCTGATATCTTTGGGTTTGTCAAACAGTAGATTTCTATAGTCAGTTACCACTGTTTCTTTTGAACCTATCCTAATCCACTGACCCATTACTTTATTTCTTAACCAATACCAGGAAGTTTTGATGACTGCTGTTTTATAGTATAGTTTTAGATCTGGTAGAACTAGACTCCTTCCTTTACAATTTTTTTCATCAGTTTCCTTGATAGTCTTATTTTGTTGTTTCAGATGAATTTTGTTACTGTTTTTCTATTTCATTATAATATTTGGCAATTTGTTTGGTATGGCACTGTATAAGTAATTTAATTTGGGTAGAATTTTTATTATATTAGTTCAAACTACACATGAGCAATTGACATTTTTCCAGTTGTTTAGATCTAACTTTATTTGTGGGAGAAGGGCTTTGTAATTGTATTCATATAGTTTCTGTTTGCCTTGGGGGGTAGATTCTCAAGTATTTAATATTGTTTGCAATTACTTTAAATGGAATTTCTCTTTCTGTCTCTTGCTCTTGGGCTTTATTGGTCATATATAGAAATGCTGATGATTTTATGTGGGTTTATTTTATATTCTGTTACTTTGTGGAATTTTTAATTGTTTCAAATAGTTTTTTAGATGATTTTCTTGACTTCCCTAAGTATACCATCATATCATCTACAAAGAATGAAAGCTTTGCTTCCTCACTGCCAATTCTGATTCCTTTAAATTCTTTTTCTTCTCTTATTGCTAAAGCTAACATTTCTAATACCATATTGATTAATAATGGTGATAATGAGCACCCTTGTTTCACCCTGATCTTATTGGAAATGCTCCTAGTTCATGCCCATTACATACTGCTCATTATTTTAAGGAAAATTCAATTTAATCCTAAACTTTCTAGTGTTTTTAATAGGAATGGATGTTGTATTTTATCAAAGGTCTTTTCAACATCTATTGAGTGACTTATGTTAGTTTTGTTACTGATATGTTCAATTATGTTGAATATTTTCCTAATATTGATCCATCCCTGCCTACCTGGTATAAATCCTAACTAATCATGGTGTATTATCCTAGTAATAACTTGCTGTAATCTCTTTGCTAAAACTTTATTTAATATTTTTGTATCAAAGTTAATTAGGGAGATTGGTCTATAATTGTCTTTATCAGTTTTAGTTCTTCTTGGGTTAGATATCAGCACCATATTAGTGTCATAAAAATTTTTGGCAGAATTTCTTCTATTTTTGTAAATAGTTTAAGTGGAATGGAAATTAATTCTTCCTTAAATGTTTGGTAGAATTCACTTGTTTATTCATCTGGAGCTGGAGAATTTTTCTTAGGGAGATTATTGGTGTTTTCTTTGATTTCTTTTTCTGAAGTGGGGTTATTTGAGTATTTTATTTCCTCTTCTGTTAATCTGGGCAGTTTATGCTTTCGTAAATATTCATCCCTTTCACTCAGGTTATCAAATTTATTGGTATACGCTTTAGTAAAATACCTCCAAATTATCGTTTTAACATCCTCATTGGTGGTTAGTTCACCCTTTTCATTTTTGATTATCTTCTTTCTTTTTTTAATCAGATTAACCAAAGTTTTATCTATATTATAGTTTTTTTTAAAGAAAACCAGCTCTTAGTTTTATTTATTAGATCAGTGGTTTTCTTGCTTTCAATTTTATTAATCTCTCCTTTGATTTTCAGAATTTCTATTTTGGTATTTAATTGGGGATCTTTAATTTGTTCTTTTTCTAGCTTTTTTTTAAATTGCATACCCAATTCATTGTTCTTCTCTTTCTCCATTTTATTTATTTAAGCATTTAGACATAAAATTTTCCCTAAAAACTACCTTGGCTGCATCCCATAAATTTTGTTATAGTGTTTCATTGTTATCATTTTCTTGGATGTAATTATTGATTATTTTTATGATTTGTCATTTGATCCACTCATTCTTTCAAATTAAATTATATAGTTTGTAGTTCATTTTTGTTTATCTTTCCATGACCCTTTATTACATGTAATTTTTATTGTATCATAGTCTGAGAAGTATATATTTATTATTTCTGCCTTTCTGCATTTAGTTATAAGGGTTTATACCCTTAATGCATAATCAGTTTTGGTATAGGTGCTATGTACTGCAGAGAAAAAGGCATATTCTTTTCTATTCCTTTTAAGTTTTCTCCCGAGGTCTATCATATTAAAGTTTTCTAAGATTTCATTCACCTTAATTTCCTTCTTGTTTATTTTGTGGTTAGATATATCTAGTTCTGAGATAAGGAAGTTGAGGTTTCTCATTATTAAAATGTTGCTGTCTATGTCTCCTTGTAATTCACTCAGCTTTTCCTCTAGGAATTTGAATGCTATACCACTAGGTACATACATGTTTAATAATGATATAGCTTAATAATGATATAGTTTATGATGCCTTTTAAAAATATGTGGTTTCCTTCTTTATCCCTTTTAATTTGATTGTTTTTGCCTTTGCTTTATCTGAGTTCAGGATCATTATCTCTGACTTTTTACTTCAACTAAAGAATAATATATTTTGCTCCATCCTTTTACCTTTACCCTGTGTGCATCTCTCTGCTTCCCATGTGTAAACAGCATATTGTAGGATTCTATTTTTTAATTTATTCTATTATCTACTTCTGCTTTATGGGACATTCCATTCACATTTACTAATTCAGTATTCCCCTCCATGCTAACTTTCCTCATTGATATTTTTCTCTTTCCTTTCTTCATATTCCTCCTCACCAAAGTTTTACTCCCTATCCTTTTTAACTTTTCCTTTAAATTTTAACTTTCAGTTTATTGTCATTTATAAGTCCACCTTCCTTTTTTATCAGATACTTCTTCCCTTACCTGTCCCCCCCCCCACTTCCCTGTAGATTAGATTTTTAAACCCAAGTGGGAAGTATCTTATTCCCTCTCTGTGCCAAATCTATTGAATAGAATTTACTCAGTATTCACCCCTCCCTTCTTTTCCTCTACCATAATAGCTCTTTGTGCCTTTCCACCTGGTGTTATTTATCAATAGAAACGTTATCAAAGATTGATTATTGATTGCTTGATAAACTCAAAGTACTGTCAAAGTACAACCATAGATTGATTAATTGATTGCTTGATTGTTTGATACATAGACTTGCTTAATAGTCACCAAGTACCCTACCTTTTTCTGTCTCATTAGAAATATACTACTCCTTATCCCCTTTTCAATTACCCTCCAAGAACACAAAATCCTTCTGAACCAAACTATCATGCAAATCATTTCAAGAACTATTTGTAGCACCCCACCCCAGCATACTCTCTCCCTCACTCCCCACCTTTAGTTCCCCAATTTTGGTACTTAATCCCTTGTAAATTGCAATATGGATTAAGTCCCACCCTTCTAAAATAGTTTCCAACCTCTGCCCCAAAGTCATTTCTGATTTAATTAACTAGAATCTTTAAGAGCTCTAAGTACTGGGACTCTAGGGAGGTCTCTCTTGATTGTAAGGTGTGGGAGACACTGACTCTAGACCATCTAGCATAGAATAGCCTTTTTTCAGAGAAAGTGCTAAACTTTAATTCAGGATTAAATTAGGTCAAAGGAAACTCACATAAATTTAGAGTAAACACCCCAAGTTTTCATCTGGGCTTTTTGTCTCAAAGTGATATCATTTTGTATCTCTTTGATGGGAGAGACAAGACCCAACCATACCCATATCCTCTAAATCCAATCTCTTCAATTATATTCAACCTTAGAGAAATACAATTCTCAGGAGTTCCAAATGTTATATCTGCCCTTATAGAATTGAATGAAATTTGATGTTCTTGACTAACATTTGCTTTATTTTGTTTTTTCCCCTCTTCTCATTTACCTTTTAGTGTGTCTCTTGAATCTTATATTTAGAGATTGAAATCTCTGTTCAGTTCTTGTCTTTTTATCAGAAAATTTTGAAAGTCCTCTATTTTTTTTGAACATCCATCTCTTTTCCCCTGACAGAATATACTGAATTTTTCAGGGTTGTGAATTTTTGGTTGTAAGTCAAGGTTCTTGCCCTTGGTCTTCTGGTCCTTCAGTGTTGAAGCTGATAAGTTCCGTGTAAGTCCGATTGTGTTTCTTTTTTTGCTGCTTGTAGTATTTTCTCCTTTATTTGAGGATTCTGAAATTTGGCTATGATAGCCTTTTTTATTAAAGGTTTTTGCAGGGTAATGGGGTTAAGTGACTTGCTGAAGGTCACACAACTAGGTAATTATTAAGTGTCTGAGGCTGGATTTGAACTTAGGTTCTCCTGACTCCAGGGCTGGTTCTCTATCCACTGTACCATGTAGCCACCCCTATGATGGCCTTTTGAGTTCTTTTCTTGTCTTTTTCTGGAGGAATTCTGTATATTCTTTCAATGGCTATTTTGTCTTCTTGCTCTAGTAGATTTGGACTGTTTTCCCTGACAATTTCCTGAAAGATGTTTTCCAGGTTCTTATTTTGATCTACACTCTCTGATAGTCCAGTAACTCCTAAATTATCTCTTCTGGATCTGTTTTCCATGTCATTTGTTTTTCCTAAAAGGCACATTACATTTTCTTCAAATTTTTCAGCCTTTTTATTTTGTTTGATGGAATCTTGTAGTTTGTAGATTCATTGGTTTTCTCCAATTCTAATTCTTAGGATTTTATTTTCTTCAATTGTATTTCCTTTTCTAGTTGATTAATTTTGTTTTTTACTGAGATGCATTCCTTTTCCAGTTGGTTATTTTTACTTTTAAAGAATTGATTTATTTGGTCAATTTTTCATAATTTTTCTATTTTGATTCTCATTTCTTTTTTTTTTTTGCTTTTCTTCTTCCTTTCTTCTTTGGTTTTTAAAATTATTTTTTAATTTCTTTTATGAATTTTTGGATTTGAGTCCAATTCATAGACTCTTTTGAGACATCTCCTATAGGTAATTTTTCACTTCTTTCTTCTTCTGAGGTGGCATTGTATAATCTTTATCTACTTAGTATCTTTTTATGGTTAGCACTCATTTAGTTTTTTGCTCATCATTGTTGTTTTAGCTCTGCTCCTAAGGTATAGGGAATATAGAGCCAAGCTTTTGATACTGTGGCTGGACTCTGATCCCTGACTTGTCATTGGCTAAAATGTTGCCTAGGCAGTTCAGGCTTTACCTTTGTAGAGGTTTGTTTCCTCCTTTATGTCCAGATTCTGCCTATGCAATGGTGTCTTTTGTCCCAGTGTTCCCATGTTTCAGATTTTAATTGGGGTTGGAACCCTCCCTGCTAACTTGTTATATAGCTGCCAGGATCTATACTGTTGTCAAACTTCTGAGACTTGCATTTGGACTACTGTGGTTAAAAGTCTCCCATTGACTTTCTTGCTCTCTTGCCTATTGGGCTTTACTCCCCCCCCCCCCCCCCCAAAGAGATAGACCTTCACCGAAGATCCTTCATGATATCTACCATTGAAAATTCTTTGAACCTTGTTGTTTTTTTTTTTTTTTTTGGTGGACTATAGCTTTAATGTCTGTGCAGTGGCTTCATTTAGCTTCATGTAGAGAAAAGCTCTGAGAGCATGCTAGTTTCATGCTGCCATCATGACTCTATCCCAGAAGTCTCAAGGTTACTATTCCAAAATAAGTTTTAAAAAAGTGAAAATAGTGTGCTTTGGCCTGCCTTTAGTTTTTTTCCTCTGGATATGGATGTAAACCACTTAACTTTTAAAACATTTTGCCTCACTTCCTCATCTATAAAATGAGCTGGAGAAAGAAATGGCAAATCACTCCAATAACTTAGCCAAGAGAACCTCATATGGGGTTATGGAGAGTTGGACACTAATGTAATGACAGAGCAATAACAAAATGATTATGATAATGAAAAATATAATTTACTCTATCAAGTGGTAGAACCATCAGATACCTAGCTGAGTAGAGAAGGAATCATCTTAAGAAGAGAGTTATTCCTTGGTGTTGGACAAGTAAGTTAAAGAAAGCAATACAACTTTCAGAATATATAGTTTGTCTCTCCAACTTTGTTGATTACTCCACCACATGCATGGACAGGAAGACATTATGCAGAAGCATTTCCCAGTGGCTTATGCTGGACTAAAGGGAGAGGTAGCATTTGCATTCCTTAAAGAACTGATTGAGATTCTAAAACCAGATTGGAAAGTTAATAGTAAGAAATGCACAGCTTGAGAGTCTTCACTTTTTGGCATGAAAGCTGGGACCAGATTGACACGAGCTATGACGTCGTTTTTAATGAAGTGCTTGTAATTAGACATTTGAAGCAACTTAAGGGGCCTTGCTGGCCCCATTGGGAAGGGTACATGAGGGGAGGGATGTGTTTGAAATTCTAGCAGGAATGAATCTATCAACTTACTTTACTATGAATTCAGAGCAGGAATCAAATGGAAGTGTACATTTTGTGAAGTGAGATTTGTCACAGAAATGAGAAAACCTGGAAATCTGGGAAAATAAAGAGAAGAAAGACAAATATTGTTTGTCAGCACAAAAATATTTATTGAATTGGGAAATTGGGTGGCACTTTTAAGTTAATTAATTCACATTTAATTTTAACTTAATAAGCATACTATTAGGCAAATATCAAATGTTTCTTTTAAACACTCTAATTGAGAATTAACTATAATGAAATACATAGAAAAATATGTTATTCAGAGAAATTAAATTGACTTCTTGGTTTGAATATATATATTTTAGAGGTAAGAGATCTGGATAGGATTTTTTGGACTGTTGGACTTAACTGGATTTGTGAATGAACATGGTATAGTTAATTAAAAATAAAGTTCAATTCTCCTGCCCCGTATCTTTTCTTCCAGGCACAGAGGCTTTCATTTTGTAAAATTTTTAAGGTAATATTTAAAATTACTCTACTCTAGTTTGTGTATCATCTCCTCTCAATCTCTTTTAAGTCTCATGAATTTGGATTATGCTCTGTGAAGTGAAACCTTTCCCAAAAAAATTCACTTCCAAGATAGAGATTTGCCAGTGGTGTGCCCTGTAAGCAACTGACTTCAACCTCTTTAGGGAGAGCATCTCAGCACCTACCAGGAAAAAGCTGAAATTGCAGACTTCAATTAATTCTCACTTTTGCCCCCCTGAGGATTGTGGGTTGGGAGTAATGACTCTTGGTTGTGAGGACATAGAGTAAACAAAGTAAACCAATTTGTTATCTATATTTAAGGACAAATGAACCACAAATGTATCTCTATGATCCAAACCAGCAGCAGGTTTGGGGGCAACTGAATCAGTGCTGGTAGTGGCTGCTTTTGGAGATCTCAGCCCACAATGGTAAGGGGTGATTGACAAATGGTTAGAAAAAGATTACAGGGGTCCACTTGCTGGCACTGGGTACAGAACTCTGTTTCATTACCTATATTCAGATCCAGGGTTAGAAGCCTGGGCTGCAGGAGGCACATTAGACATACTAGAGCTTCTGGTAGGGATCAGGGACCCTCATTACAGTTCCAGTGTTGAAAAGAGTACTTATTGTCTGTCAGAGACTAAAGGGCAAGAGAGTAGTAAACATACTTCTTCTTAGATCATACCACCTTAGAAAAACTGAAAGCTTACAAACCCTAGAACTAGCTCTGAAAATAATTACATAAAAAAGTCAAGCTTGGGACAGTACCCCAAAAATCAGAGTCCAGTGTTAATACAAGCTAAAAGTCAGAAATTAACTGGAAGAATGAATAAAGAACAAAATTAATCCTGACATAGAAAATTTTGGTGACAGGAAAGATAAAAGCACAAACCCATAAGAAGACAACAAATTCAAAATTTTTGCATGCAAAGCCTCAGAGAAAAATGTGAATTGGTCTAATGTGCAAAAAGAATTAAGACCTCAAAAAGAATTTTGAAAATCAAATAGAGTAGAGGAAAAAAGGGAAAAGAAATGAGAGTAATGGAAGAAAATCATGAAAAAAAAGAGTCAACAGTTGGCAAAGGGGGCACAAAAAACCAGAATAAGTCAAATGGTAAAAAAAGTACAAAAATCCATTGAAGAGAAGAATTCCTTAAAAAATGCTTAAATGGAAAAAGATGTCCAAAATTCATGGAAGAAGACAATTTCTTAAAAAGTAGACTTAGTCAAATAAAAAAAGGAGGTACACTGAAGAAAAATTAGAATTAAACAAGTAGGTTATAATGACTTCATGAGTCATAAAGAAGCAATAAAACAAAATCAAAAGAGAAAAAATAGAAGAAAAGGTGAAATTGGAAAAACAACTGACTTGGAGAACATATCAAAGAGAGATAATTTAAGAATTATTGGACTACTTCAAAAGTGATGATCAAAAAAAGAGCCTGGACATTAACTTTCAAGAAAGTATAAAGATAAACTGCACTGATATTCTAGAATCAAAGGAAAAATAAAAGAAAATCTACCAATCACCTCCTGAAAGAGATCTCCAAATAAAAAACTCCCAGGAATATCATAGCCAAATTCTAGAGCTCCGAGGTCAAGGAGCTCTAGAATTGCAAATAGCTAGAAAGAAATAATTCTAATAACATCTAAATAATTCTAATAACAATCAGGATAACACAAGATTTAGTAGCTTCTACAATAAAGGACTGGAGGACTTGGAATATGATATTCCAGAAGGCAAAGGATTACAACCAAGAATCACCTGCCCAGCAAAACTGAACAATTTTTATAATCCTTTGTGGGGGAAATAGACATTCAATGAAATGGAGTGCTTTCAAGTATTTCTGATGAAAAAAAAAACAGTTGAATAGAATATTTCACTTTGAAATATAAAACTTAAGTATATAATCAATTAAATATGTAACTTACAAAGTGATTCTTTTTGTGGTCTACCCTTTTTTTGGAAGGGGGAACACCATCCTTATTCCTTCTTTCCCTCTCATCTTTTTTCCCCCAAATAATAAAAAACTCATATACTAGTCAAGCAAAACCCCCACATTGACTGTTTTTTTTAAAAAAAAAAACTCAGGTGATCTTTGATATTCCTTCTAATTCTAAAATGTTTTGATATTATCACTTAAGCTTACTAGTTTTCCTTAATAATCATGAAATTATCTATATCATTATATGCCTCATTTTAAGTAGCATCTGTTTTATTGGATAATGAATTCTACATGTTACTATCTGTATAACACAGTACATTTTTCCTTTTAAATTTACCTTCTTCCAGGGTACAGCCTTAGTGACTATCTATTAACTCTAATGAACATCTTTGTTTTTCATGATTTTATAGATTCCTATCATATTTCCCTTAGTCTTCATCTTTCCAGATTGAAAAAATAACAGATCTATTTAGTGTATCCTCATAGGGATATTATCTTCTTTGGGGGGGGCACCAACCCTTCTCATTATGCAAAGTTGAGTTATTCCCTAGAATTACTGGGTGTCTGATGACCCCCAAGAGGTAATGTACAAGAGGGTTTTAGGTTTTCATTTTCGCTGCTCAAGTAAGAAGGAACCCCTTCTAGGAATTTAGCCAAAGGAACATGGGAATTGCCTTATCTGCCCTTAAAAATTTGTGCAGGAAATAAAACAGAGAATAAAAGATATTTTGCCAATGGAATGAAACTCTAATTTTATTATTTTTTCTAGCTTCCCTTAGGAGAATAGAATGACACTGGACAACCATGATACTGCTTTACTGTGCTTAGAGAACAATCTTAGTGCTGTTAGATTTTTGGATTTTTGTTTCTATCCCCACAATGCTAGTTTAGTAAAATTTATTGCTGTTGAAACTCTTTTGATTCAATTTTGGCCTCTTGGGACCATGTATGCATGATTTCTTATTTACTTACCTGATTATTCCCTCCCAACTAGCTATTTTGCAGTTGACATAATTAAAAAGTTTGGAAGACACAGTTTCTGAGTAATTTAATCATTATATCAATAAGTCCAACAGTATATCAGTAAAAGCATGGTCATTTGGCTAATTCTCTTAGACCAAAAACCCCCAGTGGTAGTGGGACCACAGTTTATATACCCTTCTAAGAGGTTCTCCTGAAGGAGATGTAATTAATTAATTACCTCTGATTCATTCATCAAATGGGAGTTGGGCTATCTTGGAGTTCATGTCTTAAGTTTACTCAAATCATGGTAAAAGAGACATCAATTTCCATATCACTTGATTGGGAGAATCAACATTTTTTCAAGATCTGTCAGAGCTAACACAATGAGTAGGAATATTCCCATTAGCCTAAATTTAGAATTTCTCTAATTAGATCTTGACCTGGTTAAATTTCTGAGATTTCCCACACTAGTTGACTTCTGGATGAGAAAGAAGAAAAGGGAAGAAACCTTGATCTTAATCCAATAGTTAAGTGTTAACTAAGAGAAAAATATTCATTTGTTACATGAGGCTACTGAAAGAAGTATTATTACTACATTGTGCTTAGTGATTTACAAATGTTATCTCATTTGATCCTCATAAGAACCCTAGTAGATAGGTACTATTATTATATCCTTATTAGAGTCGGGTTGAGTAAAATGAAGCAGTTTTTTAATTGTCCTATATCACACAACTAATAAGTGTCTGAGGTCAAATTTGAACTTAGATTTATCCTTACTCTAGGCCCCACACTATCCACTATGCCACCAGCCATCCCAAATAATCACATTTACAAAATCTACACACAGGGAAAAACAACTACAACTGACAACCTATTCTATTCCTTTGATCCTCCCACTCCTAAACACATTTGGAGCAGGTAGGTGGTCTGATAGATAGTGGACTGGCCTTGGAATTAGGGTAGACCTATGTTCAAATTCTGTCTCAGATATTAATAGCTGTGTGACTTCTCTTAATTTCCTCATCAGAAAAATGGGGGTAACCATAGAACCTACTTCACAATGTTGTGAAGATCAAATGAGGTAATATAACTAAACATTTTGCAATTTAAAACACTTATGAATTCATGTCAATAAAACACAGGAGGCAGGAGATCGGGAAAGCCAGTGGAAGGCTTTTAGCCAAAGTGTAGTTCAGGTCCTGACAGCTTGACAACAATAGGGGTCCTGGCAGCTAGAAAGAAAGTCAGCAGGAAGGGTCCCAACCCCAAATATAATCTGAACCATGGGAACATCAGGGCAAAAGACAGGACTGGTTGGGAACAAAGCATTGCTAATTCAGAACCTGGACACAAAAGAGGAAACAAAGGTCTGCAAAGGCAAGGCCTAGACTTCATAGGCAACACCTTGGCCAATGACAAGCCAGGGACCAGACCCCAGCCCCAGCATAAAAAGGTTGGATCTATACTTCTTATACCCAAGGAACAGTGCTAAAAGAACAAAGATGAGCAAAAAAGCTAAAAGAATGCTTAATGTAGAAAACTACTTTGCAGATAAAGATGATTACAATACCACCTCAGGAGAAGAAATCAATAAAAAATCACTCACAAGAGAAGTCTTGAAAGAGTCTATGAATTGTATTCAAATCCAAAAGCTCATAGAAGAACTTAAAAATAATTTAAAAACCAAAGAAGACAGGAAGAAGAAAAATGACAAAAAGAAGTGAGAATCATGCAGGAAAAGTTTGAAAAATTGACTAGAGTATTCTACATCTTTAAAAAGGAAACACAAAAGCTAATGGAAGAAAATAAAACCCTAAAAATTAAAAAACAGAAACCAATGAATCTACAAGATTACAAAATACCATCAAACAAAATAAAAAGGTTGAAAAACTAAGAAAATGTAAAGTACCTTTTAGAAAAAACAAACAACCTACAAAATAGAACCAGGAAATATACTCTATAAATCATCAGACTATTAGAAAGCCTAGATAAAAAAAAACCCTAGAAAACATTGTGCAGGAAATTATCAAGGAAAACTGTCCAAAATTGCTAGAACCAAAAGACAATATAATTATTGAAAGAATACATGGGGGGTGGGCAGCTAGGTGGCAAAGTGGATAGAGCACTGACCCTGGAGTCAGGAGGACCTGAGTTCAAATCCAATTTCAGACAATAAGTGCCTAGCTATCTGACCTTGGGCAAGTAAGTCACTTAACTCCATTGTCTTAAATTAAAAAAAGAAAAGAAAGAAAGAATACACAGAACCCCTTTAGAAAGAGACCCTCAGGATAAAAACTTCAAGGGCTATTATAGCCAAATTTCAGAACTCTCAAATAAAGGAGAAAATATTGCAAGCAGCAAAAAGGAATCAATTTAACTACAAAGGAAACAATCAGATTCACACAGGATTTATCAGTCTCAACATTGAAGTAATGGAGGATTTGGAATGTCATCAAATTGTATACAACCCAGAAAGGGAAGATATAACACTTTTAACTCTTGAGAATATTACTTCTCTGGAGCGGCTAGGTGGCACAGTGGATAGAGCGCCAGCCCTGGAGTCAGGAGTACCTGAATTCAGGTCCAGCCTCAGACACTTAATAATTGCCTAGCTGTGTGGCCTTGGGCAAGCCACTTAACTCCATTTGCCTTGCAAAAACCTTAAAAAAGGAATATTACTTCTCTTGGATAATTAAAGGCTCAAATATAATTGAAGAGATTGGACTTAGATATATGGGTAGAGTTGTGCCTTCTCTCTCTATTGAAGAGGCCCAAGATGATATCACTATGAGACCAAGAAGCCCTGATGAAAAGCAGGGGTGTTAACTCTAAACTTGAGTCTCCATATCCTTTGATGCAATTTAATTCTGCTGTGCTTATAAAACTTAGTGCTTTCTCTGATGAGGGCATCATAAACTGGGTGGCCCTAAGCCAGTGTCTCCCATAACTCACAATCATTCATAAAGTTCTCAGTTCAGACCTTCAGAGATTCCCTGTACTTAGAGAACTTTGAGATCCTTATAGTTAATTAAATCAGGGTTGAACTTAATTCTTACTTTATTTAATAAGAGATTAAGTATCCTGGATGGGGGGAGCGGGTAAATTATGGGAGAAAATAGGTTTGGGGGGAGGGGTACACATAGTTGGTGAAATGTTTTGGTTTTGGATGATACTTTTGACTCATGAGGATTTTGTGTCCTAGGAAGGTACATAAAAAGAGGGTAAGGTAAAAAATAATTATAATTTGATGTAATTCAAGACTCCTGGAAAGTGTACTTCTAATGAGACAGAAGAAGGGAGGATACTTAATGACTTTGAAACAATACTGCTAATCAAACAATCAACCTATCAATCTGTGATGGTACTTTGATAACACTTTGAGCTTATCAAACAATCAATTAATCAAGCCATGCTTGATGAAACCTGATTAATAATACTTGAGTGATAAATAATACCAGATGAAGAGGCACAAAATTTTAAAATTTTAGAGGGAAAGAAGGGAGTGTAAACACTGAACAAATTCTATTCAATAGATTTAGCCCAGGGAGGGAATAAGATACATTCCAATTTGGATTTAAAAATCTATCCTACTCAACAGGGAAGAGGGGATGGGAGAAGGGAAAGATAAGAGAAGAAGGGACTGATAAAAGGGAAAGTGATGATATAAGTGAAAATAACATGAAAGTTAGATTTTAAGATAAAAGTTAAAGGGGAAAGGAGTAAAATTTTGGTGAGGAGGAATAAGAGGAAAGGAAAGAGGAAAATATAAATGGAGAAAGATAGCATGGGGGGAAATACAGAATTAGTAATCTTAACTGTAAATGTGAATAGGATGAACTGTCCCATAAAATGGAAGTAGATAGCAGAATGGATTAAAAACCAGAATCCTATAATATGTTGTTTACAAGAAACACATTTGAAGCAGAGAAATACACTCAGGATAAATGTAAAAGGATAGAGCAAGATAAATTATGCTTCAGCTGAAGTGATCTTGATCTCAGATAAAGCAAAAGCAAAAATCTATCTCATTAAAAGGGATAAGGAAGAAAATTACATCTTCTTAAAAGACACCATTAGTAATCAAGCTATAATATTATTAAATTGCATGTATCTAGTGACATAGCATCCAAATTCTTAGAGGAAAAACTGAGTGAATTACAAGGAGACATAGACAGCAAAACTTTAATAATGGGGGACTTCAACCTCCCTTTCTCAGAACTAGATAAATCTAACCACAAAATAAACAAGAAAGAAATTAAGAAAGTGAATGAAATCTTAGAAAACTTAGATATGATAGACTTTGGAGAAAACTTAATGGGGATAGAAAAGAATATGCCCTTTTCTCTGCAGTACATGGCACCTATACCAAAAATTGACCAGGTACTAGGGCATAAAACCTTATAATCAAATTCAGAATGGCAGAAATAATAATTATGCACTTCTCAGACCATGATGCAATAAAAATTGCATGTAATAAAGGGTCATGGAAAGATAAACTAAAAACTAATTAGAAACTAAATATATTAATTTTAAATAATGGGTCAATCAAATAGCAAATAATAGAAATAATTATATCCAAGCATATGATACTAAGGAAACATCATACAAAAATTATTGGACACAGCCAAGACAGTTTTTAAAATTATATTTTATTTTTGTATGTTTTTTATACATTGCTAAAATATTCTTGTTTAAGAGTAAACATAATACCCCTTCCTCACCAAAATATAGACCCTCATGAGCAATAAAGTAAAGGAAAGAGGAAAAAAATTAAAATTAAAATAAAAAATAATAGGGGCAGCTAGGGGGCGCAGTGGACAGAGTACTGGCCCTGGAGTCAGGAGCACCCGGGTTCAAATCTGGCCCCAGACACCCAACAATCACCCAGCTGTGTGACCCTGGGCAAACTACCCCAACCCCATTGCCCTACAAAAACCAAAAATAAAATAAAATAAATAAAACAAAATAAAATAATAATAATAATAATAATAATAATAATAATAATAATAATAATAACAATAATAATAATAACAATAATAATAATAATGGTGGCTAGGTGGCGCAGTGGACAGAGCACTGGCCCTGGAGTCAGGAGCACCCGGGCTCAAATCTGGCTTCAGACACCCAACAATCACCCAGCTGTGCACCCCTGGGCAGGTCACCCAGCCCCATTTACCCTGCACCCCCCAATAACAACAACAACAACAACAATAACAATAATAATAATAATAATAATAATAGTGCTTCGGTCTGTGGTCCAACACCACCAACTCTGTCCCAGGTGGATCATATTCTTTATGATAAGTCTATCACAAAAGCTACTTCCATATTTTTCCACTGTTGCCATTGCTGATCGCAACTCCTTCCATTTGTACTTCCCCACTACCATATACTATATTTTATCTCTCCTTTCACTCTGTCCCTCTTCTTAAATGTGCTGTAGAGTAGCTTAGCGGCAAAGCAGACTTATTACTGGCCCTGGGACCAAGAGGTGCTGAGCCCACATACCACCCCTAAGGCCCAGCAACCACCCGGCTTTGTCGGACAGGCCATCCAGCCCCTTGCAAGAAGTAAAAAAGAAAAGGTGTTATATCTGACCACTCTCCTCCATGGTCCACCCTCTCCTCTATCACTCACATCCCCCCCTCCCCCCTGTCCTCTTCTCTCCTTCTTACTCTAGATGTCTATACCCCACTGAGTATTTATGTTGTTTCCTCTCCAAGACACCTTTGATGAGAGCAAAGGTTCCCTCATTCCCCCCTTGCCTTCCCCCCTTCCATGTCATTGCAATAGCTCATTGTAATAAAAAAATCTTATCATATGAAATATCTTAGCCTATTCCACCTCTCCTTTCTCTTATTCCCATTACATTTCCCTTTTAGCCATTGACTCCATCTTTACAATATATTATATCTTCAATTTCAGCTCTCTCTCCTGTGCTTCATCTATGAAAGTTCCTTCTACCTGCTCTATTAAATGAGAAGTTTTTTAATGAGTATTATCATTATCATCTTTCTATGCAGGAATACATGTAGTTCATCATCATTAAGTCCCTCATATTTTACCCTTCTCCTCCACTCTCTATGCTTCACCTGAGTCCTGTATTTGAAGATCAAACCTTCTGTTCAGCTCTGGCCATCTTTTTCCCTAGAAGAGGACATTCAGTTTTGCTGGGTAATTGATTCTGGGTTGTATTCCGAGCTCTTTTGCCTTCTGGAATATTATATTCCAAGCCCCATGAGCCTTTAATGTAGTTGCTGCTAAGTCCTGTGCGATCCTGACTGCAGCTCCATGATATTTGAATTGTGTCCTTCTGGCTGCTTGTAATATTTTCTCTTTGACTTGAGAGTTCTGAAACTTGACTGTAATATTCCTGGAGGTTGGTTTTTTTTTTTGGATCTATTTCTGGGGGAGATTGGTGGATTCTCTCAATTTCTATTTTGCCCTCTGCTTCTAGGATATCTGGGCAGTTTTCCTATAGGAATTCTTTAAAAATGATGTCAAGGCTCTTTTCCTGATCATGCCTTTCAGGTATTCCAATAAATTTTAAATTATCTTTCCTGAACCTGTTTTCCAGATCAGTTGTTTTTTTGATGAGATGTTTCACATTTTCTTCTAATTTTTCATTCTTTTGGTTTTGAAGTATTGTGTCTTGACTTCTCGTAAAGTCAACAACTTCCTTTAGTTCCATTCTACACCTGAGCTTTCTTATCTCTTTTTTCCATCTGGCCCATTCTGCTTTTTAAAGCATTTTTCTCCTTAATAACTTTTTGAACTATTTTATACATTTGACCTATGCTGGTTTTTAACATGTTATTTTCTTCAGCATTTTTTGGATCTCCTTGACTAAGCTGCTGACTTCTTTTTCATGTCTTTCCTGCATCTCTCTCATTTCTTTTCCCAATTTTTCTTCTATCTCCCTCACTTGATTTTCAAAATATTTTTTGAGCTCTGTCATAGCCTGAGTCCAATTTCTGTTTTTCTTGCAGTGTTTAGATGCAGGAGTTTGTACTTCCTTATATTCAGATTGAGTATTTTGATCCCTCTTGGGATCATAGACATTGTATTTCTTAATGGTGTTCCTCTTTTTTTCTTTCTTTACTCATTTCCCCACCTGTGCCTGGGTTTTGGGTTGCTTCCTGAGCTTTTGAGTATTATTGGGACACCCCCCCACCCCACAAAGATCTCAGTGTGTGAAGCTCTGTCTTTCCTCCTGGTCTGTGAATGACCACAAGTGCACCCATCTGCCATGGGGTGGGGGGGACCCTGCTGTTCTATGGGGGGGCTAGACTGTGGTCAGGATGTGAATGTGGTCAGAGTCCCAGAGTCCTGTTCCAGGTACAGAGGACAGAACTCTGAAGTCTCTTTCCATTCCCTATGCTGAGTATTCAAGGCTCAGTTGTCTGGGGGCTCCTGCTTACTAGCTCTGCCTGCTTCCATTTCCTTGGTCTGGGATGCCATGGCCATGCTCCTTGCTGAGTACTCTGAGGGCTGGGCTTCATGTGCTCGCTCTGGCAGAGGCCCCCCCACTGTTCTTCCAAGTTGTGCCCAGTGCTCCCCAGGGTGTAGGTCAGGAAACTGCCCCCACTGCTGTGAGCCACGCTCCCAGGTGCCCTGGGGCTGCCTCCAGGAGGCTGAAGTTCCTTCATTCTGGTGGCTGCCCCTCTAACCCTGTGGATTGGAGCCTTTCCACTATTTTCCAGGTTACCTTGGGCTGGAGAACTGCCTCACTGCATCCGTCTGTGGGTTCTGTCTCTCAATAGAGAAAGAGAAGATTAATAAATTGGATATGCAAGTATAAAAGCTAGAAAAAAGAACAAATTAAAGATCCCCAATTAAATACCAAATTAGAAGTTCTGAAAGTCAAGGCAGTGATTAATAAAATTGAAAAACCAGAAAACCATTGAGCTAATAAATAAAACTAAGAGTTGGATTTATGGGAAAAAAATAAAATAGACAAACCTTTGGTTAATCTGATTTAAAAAAGAAAGTAGATAACCAAAATACCAGTATCAAAAATGAAATTATCAATGAGAAGGAAATTAAAGAGATAATGCAGAGCTTCTTTGTCCAACTATATGCCAATAAATTGGATAACCTGAGTCAAATAGATGAATATTTACAAAAATACAACAGAAGAGGAAATAAAATACTTAAATAACCTCATTTCAGAAAAAGAAATTAAAGAAACATCAGTAAAATCCCTAAGAAAAAGTCTCCAGGTCCAGAATGATTTATAAGTGAATTTTACCAAATATTTAATTCCTATTCTTCATAAACTATTTTGAAAAATAGGAGAAGGAATTCTGCCAAATTCCTTTTTGTTTTTTAGGGTTTTTTTTGCAAGGCAATGGGGTTAAGTGGCTTGCCTAAGGCCACACAGCTAGGTAATTATTAATTTTTTTTTAGATTTTTGGCAAGGCAAATGGGGTTAAGTGACTTGCCCAAGGCCACACAGCTAGGCAATTATTAAGTGTCTGAGACCAGATTTGAACCCAGGTACTCCTGACTCCAGGACTGGTGCTCTATCCACTGTGCCACCTAGCTTCCCTATGCCACCTAATTGCCCCCAAATTCCTTTTTTGACATCAACATTGATCAAAACAGCAGGTTATAAAGTTAACCCATATTAATCATCAGCATTTCTGTACATGAACAACAAAGCCCAAGAGCAAGAGATAGAAAGAAATTCCATTTAAAGTAACTACAGACAACATTAAATACTTGGGAACCTATCTGCCTAGACAAACTGTATGAACATATTTATAAAGCACTTCTCACCTCAAAAAAGTCAGATCTAAATAATTGGAAAAGTGTTAATTGCTCATGTTTAGTTTAAGCTAATACAATAAAAATGATAATTCTACCCAAATTAAATTACTTAGTCCATGCCATACCAATAAAACTACCAAATAACTATTTTACTGAGCTTGAAAAAATAGTAAGAGAATTCATCTAGAGCAACAAAAGGTCAAGGGTAGTAAGAGAACTGATGGAAATAAAATGTAAAGGAAGTTAGCCTAGCTCTACTAGATCTAAAACTATACTTTAAAGTGGCAGTCATCAAAACTGCCTGGTACTGCTTAAGAAATTGAGTAATGGCTCAGTTTATTAGGATTGGTTCAGAAGAAATGCCAGTAAATGACTACATAAATCTACTGCTTGACAAACCCAAAGACCTCAGCCTCTGGGATAAGAACTCACTATTTGACAAAAATTGTTGGGGAAACTGGAAAAAAAGTATGGCAAAAACTAGGCATAGGCCCACATCTCACACCCTAGACCAAAATAAGGTCAAAATGGGTACAGGATTTAGACATAAAGAGCGATACAATAGATAAATTAATAGACCAAAAAATACTCTATCTGTCTGATCTATGGAAAAGGAATAAATTCATGACCAAACAAGAATTAGAGCTCATTACAAACTGCAAAACGAATGATTTTGACTATATTAAATTAAAAAGGTTTTGCCCTAATAAAATCAATACTGCCAAAATCAGAAGGAAAGCAGAAAGCTGGGAATCAATCCTCATAACTAGGAGTCCTGTTAAAGGTCTCATTTCTAAAATATATTGAGAATTGCATCACATTTATAAGGTTACAAGTCATTCCCCAATTGATAAATAGCCAAAAGATATGAATAGACAGTTTTCAAATGAAGAAATTAAAGCAATATACAATCTGATGAAAAAATGCTCCAAATCATTATTGATTAGAGAAATACAAATTAAAACAATTCTGAGGTACTACCTCACATTTCTCAGATTGGCAAAGATCAAAAAAAATGGAAAACAATTAATATTGGAGAGGTTGTGGGAGAATGGGACATCAGTGCATTGCTAGTGGAGTTGTAAACAGCTCTAACCATTCTGGAGAGCAATATGGAACTATGCCCAAAAAAGCAATAAATCTGTTTATTCCCTTTGACCCAGAAATTCCAATTCTAGTCTTATATCCAGAAGAAATCATAAAAAATGGGAAAAGTCCCACATGTTCCAAAATATTCATACCAGCTCTTTTTTTTGTGGCAAAGAATTGGAAATTGAGGGGATTCCCATCAACTGGGGATTAGCTAAACAAGTAATGATACATGAATACTATGGAATATTATTGTTCTATAAGAAACCATAAATGGTAGGACTTTAGACAAGCATGGAATGAGTTACAGGATATGATCCTGAGTGAAGGGAGCAGAACAAAGAAAACAATGTACAACATTGTCAGATAATCAACCTTTATGGAAGCAGCTCCTCTCAGCAGTTCAGAGAGCTGGGACAACCATATTAGACCTACTATGGACAATTCTGGCCCCATCCAGAGGAAGAAAAAAACAAAACAAAGCAAAACAAAACCAAAAAAAAAGCCTTCAGAATCGATGAACATTTTATAAAAATATTCTCTTACTTGTCTCTTTCCCTTAATCCTAATTCCTCATACCAAAAATAACTAATCTGTAAACATGTTTTTCGCAAATATGTATGTACAATGTTAACCTGACTGTTCAACTACTGAGGAAAGTGGGGTGGGAAGGTGGGAAAGGAGGGTGGAAGGAAATTTGTAACTTAAAAATATGCATATGCATATGGATGAATATTAAGAAACTTTCATAACATGTATTTGTAAAAACAAAATATCATTAAAAAAAGAAGGCAAGGGGTGGGCTAGGTGGCGTAGTGGATAAAGCACTGGCCCTGGAGTCAGGAGTACCTGGGTTCAAATCCGACCTCAGACACTTAATAATTACCTAGCTGTGTGGCCTTGGGCAAGCCACTTAACCCTGTTTGCCTTGCAAAAACCTAAAAAAACAAACAAAAAAAGAAGGCAAACAATTTTATTTCAGTTATAGATATGAAGACATGATAAACATTTTTATATTAGCATTTTGTAAAATAAGACACAAAAATCAAACAATAAATATAAAGTTTTAAAAAGTATGCTTCAATCTTCATTTACCTTATTATTTTTTTCCTCAGGTGGATAGTATTTTACTTCATAGTTATTCAAAATTGTCTTGAATCTTTGTATTGCTGAGAGTAGCTAAATTATTCATGGCTGATCATTATACAATATTGCTGTTTTGGTATAAAATATTCTCCTGGTTCTGCTTATTTCACTTTGCATCAGTTCATGTACGTTTTTCCAGGCTTTTCTAAAAGCATCCTGCTTGTTAATTCTTATGGCACACTAGTCTTCCATGCCAATCATACTACAATTTAGTCATTTCACAGTTGATAGGCTTGATGCCTTTTTTGGCATCAAATAGTTGAGAGGACCACAGAGATGGTACCTAAGAAAACTCTTTCCAGCATCTCCAACAAATGGCATCCTAACTTGACCTGAAGAAAATTAGGAGGGGAGCTGACTATTTCACAAGAGAACCCATATCACTTTTGGACAATTCTGACTATTAGGAAGTTTTTCCTTACATCAGTGCTAAAAAGCTATGTCTCTCTCTGTAACTTCTGAGACCAAGAAGAACAAGCAAAATCTTTCTTTAACTTGACAGTCTTTCAAGTACTTGAACACTGTTTTCATCCCCACTCCCACCCACACTATTCCAACACCCCCACCCCTTCCAAAAAAAGGTAGCATTCAAGTCAAACATTCGCAGTTCCTTCATTCTCTCCATCTATGCCATATCATAATCATCATTAAAATCATCATCATCATCATCATCATCATTGTTGGTCTTCAGATAGTGCTTTAAGGTTTGTAGTAGATTAAAGCACTGACTTGGAGTCAGTTTAGATTTGATTTTAGTTACTTGTATGACCCAGGGAAGTATTATTATTATTATTATTATTATTATTATTATTATAGAATGTTCTTAAGAGTCACAATTTTGGTCCCACAGCTTTGAATACTTTCTGGTTAATCGGTGTTCTTCAGATATGGCAGTCTAGTCTCAACTGGTTTCTTTTCAAACTTTAAATTGTCTTAGATTAATTGGTCTAAAAATCTATTCTTTTTTCATGTCATGTTTTAGATATTGTGTTTTAATACCACTGCATTAAAATTGTATTCAATCCAAGCATATAAAAAATATACAAATAAGGAGGCTCGATATGCTAATATATGCAATATAAACCACAAATTAGCATTCTGAAACAAGAAATCTGGCACCTTTAAAAATACTACTATACTACTAGAAGGGAACAATTTTAATCAATGAGCTCAACTGACAAATTTACATAATATAATCTAGTCATAAGTAGTAGATACAGGAGGAAAAAGGAAACAAATGAATAGGACACATTCAAGGGTTGTCAATTAAAAAGTGTTTCTTTGTCACCCAAAGGATATAGAGCAATGCAAGAGGTTAAAAAACAGTCCATTATTAGCTTGTCAATCTTATTGGATTATTCACCCAAAGATTCTTTGTGTGATACTGAATGTATTCGAGAGATGCCTTCCAACTTCTGGGAAGAACATATTCTGCTTCTGTCATGGAGCAGAATTTTCTGACGGCTTAATTGGACTACATCGGGAAGACATTTTAAAGAATCTTCCTGTTTATTTTCAGCCTGTATACTCACTGATTGCTTTGTAAATGCTTTCTCCTTTCCTTTTTCCTTGGACTGGTCAGATATAGACCTCAGAAATTTGGCACAATCCAACTATAGATAACACTAAAAACTAAAAATTATAATAATAATTTTTTTCTGTTTCTATAGTCCCTTAAGATTTACAAAGTGCTTTCCTTTAAGAAAAACAGAAACAGCCCTACAGAATAGGCAATAAAAATACTATTATTTTTATTTTATAGATAAGGAAACTGAAATTCAGTGGGGTTAGATAACTTACCTCTGATCATACAGCTAAGAATGATCAGAGCCAAGGCCTATGTCTAATTCCTCTGATAGTTTAATTGAAGAAGGGAAATCAAATTACTTAATATAGTGACTCCCATTCCACTTTATTCCTAGGAAGATTGTTGGGTTTTTTGCAAGGCAATGGGATTAAATGACTTGCCCAAGATGACAGCTAGTAAATTTCAAGTATCTGATGCTTGATTTGAACTCATGCCCTCCTGACTCTAGGGCTTGTGCTCTATCCTCTACACCACCTAACTGGCCAAATATGCTCTTTTTTTAAAGTTAAAAAAATTTTTTTCATTTACATGTGAAAATATTTTCATGTAAAACTTATCTCCCAACTTTCTGTGTTCCTTCTAATCTTGGTTACATGGGTTTTATTTGTGTAAAAGCTTTTAAATTTAAAGTAATCAAAAAATTATTCATTTTGCATTTTATAATGTTCTTTATCTCTTGTTTGAGACTTTGTTTGGTCATAAACTCATCCCTTCTCCATAGATCTTATAGATAAACTATTCCTTGTTCTCCTAACTGGTTTATGGTATCACCCTTTATGTCTAAACCCATTTTGACCTTATCTTGGAGTTTTCCCAGCAATTTTTGTTAAAAAAGTTAATTCTTATCCTAGAAACTGGAGTCTTTGGAATGATCAAATAGTAAATTATTATAGTCATTTTCTACTGTTTCTTTTGTACCTAAATCTATTCTGTTGATCTACTATTCTATTTTTCAGCCATTACCAGACAATTTTGATGACGGTCACTTTATAATATAGTTTTAGATCTGGTATGGCTAGACCACCTTCCTTTGCATTTTTTTTAATTAATGCCTTTGATAGCTTTGACCTTTTGTTCCTCCAAATGAATTTTTTTTACTGCTTTTTCTAATTCTGTAAAATATTTTTTGGCAGTTTGATTGATATGGCACTGAATAAGTAATTTACTTTAGGTAGAATTGTCATGTTTACTATACTAGCTCAACCTATCCATGAGCAATTGACATTTTTCCAATTGTTTAACTTAATTTCTGTGAAAGCAATTTGTACTTTTGTTCATGCAGTTTCTGGGTTTGTCATGATAGGTAGACTCCCAAGTATTTTATGTTATTTACAGTTACTTTAAATGGAATTTCTCTTTCTCTTACTGCTGTTGGTAATTTATAGAAATGCTGATGATTTATTTTTTTGTTTCAGGCAATTATTTTAGTTAATTCTCTAATATCATCATATCCACTGCAAAGAATGAAAGTTGTTTCCTCATTGTCTGTTCTAATTCCTCAATTACTTTTTTATTGTTAAAACTAACATTTCTAATAACTATTGAATAATAGTGGAGATAATGAGCATCCTTGTTTCATTTCTGATCTTATTAGGAATGCTTCTAGCTTAACCCCATTATGTGTAATGTTTGCGGATGATCTTAAGTAGATATTGCTTATCATTAATTCCTGGACTTTCTAGTGTTTTTAAAAGGCATGGGTGCTTTATTTTGTCAAAAAATTTCTGCTTTTATTGAGCTAATCATATGATTTGTTAGTTTTTTATTTATGCAGTCAACTATGTTGATTGTTTTCCTAATATTGAACCATCCATATATTTCTGGTATAAATCCTGCCTGATCTTTGGGTATTATCATAGTAATACATTGCTGTAATCTCTTTCATAATATTTTATTAAAATTTTTTGCAACAAAACTCATTTGGGAAATTGGACTTAATTTTCTTTGCTTGGACTCTTATTGGTTTAGGTATTATACCATATTGGTGTAATAAAAGGAATTTGACAAAATTCCTTCTTGGCTTATTTTTTCAAATTGTTTATAAAGTATCGAAAGTAATTGTTCTTTAAATGTTTGGTTGAATTCACTTGTGAATCCATCTGACCCTGGAGTTTTTTCTTTGGGAATTCATTGATGACTTATTCAATTTCTTTTTCTGAAATGGGGTTATTTAAGTATTTTATTTCTTCTTTTAATCTGGGCAATTTATTTTTATGTAGATATGCATGCATCTCACTTAGATTGTCAGATTTATTGGCATACAGTTGGCATAATAGCTCTGAATTATTACTTTAATTTCCTCTTCATTGGTGGTGAATTTACCCTTTTCATTTTTGATTTGGTAATTTGGTTTTCTTCTTTCTTTTTGGAAAAACCAAATTAAGGAAAGATTCATCTATTTTATTGTTTCTTTCCTTGTTTCTTTTCCTATAAGACCAACTCTTTGTTTTATTTATTAGTTCAATAGTTTTCTTCTTCTTTTTTTTGCAAGGCAATGGGGTTAAGTGGCTTGCCTAAGGCCACACAGCTAGGTAATTATTAAGTGTCTGAGACCGGATTTGAACTCAGATACTCCTGACTCCAGGGTTGGTGCTCTATCCACTGTACCACCTAGCCACCCTAGTTTTCTTATTCTTAAGTTTATCAACTTCTCCTTTGATTTTCAAAATTTCTAATTTGGCATTAAATTGGGGATTTAAAATTTTTTCAAGCTTTTTTTAGTTACATTCTCAATTAATTGATCTCTACTTTTTTCTATTTTAATTATATAAAGATTTAGAGATATAAAACTTACCCTAATAACCACTTTGACTGTATTGTCATTGTCTTGGATGAAATTATTTATTATTTTTATAATTAATTGTTTGATCCACTCATTCTTTAAAATTATTTTTAGTCCTCAATTAATTTTAGCTTCTCTTTCCATAGCCCTTCATTACATGTGATTTATCTGAAAAGGATGAATTTAAGATTTCTGTCTTTCTGCATTTGATTGTGAAGTTTTTATGCCTTAATATACAGTCAACTTTTGTGTAGGTGTCATGTACCACTCAAAAATGGAATATTCCTTTCTATTTCTATTCAGTTTTCTCCAGAGTCTATCATATCTAATGTTTCTAAAAGTCTAGCAAATCTCTTTGTTTATTTTGGGGTTAGATTTATCTAATTCTGAAAGATGGAGGTCAAGGTCCCTCATTATTGTTGTTTTGCTATCTATGTCTTCCTGTAGCTCATTTAACTTCTCCTCTAAGACTCTGGATGCTATTCCAGTTCGTGCATATATGTTTAGTGTGAATTATTTACCGTACCTTTTAGGAAAATGTAATTTCTTTTTAATTCTTTTTAATGAGATCTAATTTTGCTTTTACTTTGTCTGAAATTAGGATTGCTGAACTATTTTTTTTTTGCTTCAGCTGAAACATAGTATATTCTGCTCCTGTCTTTTATTTTATCCTGTGTGTGTATTTATCTCCTTCAAAATTGTTTCTTATAAATAACATTTTGTAGGATCTGTTTTTAATCCACTCTGTGGGAGAGTTTATCCCATTCACAATCACAGTTATGATTACTAACTCTGTATTACCCTCCATCCTCTTCCCCCCATTTTTACTTTTCTCTCTTTTCACCCTATCCTTCCTCACCAGTGTTTGCTTCTGACCACCACCTCCCTCAATCTGCCCTCCCTTCTATCAACCCTTCTCCTTTTTCTTTCCACTTTACCTTTCTACTTCTACCCTTCCTCCTATCAAATCCTCTTTCCATTTCCTTTCCCCTTTCTCCTCCTCATTCCCTATAGGGTAAGATAAGTTTCTAAACCCAACTGAGTGTATATGTTATTCCTTCTTTGAGTCAAATCCAGTAAGAGTTATATTCAAGTATGTCTCACCTGCTCCCTTCTTTCTCTTTACTGTAATAGATCCTTTTTGCCTCTTCGTTTGATATAATTTACCCTAGGGAAAATGCTCTTCATAAGACTGTTTTTGCCCTCTTAATCCTATTATTAGGATTTAAATCACAGATTTAAAAATATAAAGAACCTCAAAGGCAATCTGATTCTGACCCCTTATTTTGCAGGAGAAGTTAAGTAACTTGTCCAAGGTCTTACAGTTGATACTTGAACCTTGAGCCTCTGATTCCAGAGTAGTTCTTCAGCCTCTAAGGGTTGATTCTGTTGTTTACACATTCATATTAGAACCATAACTAAAATTCTTGTTTTATATCATCTGCAACCAACTCTTCACGATCCCATTTTCTTGACAAAGATACTGGTTTGCCATTTACTTCTCCAGCTCATTTTACATCTGGGGAAGTTGAGGCAAAAAGGATTTTTTTTAAGTCTCTTTCCCAGGATCACACAACTACTAAATGTCTGAGGCAAGTTTTGAATTAGGTCTTCCCAAGTCCAGGGCAGGGACTCTATCCATTGAACCACCTGGCTGCTCCAATTCTATCAGAATTCTAAGTCAAATGGGTGAATGTACTTTCAACTTCCCATTCCCAAATAATTCCTTATCTCTATAAGAATCTTTGCCCTTCTTCTTACTATCTGTACCCATCAACCTGCATGTCACCCATGCCAAAAATTCAGTCCAACACAATAAATATTTATCTTGGGTCTATTATGATTAGGGCATTGGACTAACTTCTGAGAATATAAAGAGTAAAATTATACTGTCCCTGCCTTCTCAGAGTTTATAGTTAAATGTAAGGGATAAGGCACAGTGGTATATAAGAATAAAAGAAATTAGAATGTTTCTAGAGCACAAAATAAAAGAGACATGAGAGATTTAGGAAAGGGAAGTCTTTTCTAGACTGAGAATACTTCTTGAATTTATATGAAAGAATCTTTATTTAAGGAAAGCTCCCAGACCAGCCATCTCATACCTTTCCAAGAGCGAACTCTGGATTTTTTTTCCCATGCCTCAACTTTCAGCTTGCAGTTCTGTTCTGTAATTAACTCTTTCGAAATACTCTCTACTCCTATGGCCTCTCTTTTAATGCCCAAGATGCTCTCTGAACTTTCTCTTGCTTGTCCCAGTATTAGGAACCTTTGTCTCCCCCTCTCTCCCTTCAGGGAAACTCATCAGCCATTAAAATCTAAGCTCCCTGAGGGTAGTTTTGAATTCTATTTGTACTTGTGTTCTTAGTATTTAGCATAATGTTTGTGCCCAGACTGATGTCTGAACCTTTATGAAATAAGGCTAAAAAAGGTCAGAATCAGATTATGAAGAACTATGAAAATCAAGTGATGAATTTTATATTTTAATGAGAAGGCTCTGGAAATTTTTGAGCAAGGAAAGTGATATGGTCAGACCTGTGCATTGGAAAGATTACTTTGAGGATAAATTGGACAGAGATAGGAAAGACAGGGACACTCTTTAAGACGTTAGTAATAGCTGAGAATATAATAAAAAAAGACTCTTGAATAATTGAAAATAAAATATTTGTAACATCTGAGAATATAATAAGAATTAATGAGTGTTTGAACTGAGGTGTTAATATTGGGGGCAGGAGTTTGAAAGGAGGAAATAGAAATAGTGGTAAAAATATTGAAGAGATAAATTTGATCTAATCTGGTGACTTATTGCTCTTTTTTCCTTAACTGCTAGTTCAGCAGTTCTTGGTTCACTTTGCTTTGCTGTTTTTACTGTCCTGGAAGAACAGAGCTCTACCTAGGAAACTGGCACTAAGCCCCAGACCTAAGTCCCTATGATTTGAGACAATTTAATTTCTTATATTGCTTTTTAAAATGATAAGCAGTAACTATTGAAAAGTAATGAGATAATCAATTACCATAAAACCAAAAAAAATGAATGTGTTTATTATCTTCCTCTGAAAGCACAAAGTATAATCAGTTCTTGCCTTAAGGCATCTTTATTCAAAGGATTTTTTGAGGGCATATCTTACCTTGTTATTTCATTCATATAGAAACTCTCTTTTTTGAGGGAGAGCAAGTAACTCATCCTATAATTTCTATATAACTGATAGGTTGTTATTCATTTTTTTAGGGTTTTTTTTTGGCAAGGCAAATGGGGTTAAGTGGCTTGCCCAAAGCCATACAGCTAGGTAATTATTAAGTGTCTGAGGCCGGATTTGAACCCAGGTACTCCTGACTCCAAGGCCAGTGCTTTATCCACTAAGCCACCTAGCCACCCCTCATTCTTTATTTTTGAAGAGGATCAGTGACATCATAAGTGATAGCTTGACTTGAATTAGATTAGAACCCAAGTTTTCTTGATTCTATCTATTATACCATGCTGCTCCTTCATATTATAGAAATACAAAATATTGTATTTAGAAAACCTCTCTAGATGCCTATAGCCCAATCTGTATAGTTTGTACCGTCTTCCTCTTCTTGAAGACCTCCTCTGTAGCCCATTATATGGCTCTTCGTGGTAATACATTTTTTTCTTTGAGATCAAGTCTTAATTTTCTTCTACACAGCATCCTCCTCTGGTTCCTTGGTTTTACCCTCAGGGATAAAACAGACCAAGTGTTATTCTCTCTTCCACATCACAGTCCTTAAATGCTTGTATGCTGTTATTATCTTTCCCACTGAATCTTGTTTTAGATAAATATCCTCAGTCTTTCAAATGATCCTGATGTGACATGGACTCTTTCACAATTCTGGCTGTCCTCCTCTGGATGCTTTCCAAGTTTATTAATTAATGAAAATTGTCATACCCAGAATTGAACACACACACATACACATTCACAAACATACACACATATATATGTGTATACACACACACACACATCTCAGCAGAATACACAGAGACTGTTACATCTTTATGCAATTGTGCCTCTCAAAACTGAACCTCTCAAAGTACCTCAAGATCACCTGAACTTTTTTGGCTTCCCACATCATGCTGCTCACACATGTTGAATTTGCAGTGCATTAACACAGATCTTTGGGAGAAAACTGCTATTTAACCAAACCCCATCCTCACCTGTATTTGAGGTGATTCCTTTTTTGAACCTAAGTGCCAAGACTTTGCCTTTACCCACATTGTGTTTTCTTACGGGATTTAGCTTATTGCTCTGACACTGAGCTAGGTAACTAGGATCTTCTTTTTGTTTTTAGGAGCACAGTGGATAGAAAATTGGTCCTGGAATCCAGAACACTTGAGATGATTGTGCACCCCTAAAGCTGAGATCCATCAGATTGACTCTTTGCTGCTTGTACTACTTTTGGCTTGACAAACAGAGATTTTCTACAGCAAAAGGAGAAGTTTTTAATGCTTTTAATAAGTTCACTTGCCTTGGCAGTATACTTTTCAGGGACTTAGAGATCGATAATGATTTTGATGTCCACATTGTTAGAACTAGCACAGTGTTTGGGAGGCTCCAAAAAAAAAGTGTTGGAGAGAAGTACTAGGTTGCTTACTTTAATGAAGGTCTATAGAGCCATTGTGCTGACCTCATTGTTGTACGTCTGTGAAACCTGGACAGTCCATCAGTGCCAAAGCAGGAAACAGAATTGCTTCCATTTGAATCATCTTAGGAAGAGTCTGAAGGTCACCTGACAAGATGGTACTAGACACTTAGGTGCTCTCTCAAGCTGAGTTGCCAAGGTCTCAAACTTTCTATTGGAGGGTGTAAGTAACTCTAAAGGGCTAGTCTCTTAATCCAATTACCAAATGTACATTTACCCAAAAGTCAAGGAAAGCATTTGGGTGGGAATCAGAAAAAGTGAACAAGGACATTCTGAAGATTTCCCTGAAGAACTTTGTTATTGATTGTTGAGACACGGGAGATGCCAGTACAGGGTGCCTTCATCACAGAAGGTGCTGTGCTCTATGAGCAAAGCAGGATCACAAAAAATATAAGATACACAATTCAATAAACATCTCCATCTCAAATGATTTTGAACCTAATTTATGGTAGAGCCTTCTGAACTCATAATGGACTGATCAACTACAGTTGAACACACTGTGCCTTGACCCCACTATCATGATGTTATTGGTCCTTTCCAGTAAGGAGGACAAATAAGAGGCAACTAGGTTACCAAAAGACAAAAGACAGTTCCTGTCTTCAAGGAACTCAAGGTGGAGGTAACAAGCAGATAATATGTGCAAACAAGTTATATTTGTGGGTATATATATATATATATATATATAATATATATATATATATGTATATGAAATAACTAAGAGCGTAGTTTAATTAGTATAATTAAGAGGGGTTGGGATGGTCTTATTATAGAGGATGGAATTTTAGTTGAAGCTTGAAGGAAACCAGAAAAGCCAAGAGATGGAGATAAAGAAAGTAAGCATTAGAGATATAGGGGATAGACAGAGAAAATGGTCATGACTGAGAGATGGAGTGTGTTAATCATGGATCAGCCAGGGGACCAGTGTCTTCAACTGGATTGAAGATTATATGGTGGGGAATGAAGGGTAATAAGATTGTAAAGATAGACATAGGAGCAGATTATAAAGGGCTTTGAAGGCCTGAGACTTTTGTATTTGATCTTGGAAGTAATTTTATTAAGTTTATTGAGTTTATGATGGGAATGGGGGGAGGGTGGTAGTACCTGTAAAATATGAGGTTTACAACAGGATTTTTGTGAGAATGATATGAATTATTTTTAAAGTGCTTTGTATAGTGTCTAGGATGTAAAAGGTTCTTAATAAATGCTTGCTCTCTTCCCTTCCCTGTCAAGAATTTTTTGAATCTTAATTATATATTCATTCTAGTTTATGAACTAACTCTCCCAGCTTTGAGTCATCTATAAATTTGATGAGCATGACATCTATGCCATTATCTAAGTCATTGATAAAAAAACATTCAACCATACTAGGCCAAACACAGATCCTTGAGGCACTCAACTGGAGCTTTCCTTCTAAGCCAGGAATGACTCATTAATCATTACTCTTTGGGTTTAGCTACTCAACCACTTCCAAATCTATCTAATCATATTGTTGTCTAGCCCACGCCTCTCAATTTTTTCCATAATAATAATATAAGAAACTTTATCAAATGCTTTGCTAAAGACTAGATAAACTATGTCTATGATAATCCCATGACTTAACCAGTTGAGTAGTCCTTTCCAAAAAGTAACATAGAACTAATCTGGTATGTCCTTTTCTCTAAGAAGCAATGGTAGCTTGTAATAATCACTATTTCCTTTTTCAGATGTTAATTCACTATCTCTTTAATGATTCCTTCTAGAATTTTTCTCAGAATCAAAGTCAGTTTCAGTGGCTTATAGTTTTTAAACTCTTTTCTTTTGGATTTAAAAAAAATTTTTTTTTGGAAAATTGGAAATATTCCTCCTCTAATCTTTCTCTATCTCTCCCACTTTCCACAAAATATAAAATGAATTTCTATTAAGGAAAGATGACTTTTTAAAAAAATAATTTATTGTAATTAATTTCTTAATAATGATTTTCAATTCTATTCAAGCAGCATCTACTAAGGGCCTACTATGTGCAGAAAACATGCTAGTAACTATTAACTAGTGTTGGGTCTGACGTCAGGAAGATTCATCTTCCTAAGTTCAAATCTGGCCTCAAATTCTTACTGGCTATGTGACACTGGGCAAGTCACTTAACCAGTTTGTTTCAGTTCCTTCATCTGTAAGATGACTTGGAGAATAAATGACAAACTACTCTAGTACCTTTGCCAAGAAAACCTCAGATGTTCTCACAAAACCATGAACAGAAACAACAACTAACCTCAAGCCAGCAGAGAGATTAATAGAGCAGAGGAAACTTGATCCTCTTTTATGAACATGTAAGGCACAATGTTGTGTTTTATAGGACAGAAGCAGACTTTGTATCATACAGTTTTTAGTCTTTACTAAGAGAACTAGTGGGCTTAAAGAATCCTATGGGTGTATTATATTCAACACTGTTGTTTAATTTAATATTCATTTATTAAATTCACCAAACTTTTATTAAGAATCTGCTAAATCAGGTATTTCAAATAATACTTGGGAAACAATTCATTCTTCAGGCTATATTTACTTTAGACTTGTTTTACATTGAAGGACACTTCCCCACACTGGCTCACTCTAGAAACCTCTCCATTCAGAAGCATCTTTTTTTAAACCCCTTTTCAATTCCCCTTGGATTTTCTATAGTTGGCCTTGACAAAGCATTTGCTTTTGATCCTGTCTCTTTGCCTTGCTTCTGTAGTGGCTTGCAACAGAATTTAGAACATAGGCCTATATTTTTCTTCTTTTCTGATTTTCTTTGTCAGAAACTCAGAGGCACCAGCCACTGTGGGAATAGACAGACTGTGCAAACTAAAGATGAAAATAATTCTGTCCCTATTAGCCAACACTAACCATCCAAGAAATAGAAATTACTAAACAAATGTAATTCCTTATTCATCTAATAAAGATATGATATATTTCCAAAAAAATTTCTGATTTCTTTCCCATTAAGAATAGCAAATTGATTATCTTCCTTTTGCTCTAAGCCAGATACACAACAAAAATCTCTCTCTTTTTTTAGTTGTTTGTTTTGTGAGGCAATGGGGTTAATTGACTTGCCCAAGGTCATGTAGTTGGTTAGTACCAAGTGTCTGAGGCTGGATTTGAATTTGGGTCCTCCTGACTCTAGGACTAGTGCTCTATCCACTGTACCACCTAGCTGCCCCTGAAGATGATTTCTTGCATTTTCTCTTATCTTTCCATTCATTCTATGGCTAGGTCTTTGAATTTTAGCCAGAATATGAGCTAAGGAAAGAGTTAATAAAATATCAGTCTATAATTGTTTGATCCTTTGCAGTCATGACTGGGCTTATACATAGTATAAATGTATAAATATATGTGTATATGTATATATATATATATATATATATATATATATATGTATGTCTGTTCCTGGAACTGTATGGAGATATAAATCCAAAAGTGAGACATTTCCTGTCCTTAAGTAGTTTGCATTTTGTTTTATATTATGAGAAAATATTAGACAATAGAAGATAGGAGGAGAGGTTCTAGAAACTGGAATTACAGCTATTTGGCAGTTATTTTTTCCCGTCACTCAGGGTTTTGCTGGTAAAGATCAAGGGTAGGGTCATCTTGAAAGCTGTTCTCTCCTATCTACCTCAAATATTTACTTTTGTCCTTTTGGTGATGGTCTCAACATTTTCAGAATTTCTTTCATCTCCATTAACTTAGACTTTAATGTCACCATAGACATCATCTCTTCAAAGGAAATTTTGCATGAAAGTTGTTCTTTTTGGTACTCATTTATTTTTTTCTTCTTCCAGATCATGAAAAGACCTAAAGTTTTTTTTTCTATTCAAAAGGTTTTCTACAAAACTTCTTTCTTTGCACAGACCTGGCCTTAGAGATTAAGGATTGTGTTCTTAGATTTTAGATTTCATATGAGGTTCCCAAACCCCTTTTAATCTTCCCAAACTAGCTTCATTCTAGTCCATCCCTCTATTTCTTACTATTTATCATATATATATATATGTATATATATATATATATATATATATATATATATATATATATATATACATAACTTGCTTTGTATATATTTGTTTGCACATTGTCTTTCCCATACAATTATAAGCTACTCGAGGAGAGGGATTATTACCCCTTTTTTGTATTTCCAGTGTTTGACACTGACATATAGTAGGTACTTACTTTCCATCAGAAATGTTCTTTCCCTCTTCTTATAACCTAGACCTAAACCCATAAAAGAGATGACTGAGAAAATATGAGAAATTCACCACTGTTACTAGTGCCCTCTCATATTCCATTTCTCCAGAAATAACTTTTATTTATTTTTATAGGTTTTATATTTACTTATTTATATTTGTAATATTTCCCCCAATAGAATGTAAGCTCCCTCAGAACAGGGGTTATTTCCCCCCTTTTATATCTTGAACATCTAGCACAGGTATATGTGACTACTTTATGAATGCTCATTGAATTCAATTAAATGATAATATCTCTCCCTCACTTTTTTCCTTTCCCTCCCCTCCTCCCCACATACCACATAGCTGCTCTTTCTTTACCTTTAATTCTGTGTGAGATCTTCTATAAATTCATGTTATCTAGTCTCAACTGAATGCTTTATGTCTCTCATCAATCTTTTTATTTTTTCCTGAACTAATACTCATACAACATCTGTTCCAAACCTTTTCTTAGGGGCGGCTAGGTGGTCCAGTGGATAGAGCAGTGGCCCTGGAGTCAGGAGTGCCTGAGTTCAAATCTGACATTTAACAATTATCTAGCTGTGTGGCCTTTGGCAAGCTACTTAACCCCACTGCCTTGCAAAAGCCTAAAAAAAAACCAAACCAAACCTTTTCTTCTCTCCTCAAATCCAGTGCTTTATTATCGACTATTCAAAGTTGCCATCTCAAACAATCACCGGCTTCTGTGACTGAAAAATCTATCAGTCCATAACCAGCCTTCTGCTGGTAGGCCCATCACAGGCAGGACCATAGACACACTATTTACCTCTGGATTTGTAATTTCAACATGTTAGATGAACTAGAAGTTATGCTTTGTTGGCACAGTTTTTGCATATCCAGAGTCACCTCTACCCTTCAATGAAGCATCAGAACAGATGTGACAGATTACAGACATTGATGTGAAAGTTCTTAAATACTTACATTGGTATTAATTACTAAATTTAAATATGACACAAAACCAAGCTGTTTATCCCTAGCACTTAGCATGGTGTTTGCATATGGTTGTAAATGTTTACCAGTTTCGGCTATGACTATTGATTATATTTGAAGTTGGGGAGGGAGGAAAGGAACAAGCATTCACAAAGTGTTACTGTGTAACTGAAACTATATTAAGCATTTTACAAATATTATCTCATTTGAAGTTTGAAGGCATTATCATCATCAACATGTCAACATCATCTTCATTATCATCAGAAGTAAAAAAAAATGAAATGGAATTCTTTGAGTGATGGTGAGCCTCTCCAGTTGAAGAAAACACTACGTACTAAACACTTGTTTAGCTGGGTGGTACTGTACACTCTTCCCCTGGAGTGTTACAGTGGTCTTTCATTTTGAGTATTTTTGTGTTCTTCCATCTGAGGGCAGCAATCTTTTACCTAGGATTGGCAGAAGTCTCTCTTCCTTGACTCCCTTAGAGTCTTAGCTCTAGAGTTTGTAACTAATAAGCAAGAGCTCTGGGTCGATTCATTTAACCAGGGACAATTCCTTGGATTAAGTTAATCAGTCTCCATTTCAGCCAGACAGTTACAAGAATTTCAAGGAAGAATAAATTTGTGGCCTTTTCACTGGTGGAGGAGGCTAGGTGAACCATAGAGAGGGAGGGATCAATTTAGAAATAATATACCCTACTTTTGCCTGAAATATTATGATAAATGAAGAAAATGCAGTTTATTTTTTTCTGATTTGTAGACAAAATCTTTCATTTAAAAGTTGTATTGCTTTCTTAATTCAACATTTATTAAATTACCCAACAATTTATTTTATTTTTTAATTAATTTTTATTAAAGATATTATTTGAGTTTTACAATTTTCCCCCCAATCTTGCTTCCCTCCCCCACTCCCCCACAGAAAGCAATGTCAGTCTTTACTTTGTTTCCATGTTGTACCATGATCCAAATTGGTTGTGATGAGAGAGAAATCATATCCTTAGAGATCAGACAATAAGATATCTGTGTTTTTCTAAACTGCATGGGATAGTCCTTGAACTTTGTTGAAACTCCACATCTCCTTATCTGTACACAGATGGCACTCTTCTTTGCAGACAGCCCAAAATTGCTCCCAATTGTTGCACTGATGGAATGATCTAGTCCTTCAAGGTTGAACATCACTCCCATGTTGCTGTTAGGGTATACAGTGTTTTTCTCCAACCAATTTACTTTTGAAAGACTGATAGACTAGGACAGAACTATGGATAGAATGTTCTAGCAAAACAATTTACAAAATTCTCCATGCTCTTTTTGTAGTAAAGAGGAAGAGATTGGGGGCGGGGTTAACTGATACAACAAAGAGGTAGAATAGGAACTTGATGAAAAGATTAGCCTTAAGTGAGTGAATATGGGCCTGAAGATGTATCTTTAGGATAATCTTTAGTCTCAGGGATCTGTCCTGCTTCTTGACTTTTATCAATGACTTCAATAAAGTAATAAAGGGCAAACTTAAGAAATTTTCAGAGAGTGGAAAACTGGATAAAATAGTATACACCCTGAATGACACCACTGGGATTCCAACAGACCTTGGTAGTTTAGAACATTAGGTTGAAATTTAGTAGGAACAAATATTAAGATCTATACTTCAGACTAAAAATTCAACATCACAGTTAAAAGTTAAAAGAGGCTTAATAGCCCTCCTAAAAAAGTCTGGAATTTTGAAGGACTAGGATCTCTATATATGGATTAAAGGAAGCTAAAAACAAAACAAAAACAACAAAAACTATTTCTAGATTTTCTTAAAAAGAAGTTAGTATCCAGAAAGAAGAAAGCAATAGTCCCTCAGCTGATCCTGGTCAGAACACATCTAGAATATTTCACTGAGATCTGAGGACCATGTTTCAGGAAAGAGATTGACATATTAAAGAAAGAATAGAGGGAGACTAGTATGATGAAAGATTTTGGGACCATGACTTATAAAGGACAATTGAAAGAAGTAGGGGTGTTTAACTGGAGGAAGAACTGGGAGAAATATAATAGTTATCTCTAAGCATATTATAGGTTATCATGGAAGTAATATTAAGACTTGATCTAGGTAGACCTATAACATAGCAACATAAACAATAGATAAAAGTGGCAGAGACAGATTTTGTCTCTTAGTAAGAGAAAATTGTTTTTTTCTTTCAAAGTTTTAATGTTTTATTTTTCCCCAATTACATGCAAAACCAATTGTAACCTTTTTTTTATACAGTTTTCAGTTCCAGAGTCTCTCCCATTCTTCTTCCCCTTCCCCCTCATTGAGAAGGCATGCAATTTGATAAAAATTATACATGTCATCATGCAAAATACATTTCCATATTAGTTATGTTGTGAGCAAAAAAAAGAAAAAGAAAGAAAAAACAACAGAATGCTTTGATCTGCATTCAGATTCCCACAGCTCTTCCTTTGGAGATAGCATTTTTCATCCTATGTCCTTCAGAATTGTCATGGATTTTTGTATTACTGAGAATCACTAAGTTATTCACACAGTTCATCATTGTATAATATTGCTGGTTTTTTATTGAATCTATTTGTTTTTTATTTTTTTATTTTTATTAAAGACATTATTTGAGTTTTACAATTTTCCCCCAATCTTGCTACCCCCCCCCCCCACACACAGATAGCACTCCATCAGTCTTGACTTTGTTTCCATGTTTTACCTTGATCCAATTTGGGTGTGATGAGAGAGAAATTATATCCTTAAAGAGAACAGAATTCTTAGAGGTAACAAGATCAGGCAATAAGCTATCTGGGTTTTTTTTCCCCAAATTAAAGGGACTAGTCCTTGTACTTTGTTCAAACTCCACAGCTCCTTATCTGGATACAGATGGTACTCTCCTTTGCAGACAGCCCAAAATTGTTCCCAATTGTTGCACTGATGGAATGAGCAACTCCTTCAAGGTTGAACATCACTCCCATGTTGCTGTTAGGGTGTACAGTGTTTTTCTGGTTCTGCTCATCTCACTCAGCATCAGTTCATGCAAATCCCTCCAGGTTTCCCTGAAATCCCATCCCTCCTGGTTTCTAATAGAACAGTAGTGTTCCATGACATACATATACCACAGATTGCTAAGCCATTCCCCAATTGAAGGACATTTACTGGATTTCCAATTCTTTGCCACCACAAACAGGGCTGCTATAAATATTTTTGTACAAGTAATGTTTTTACCCTTTTCCCTCATCTCTTCAGGTTATAGACCCAGTAGTGGTATTGCTGGGTCAAAGGGTATGCACATTTTTGTTGCCCTTTGGGCATAGTTCCAAATAGCTCTCCAGAAGGGTTGGATGAGTTCACAGCTCCACCAACAGTGTAATAGTGTCCCAGATTTCCCACATCCCTTCCAACAATGATCATTATCCTTCCTGGTCATACTGGCCAATCTGAGAGGTGTGAGGTGGTACCTCAGAGAAGCTTTAATGTGCATTTCTCTAATAATTAATGATTTAGAGCATTTTTTCATATGGCTATGGGTTACTTTGATCTCCTCATCATATTGCTGTTTTTATACAATATTCTCCAGGTTTTGCTTATTTCACTTTATATCAGTTCATGTAACGCTTTCTAGATTTTTCTGAAAGTATCTTCTTCATCATTTCTTATAGCACAGTAGTATTCCATCACAATCACAATTTATTCTATCTCCAATTGAATAGCATTCCCTCAATTTTCAATTCTTTTTCAATACAAAAAGAGATGCTATAAATATTTTTGAACATATGATACATTTTCCTCTTTTAAAAAAGTCTTTTGAAGATACAAACTTAATAGTGGTATTATTAGGTAAAAGGGTATGGACAGTTGAAAGTCTTTTGAGCATAATTTTTAACTGCTCTCCAGAATGGTAGAATCAATTTACAATTCCACCAATAGTGCACTAGGATCCCAATTTTCTAAGAGAAAATTTCTTAAAGATCCTAAGATTGTTCTGTAGATGCCCCCTTTCTAAACTTCCAACTAACCTCTAAAGATCTATATAAATATTAGTTATTTTTGTTGTTGTTGGCTCCTAAGAGTATTGTCATGAAGTGCCTGAGATAACCAAGTAATAATACCACAATCCCAGAAATTTAGAGCTAATTGGTATCTTTGAAATCCTGTAGTCCAATCCTTCTCAATTTATAGATGAGGAAATGGATACTTGCCTATGACCAGAAAATAAACCCAAGTGTTCTGACTCTATGTCCAATGCTTTTTTTTTCCATTTCTCCATCTATTAGTTTTGTAGCAGGATGGAACACATCTGAAACTGGTAAATGGAAGGAAAAGGGACACATTTTATAAAAGCAAGAACTCAAGTAATTGTGAATATGTAGGTGATAGCTCACTTTTATATAACATTTTACATCTTATAAATAACTATTCTCATAACATAACTGAGACTAGTATACATAGAATAGAATACTAATATATCACAATATTTATACATAGTATAAATTTTATAACCACTTTTTTATAGATGAGGAAATTGAGTCTTAGTGAGGTTAAGAGACATGTCCATAGTTACATAGCCAGTAAATGGCAGAACTAGGGCTCAAAACCAGATGTCCTACTTCTAAGTGAACCAAGAACGTTACTTCTAGAATAAAAAACAGCACTTTTAGCATCAGAGATAACTGCATGTTTAGAGTTTCCTTTTGACATTTATTTTAGCTTGACTTCACCTTTATTAAAATGAGAGATGCACATGAGGAAAGGACAGTCATGTAGTGTGTGTGACTTGGTTCCCTGATGCATACCTCACTTGTCATTTCTCTTTGGGAAAGTTTTGTGGGATGTGTCAGCTACTTCATTAAGATGCCTTAATTCCTGTAAATTAAGCGAATGTCCTTCAATTGGGAAATGGCTTACCAAACTGTGGTATATGTATGTCATGGAACACTATTGTTCTATTAGAAAGCAGGAGGGATGGGAATTCAGGGAAGCCTGGAAGGATTTGCATGAACTGATGCTGAGTGAGATGAGCAGAACCAGAAGAACATTGTACACCCTAACAGCAACATGGGGTTGATGATCAACTATAATGCACTTGCTCATTCCATCAGTGCAACAATCAGGCACAATTTTGGGGTATCTGCAATGGAAAATAGTATCCAGAGAAAGAATTGTGGAGTTTGAACAATGATCAAAGACTATTACCTTTAATTAAAAAATTATCTTATTATATAATTTTGTTATCTCTTATACTTTACTTTTCTTCCTTAAGGATATGATTTCTCTCTCATCACATTCAGCTTAGATCAATGTATACCATAGAAACAATGTAAAGACTAACAGAGTGCCTTCTGTGGGGGGGGGAAGCAAGCAGAGGGGAAAAATTGTAAAACTCAAATTAAATAAAATCTTTCTTTTATTTAAAAAATAATGACTTTTATAATCTCGTTTTGTTTTTTTATTTTGTTTTTTTTTTTTAGTTTTTGCAAGGCAATGGGGTTAAGTGGCTTGCCCAAGGCCACACAGCTAGGTAATTATTAAGTGTCTGAGGCTGGATTTGAACTCAGATACTCCTGACTCCAAGGCCAGTGCTCTATCCACTGCACCACCTAGCCACCCCGGCTTTTGTAATCTCGAAACAAAGATGCCTTAATTCCTTTAGCATTTATATTTAATAGCAAGAGGTTTGTTGAGAAGGCAGTTTTTATTTCATAGTGTCAGAGTAAATAAAGGGATAATGTTAGGTTCAGTAAATCCTTCAAGTTCTGCCTAAGACATAGTAACTGTTTGGCCATAGACAAGTCACTTACCGATTATTGTTCAGTTATTCATTTGTGTCTGATTCTGTAACCTTGTGAACCATGCTATTTATGGAGTTTTCTTAGTAAAAATACTGAAGATGTTTGCCATTTCCTCCTATAGTAGATTAATGTAAAGAGAAATTAAATAACTTGCTAATACACAGCCAAGAAGTGTCTAACTAGAAAGGATGAACTCAGGTCTTCCTGATGCCAGGGCCATCACATTATCCACTAGATCATCTGGCTGCCTCTAAACTTCTGTTACTCCCTGGCAATTAAAAACTCTATTCATAAACTTACCACACTAAGGGATTTACCCCACTGATAAAAATCACAGATCCAAACATAAGACCATATATTTAGAGTTAGAAGAGAAAGATCATTGAGTACAATCCCCTCATTTTGAAGAGGAAGAAACTAAGGTCAAATGATGTATACGTAGCAAATGTATGAGGCAGATTTTGAATCCAGCTCTTCTAATTCCAAGTTCAGCCCCTTAAAGATTTGACATTATTTATTTTTCAGTATGTTCTAAGGATAAATTTCCTGATAAAAAATTTATGTTTAATAAGGCCTTTTACTTTTTTTGATTCATTTTTTGTGTGATATTCATAACTTTTTAACTTTTTCTCTGGACTCTCATTTTCAATCTGTAATTATTTTACAAGTTATATGAAATTTTCCTCTAGTCTAAGCTTTTAAGTTATTGAAACCCTGTAGAGTTTTTTTCCCCTCCTAAATGTGGTTTATAGGACATTTCTACTGGGAAAATTATTTTTCAAAGGATTACCTTTCATTTAGCAAAGAACAGAGAAGAAGGCAGAGTTATTCTAGAGGTATTTTCTGATATAAAAGATTCACATAATTGATTTAAAGAGGTATATTTTCTAAAGATTACCTAAGTACAGTCATTTTGAAATCTTAATGTGAATTTTATTTGTTTTCTCAGCACTTTCCTTTCCATCTGTGTGTGTGACCAAGAAGAGCTGCAGGACCCCAGAGCTCTTAACCACCCTGTGCTCTCTCTACAAAGCCTGTCAGATGTCTAAAAGAAACTTCAGTGAGGCACACCATGAGACCCACTTCCATCATTTCCCCATTTGGGGACAGAAATTCCAGGACTTTCCCTATGATTTTAATTTTACTTTTAAAAAAAGTACCTCACCACTCCTTTTTCTTTTTTTAGATGAATAAGAACTCTTTGACTCAGTTTATTCATTGATAAAATGGAGGTAAGAATAGCATTTATTACCTCATAGGAACATTGCAGGTAAGTGGTATATTGGATGAAAGACCTGACTTCAAAACTTCTCTCAGATACTTACTGGTTGTGTGTCTCTGAGCAAGATACTTAAACTGTGTTTTCCTCATTTTCTCCATTTTTAAAAACTGAGATGATAAAAGCACCTATCACAACAATGATAAGATAAAATTTACAAAATGCTTTCTTAACCTTCAAATACCAAAAAATGCTAGTCATTATAATTGTGAAGTTCAAATGAGACAATATGTGTTAAATCTCTTTATAAGAATTTATTATGCTCTTTCTATGTAATAAACTCAGGAAATCCAAAGAAAGGCAAAAGAAAAAACCTAGAAACAAAACAAAGCAAAAAAAAAAAATTTTAAAAAGAATAGTCCTTTCTTTCAAGGTTTTTGCAGAGAGAGAGAAAACATGCAAGCAACTATGTATAAACAATATATAGATGAGGAAACCTGGAAATAATCTTTGGGAGAAGGCATCAGAATTAAAAGTATTGGGAAAGACTTTAAGACTTTCTAGAGGGTGGAATTTTAGTTGGTATATGTAGAAAATCAGAAAGGGGGAATTTCAGATATGAGGGATAGTAATTAAAAAATTTAGAGATGAAAGATGAAGTAGAGAACAGTTAACAGGTCAATGTTATTGAATTATAGTATATATGGAAGGAGGAATGAGTGAGAAACCTGGAAAGATAAGGTTATGATGGGCTTTTACTGAATAGAGGAAGGTTTAGAGTTGGGCAGGAAGACTCACCAACAGACTATTATAATTATCATATTATAATAATCTAGGTGTGGGATGATGAGAGCCTTTACTTGAGGGACTGGGAATATTGAGTTGAAAAAGGGGATTATTCCAGATATGTTGGTAAGATGAAACTGACAAGCCTTGACAATAGCTTGGATATAGGGAAGACTCCAGAAAGATTCCTGGTTTGAGAACCTGAGGGATTAAAAGGATGGTTTTGTCCTTTAATGTAGTATAGATATAATAGGCACTAAATAAATGCTTGCCTTCTCAACTCTTGTCCAGTAAAATATAGGTCAAGGAATGTTTGAGGTTTTTCTCCTCCCCATATTTTAACACAATGTCTTGTATAAACTTTAAAAATGTTTATTGAGTTGTATTGACTACTGTTTATGTCTTCCTAAAATTCTTCCATAGGAGATGTACTTAGTGTGCTCAGGGGCTGTCTTATTTTTTGATATTCAAGTTTCTAGACAGTGAAGTAATTTTCTAAATGTTATTATGGCCAAAAAATTAACCCATAGTTTAAAGTTTGGAGTACAAAATAGATGTCAACTTCATTGCTTTTAAGAGTCATAGAACAGAAAGATATACCTGTTGCCTAAGAGAGAAAAATTTCTGCATACCAAGTGGACTCTTAATATAATAACAAGAAGAAAAAATAGAAGATAGTAAGTTTACATCACCAACTGTCTGTACTCAGCTTTGGAAACAGAATAAAGTTTGCTCATCTTTTATTGGGAAAGTGGATCAAATTTGTTTTGCTTTGCTATTAACCTTTCAGAGAGAACTGGAAAAGAGAAAAACAAATGCAGGAGAGAAGATGAGATGCTGCATTTTACAACAAACTAAAACCTAGTTTAAAGATGGAGTCACTCATATTAGGAGAGAGAAAACACAGGGCCTGCTTCTCTTTGCCTCCATAAACTATAATGTGTTTTTTATGGTCTTGGAGTTTCAAAAGGATATATTTAGACCTGGAAAGCTAAAGTGGTCTTTCAACTTTCCTTATTTGCTGGACACTGAGTCATCTTAAAATAATGGAATGGAATGTCTGAGTAAAACTGGCAGTCTCTCTTCTCTACTCTTTTATTGTTCAAAATAATTATTAATATCTTTTGTTTTATATTATCTTTATTTCTAAATATATCCTCCCTCACTCCTCAGTGGAGTGGATTATCCCTTTTAACAAAGAATTAAAATTTTTAAGTCTGATTATGCAATGTTCTATATTCTTAATTATCCACTTTGGTGTAATGCATAGGGTACCACAATGAGTCAGTAAGATCTGAGTTAAGATCCTATCTCAAATACTTATTTAACTGCATGACTGGACAAATTACTTAACCTTTTTGTGCCTTAATATCCTCATATATAAAATAAGAGGAATGAAATCGATCACTTCTAAAGTTCCTTCAACCTTTAAATATATATTCTTATCATTTCCTTATGTTCCATTGAAAACTGGACACAAATTATGCCATTTTCCCCTAGAAGGAATTCTAAACAACAGGATTTAAGGAATTTAATTTAATATTGGTATAAATTGTGAAGAAAAATGGAGAAAAATTCTATGAACTGGCACCATTTTGATCACTTAAAATTTAGTGACAAGTAACTTATTAACTGGTATGCAAATTTTTTAAGCTGTTGTTTCTGAGAAGTATTAGACAAAATACTATAGAAAACTTTAATGATTCTTAATTTTTCTTTCATTTTCATTTAATCTCATGTTCTCATTCTACTGATTTTAAAATGTACTCCTGGTTTCTCTATTTGTAGGCTCATTTATAGAGAGAATTGCCACCTTGCTTATAGGCATATGGATTCATCCATGAAACAGAAAAGTCCTACCCTAGCTAGAGGAAAATATTCTTTCTGCTTTTGCATAGGACAATTTGGAAAGATCAGTTACCTCAATTTTCATGAGTTTCAGAGGTCTATTTATTTTCAGTTTTTACTATAGACCTATTACAATGAAAAAAATCTTGTTTGTATTTTTTAAATCTGAAAATAGCTTTTATCCTTATAATAAGAATGCAGTATTTTGGTGTTTTACAATCTTTGATCTCTTTTTCAGAAACACATAATTGTCTTTAATGATAAATATGCTTCAAAGGACATTTCTGGGTAGAAAATAATTTTATTACCTTATTGCCTTTTCTCAACCCCCAAAGCAAATAATATTGTTATGGGATGTATTTTCTAGAATGAAGTGTGTGTGTGTGTGTGTGTGTGTGTGTGTGTGTGTGTGTGTGTGTGTGTGTGCTTGAATGTGTATGAATGTAATTGTGTAGAGGAGAAAATTGATTATTGAAGTAGACATTGTAATAATTGCCTGAAATGTTATTAGTGACAGTTTCAATATTATATTTTTTGGTGTTAACTTGACCTTAAATTGGGTTGCTGTTGTATACTCATTGCCATGATATAAAGGTAGTGCTATAGGCTATATTTCTTCTTTCTCTTTCCTATACCCCACTAAATCTAATTTAATAAATCATAGCATTTATAGCTGGAAGGGACCTGACTGCTTCATTTTATAGATGAAGAAATCAAAACTCACATCTATTAAGTGATTTGCCCATGGCCATTCATGAAGTGGAAATTCGGAAATATATATGTGTGTGTATATATATATATATATATATATATATATATATACACACACACATGTATATACACACACATATACATATATACAGTCTACTATGTGGAAGATGCTGTGTTAATTACTTTAAAATATTATCTCATTTGAGATAACCCTTCAAGGTAAATGCCATTAATTTCACCATTTAACAATTTGAAGAAACTGAGGCAAACAGATTAAGTGACTTTCCAAGGGTCAAACAGCTAGAAAGTATCTTAGAAAGGTTTTGAACTCAGATTTTCCTGAATCCAGGTCCAGCATTCTATGGACCTCTAAAATTTTAGATATGAAATTTGAACCTAAGTTCTCTTATTCCAAATCCTATATCCTTTCTATGGAATCACAGTAACTCCCAGGTTCTAAGTCCATTTCTCCCTCCTAGTTCTTCCTTTGATAGCTGGACAGAATAATTGAATCACTCTTCAGAAAGAGAGCCCTTGAAGTCAACTTACAGTATCAGTCCTCCACTAAGTCTTTTCTCCAGACTAAGTACTTCCAATCCATAAACTTTCCTGTCTCCTGGTTCCCTTCTTCTGGATACTCTAGCTAATCAATGTCCATTCTAAAATATGGTGCCCAGAACTGAAGACAGTGTTCCTTAACAAATAAAGCTTGACAAGGACAGAGTTCAACAGAATTATCAAATCCTTAATTTTATGTACTATACTTGTCTTGATATAGTCTGATTGCATCCTTTTCTCAACCCCTTTAATATGAACCCCATTTCCCTCTGTTGATTGCCTCCAATTTACCCTTTATGTATTTTACTTGTATGTACACGTTGCCTCCCTTATTACAATGTGGGTTCTTTGAGAGAGACTGTTTTTTTTTAACTTTTCTTTTTTTCTTAACACTCAACACTGGCACATAATAAATGTTTTTGTTTTTACTTTTTGTTGTGTTGAATTGTTTTAATTGTGTTTAACTCTTCATGACTCCATTTGGAGTTTTCTTGGCAGAGATGCTGGAGTTGTTTGCCATTTCCTTCTCCAGTTCATTTTCTTTTCTTTTTCTTTTTTTTAAAATTTTTTTTGCAAGGCAAATGGGGTTGAGTGGCTTGCCCAAGGCCACACAGCTAGGTAATTATTAAGTGTCTGAGGTTGGATTTGAACTCAGGTACTCCTGACTCCAGAGCCAGTGCTCCATCTACTGTACCACCTAGTCACCCTCTCCAGTTCATTTTAGAGAAGAAAGTGCAAGCAAATAGAGTTAATTGACTTGCCCAGGGTCACATAAATAGTAAGTATATGAGGCTGAATTTTAATTCCTGAAGGTTAGACTTCCTGATTCCAGGTCCAGCAGCACACTTTTGGCTGTGCCACCTTATATGCACCACCTGACCTGGTACACAATGAGTGCTTAATAAATGTTTACAGATTGATACCAACCTTTTTTGAAAGTCACATAATATTGAATTTGTAGTCCTTTAAAATGTCAGATCTTTTTCAAATGAGTTACATTCTATTCCTTCCATTTTATTATGGAATTGACTTTTTTAACCCATATAAGACTTTGCACTTACAAATATTAACTTTTATTTTATTAGATTTGATGCATAATCCTAACTTTTATGTACCTTTTTAGATTCTAATTCTCTCATTCATAGTATAAGCAATCCATCATGGCTTCATTTTTATCATTAGATTTGGTAATCATGCCAATTTTCCTTTATCTGTGTCACTGATTAAAAAAAAAGTTAATGAGGAAGGACAGGATTCCTTGTCACTCCACTAGAAATCTTGATCCATGTTAGCATCAGTTCATTAATAATTATTATTTGGTTCAATCATTTAGCCCATACTCAATATAAACTCCAATGACTTCCTCATACCTGTAGAGTAAATATAAAGTTATTGTTTGGCCTTTAAAGATGATCAGATTCTGCCTACTTCTGGTCAGTGTTAAAAGACTTGGGTATTTGACCAGGAAGAACCAATGATTCAAAGAATGTTTAAAAATGAATGACTCACCTATCTCTGTCTCATTATATCTTTCTTCTTCTTTTCCTCCTCCTCCACCTCTTCCTTATACTCCTCCTCCTCCTCTTCCTCCTCTTTCTCCTTCTCCTCCTTCTCCCTCTGTCTTCTTCTTTTGCTTCCACTTCTTTTCCTTCTCCTTTTTTCTCCTCCTCTTCCTCCTCCTCATTCTCCTTCTTCTCTTTCACTTTCATTTTCTTCTTCCTTCATCTCATCTGCAGATGATACCAGGACTATTTGATTTTATTTCTGAAGGGGTAAGAAGAGAAGACTGTTGTGGCCTTCACTAGTACCCTGGCAACTGCTCACACATGAAGCTGGAGACAAGAAGTTCAACTTAATAGGCTTGACCCTGGGTCTCTGGCTGCCTCTTCTGTTTTTTTGTTTCTTTTTCTGACTGGAGGTGATTGAATAGCTTGAGAGAGTCACATCCCATCTTGGAGTCAAATTCATGATTCAAGAAGTTGGAACTAGTGGGTCTATATATGTCAGTGTTCTTTGGTGGCAAGGAGACTTTCAGCATTAGGGCCCACTATCGGCTGTGGCATGGCTTGCCAAAAGATATAGGTTTGTACACTGCAGAGCAAAGGTAAAATGTAAAAAATATTTATTCAGGAGTCCCACAAACTATATTATATGATGACATTTTAAATATCAATCTTATGGAAGAATATAGCAGTAGTTATCTTATTAAGCTATTCTTGTTAAATTTTCTGCTAATGCTTCTCTGTGGATGTTGCGTATATTTAACATTGAGAGCAATAGCTGAGCCCATAAAAGCTATAACTTTGAATCATCCTTGTTCTGTACCCATTTCAGCCCTGGGGAAGCCTGATTTCTAGTTATGGAGATCCAGCTTCCTAGCCTCACATTCATTGGTTTAAATTTCTCACTTCAGCACTCTAGGGATCATTTTATTAATGGTTCCTGTATAATGTACACCCCCTCAAAAGTGTAAATAAGAAAAGAGATGCCCAAGGCATAATATGTATCTGTGCCAAGAAAACCCTAAATGGGGTCATCAAGAAGCTAACATGATGATACAACCAGAAAACAACAACGTTGTATAGGTAGTTTATTCCTACTTACAAAGAAATGCTCAACATAGAGTGAATCATGGAACTCAATAACAATTAGAACAAAGTTCAATAACAACTGAATATTACATTGTTATAAGGTTAATATTATCAGGACATAGGACATTATTAGGACATAGGACAACTTTCCAAAATTGCATTTCACCTTAGCTGGGCATTGTCTTGACCAATCATGGCATTCACCTGTTGGTTAAATATCCAGGTTCAAATGAGACTTCTTGTCCACTTCCAACCTCTGCGATGGAGAAGTTTTCCTACCATCAGCCACTACTTTTTCCAGGGGTATCACAACTTTCCCATAATCTTTTGGAATTCACAAGGTTGCCACCAGTTCTGGACACTCATTAATTGTGCACAGTTCTTAGAACATGTCAGGCATTCAATAAATGCTTATTGATTAATTGCCTAATTATACTATCACATAGTGTGTATTTATACCTATGAGCATGGATCTCTTGAGAGACTGACAAATGTTTTTTCTGACAACTAGATTAACCATATCTATATTGTAGTTTTCTGGTTTACCATTCTGGCAACTTTGTAAAAGAAGGAAATGAGGTTACTCTAATAATGCCTGTCCCTGCTAAAGTCATCCGGCACTTTGCAATCAGCACTCCTCTCTCTAGATACTAGATGTCATCCCATATATTGACTGATAATAATATATTTCTTGCCTTTGTTGGGAATCAGTTTAAAAACTTGACTCTTCCTTTTTTTTTTTTTTTTGGAAAAACAGGACATTTGTTCTTATTTCTGCAGTAGGTGAAGATCCATGTCAATGGCTTGGTGATTTCAGCATTCAGGACAAAGTTCATCTGAGCCTGGTGACTTCACTTTATCAATGGCAGTGCTAATTACTAATGCCAGCTCTTTTGCTTTTCCCCTAGTTACCATGAATTCTTCTTTCCTTATTGACCACTTTTTGCTTTTTATCTTTTCCTAGCTAGAGATTATTTTTCTAGTGTTGCCTTCTCTCTCCATTATTATCATTTTCCAAATCACTTTGGGCAGCAGTCTTATCTTTTCCCAAATACTCTTTGAAATTTTCTTTCCCTAAGTCTATAAAAATGACAATAATAATTATTATGTTTATCAGCTAAAAATTTATAGAGTATTTTCTGTGTGTCAGCTACACTGTTAAACATGTTACAATTATTATTTCATTTGATGGTCTAGTGTACTTGTCACACTAAGTCCAGTTTCTTCTTTCTTACCATCATAAATTTTACAGTTGAATGGTCACTTTCACTCCAGCATTCCCTGATTTCTACTTTTGACAACCAATTCCTATTATTGAGCAGAAATAGACTAAAAATAGCAATTCCTCTTGTCATCTTTGGAAGGATGAAGTTGTCATTAAGACAAACAAAATAATAAGGATGCCAATTATTTTAGGTATTATTTAATCATCTCCATGATTTTTATGTGAAGACAACAGGAGGAAAGGCAAGAAATAGTGGACTGATTATATATTTTTGGATTATAAATAATCATAATATATATCATATATAGGAATTTCTAAAATAACTACTTTGGAGAAGGGGTGGCTAGGTGGCACAGTGGATAGAGCACCTGGAGTCAGGAGTACCTGAGTTCAAATCCCAGCCTCAGACACTTAATGCTTATCTAGCTGTGTGGCCTTGGGCAACCCACTAAACCTAAAAAAAACTACTTTGGAGAAATTGTATTATCAGTTATAATTACTATATTCCCATACTTCAACTGAATCCATTGCTTTGATAATCCCTTTGAGGAGATAGCAGGGAGCAATGAAAAGAACTCTGGGATTTGGAGTGAGGGAATTGGAATTTGATAGACTGTGTGATGAAGTGAATTGGACACAGGAGTCAGAAAGACCTTGTTTCAATCCTATCTCAGGCATGTACTAGACCTTGGGCAAATCACCTAACTTCTCTGAACCTCAGTATTCTCATCTATAAATAAGAGTATTGGATTAGATAACCTCTAAACTGCTTCCACCTCTAAATCAAGGATCCTGTGGTTCCCTCCTTCCCTCTTGCCCCTGCCAACACAAGCCATTTCTTTCTCCAACTAATTTTACAGATAAGAAAACTGAGGCAAATAGGGTAGATTGACTTACCCAGGTTGAACAATTGGTGGGTGACTAAGGCTGCATTTGAACTCACAAACATGAATCTTCTGACTCTAAGCTCAGCACTCTATCCATTGGGATACCTTGTGATATTTATCCCAAGCATGTGAAGACTCCCCCCCCCCCCCCCGCCCCAAGGAATAAGTGAATAAAAACAATTTATTCCAATAACCATGAAGTTGGCTAAAGAAGGTTCCATGGAGTGATTAGATCTTGGTCAGACATCAAGAACCTCAAGGTCAACCACTGCATTCTGGGCTATCATTAATCATTTTGATTTTTATCTTGCCACTGGACTTCAATGACTCAGAAAGAGTGAGGCTGATGACTGTACAACTCAGGTTCACTTAAATTCAATTCAGAAGCAAATTTAGTCATCATCTGTGATGTCATTGGTCCTCTTCAGAAATGAAGGACCAAGAACAACAGATTCAGACCTTTCAAGTTTGTAAAACAGTTTTCAAAGATGTTATGGGCTGAAAAAATGTATCCATGTATGACTAGTCTCATGAGCTTGTCTCAAATTTTGTAAGAGTGCTCTTCAAATTCAATTCATTATTGAATCTGTGTTTAAGACCTTTCCAGCTTGATGTGATGGGCCAGAGCCTGTGCTCCTTTGGAGTAATCTTTGAGAACCTGGGTTCACCTCCATAGTCAGTCTATCAATCACCAAATATTTATTAAAGATTTATTATGTGCTAAGCACTTGGAATACAAACACAAGCAGAGAGACAGTCCCTCTTCTCAAAGAGTTTATATTTTGACAAGGGAGGTCAGTATATAAAAGGAAACTGAAAATGCATAGGGAGAATGAAAGTGGGGAGTTACAAAGAGAATAGGGGTGGAGGGTGGGACATAGTGGAGAAGGTCTAGAGAGGAACAAGACAGGGCTGGCTAACTGTCCTCTTTAAATGGAAGTTCTAGGAGTTCCACAGGGATTAAGGGTACTTCCAATGTATGATTCCAGGACTGAAGTGAGCTTCCAGGATAAAGAGGGATGTAGTAGAGGAAGTTCAGAAAACAGCATGTTGAGGAAAGCTCTGTAGTTAAATTATGCACCACAAAATTGTTCTATAACTTTAAAAAAGCATGCAAAAGAATATTCTCCCCCTTAACTCATGATCTCAATGGGTCTTCTGGGCAGTTAGTGGCTTTTAATATACTTAATTAGGATATCCTGGAGAGTTAAAGCCAATCCCCTTGGTGAACTCAGATGCTCTCAGGGTTAATTTCACTGAGGGACTGTAGTGAAAAAAAATTCCTTTGTATTTGACCACATTTTATCTATCTTGTAACTCAATCCAGATCTCTTGGAAAACCTACTATAATTGTGTAGCAAAGAAAAATTAGTTTAAAAATAGAAAAAATATATTATTAGAAAATAAATATTAACATGCCAGGAAGGCAGGTGTCTGTTCTCTCCTTGATTTTTGAAAGGACATTTGAAATTGATGGGGTTGAGTTTCAAGGCTGGGAGAAGAGAAAGTTTTGGTAGTATTGCTTGTTGTAAGTTTGTTAAACCTTTAATGAGACAATCAATAGATACACACACACACACACACACACACACACATAAACAAATGAAGAAAGGAATAGTAAATAAATAAATAAAACAAGACAGTGGGGTGAGGACTAATCTGTATATATATTGAATGACCTACTAAGTCTGGAGTCAAATAATCTGAGTTTGAATCCTGTGGCTCTGTCTATATGATGTTGCCAAATTCCTTAACCTCTCTGGGCCTCAGATTCCCCATATGAACATTGTAGAGATTGAGCTAACTAATATCTAAGGTCCCTTTCAGTTCCGTCTGTGATCCTATGGCTCCCAGGAAGGTGGGAAGTTCTTGGTACAGAAAAGAAAAAAAAAGAGCAATAAAAATTGTATCTGATTTGGATTTAATTAGGATGGTTTTTCTTTTTCTTTTTTTTAAGACTTCAAATGTGTATTAAAAATGTGAATTTTTGAAAAATAAGTAAGAACCATATGTAGTTTTCAAATAAAGGTCTTAGATTACTACCCTAAAGATGTCAATAGACCCAACTTTCAGCCTGTTAACTAATAATAGGAACTTGCTTTACCATTACAGATTGCAATCTGTGTAGAATGCAGTGGATAAATCTAAAAGTTGTCTCAGTTTCAGAGAGGCTCACAGACTTAATTGTGTGTCACTAGAATGATTTTTCAAATGGTGGCCTAGGAAGTCAGTTCATATAGAGCGCATCGTGTTGAGACATCATGCACAAAAGCCGATTTACTTTCTGCAGAGGGGGATGGTGGGTGTAACAGGAAGAGGGTGATCAGAAGAGACTTGGTTTTGAATTCTGCCTCTGATCATTACTAGTTGAGGGACCTTGGACAAGTCAAAGGATCTCTCTGACCCTCAATTTTCTCATTTGTAAACTGTATAGAGGGTCAACAATGCTCAAGAAGGTAGAGAGCTAGCTTTGGAATCAGAAAAATCCAAGTTAAATTCAAATTCTGTTTGTAACATATAGGCTCTGGACTGAGCAAGACACTTCATTTTTCAATAGCTTTAAGCACTGAAACTATAAATTAAAAAAAAAACAACTAAATTTCAGAGTACTGATATGCTTTTATGGAGGGGAGTTTGCTCACCAGAATTTCCCTATGACATATCTGGTGCCAAATTCCATATCTCGTCTAAAAATCAAAATGGAGATACTAATACTCTCAGTATTTACTCCACAGGATTCCTTTGAGAAATAAAAACATGAAATTATCCATATAAAACATTCTGAAAAATTTAAAGTGCTTTATAAATGTCAGCTAGTATTATGTGGATCCTTGCCCTTCACTTCTATTTTTCCTCATTTTAGTTTTTAGCCTCTTGAGGACAGGTATCTTATATAGCTCTGCTCAGCACTTGCCTTCTCACAGATGGGTTATCAGCAAATAGATGAGTATTAGTTCAGTTTTTAAGCTTTAGCTTAAAGACAGGGGCCCCTGGTATGGCAAGTCCTTCTACAAATGCAGACAGTCAAATCTACTGTAATTTCTAGACTTAAGAGAGATGTATGGATTCAAGAAATTAATTGACTCACCAAGCCACATCTATAGCATGTATCACAGCCTTCCCAACTCCAACAATCTGTATACCTGTGATAGGAACCTGGCCAGGCATCAATTGTTGACAACTATTTTGAGCTGCTCTCTTACCCCTGCTGCCCTTAACTCTTCCTCATCTGGGATTTGAACTAAATATGATAGTAATAATAATTATTAGTGTTATCACAAATAAAAGGATTTGCCCAGGGGTAGTGGAAGGTTGTTAAAAGTATTTTCCTGAAGTCTAAATGACTATTGATTACTTCCTTGAGTTCCTGAAGTGTTGTTTGCAGAAGGGGTTATTATCCTTTCTTTTCTTGGATTGGGTGCTTTTTAAGTCGTCTTCAATTGTGTCTGACTCTCCGTGATCCATTTTGGGATTTCCTTGGCAAATATACTGGAATGGTTTGCCATTTCCTTCTCCAGCTCATTTTACAGATGAGGAAATTTTGGCAAATGGAGTTAAGTGACTTGTGCAGGGTCATACACTTAGTAAAGTAAGATCAGAATTGAACTGAAGAAGATGAATCTTCCTGATTTTAGGCCTAGCACTGTCTCCACTGCACCACCTAACTGTTTTTAATGCATAATTATTAAGGTAGTTTTTAACTGGATTTTATAGGTCATGAGTTTTCATTGTGCTAAAAATCCTTGAAATCTTGAACCTTTTGAAATAAATCAAATTTAGACTCAGATCAAAACATTTGGGATTTAATATGTACATGTATTTATGTGCATATGTGTATGTATATGAATGATGATGATGATGATGATTGTCCTTCATTCTTGAAGAAGATTATGACATCAGGGAATTGCACATGAACTGGATTTGAGTGAGAGGATATTGTGCAAAGCAACTTTCTCTTCCAGAGCCATCTCAGTCCAATGGCCAGATATGAATCAAGATGACTGGAGATAGCCCTGGATGCAAGACAATCAGACAATCATGTACATATGAGTAGGTACATGAATAGATGATGTACTAGATACAATCAACTGGCAAATACACATTTCTGTCATCAGGGATTTTAAGAGCTTTCCTGTATTTGCCAAGGAAACCCCCCATGACCTACTATAGTTTGGTAAGGAATTTCTAAAACCCAGACAGAAAAGGGCAAGAATTCTGAGGGACATTGGCCAGATAGCACTGCACAATCCAACTCTGAGCATAGACTCAACAGAAAATGATATGCTGAAAGAATGCCTTTTATATGAATATTAGCAATAATTGCAGAATCAAATTCAACCTGATGTAATTTTCTCTTAAGATTTAGCTAAACTGAATATTTTAAGTTGTTTTGTAAGGCCGGGAAGACTAACATCCTTATGGAATCTCTATTTGCCTGATTGTCAATCAGGAATTTTTTTGTTTGAAAAATTCCCAAGTCATATTTGAAAATGAAGCTAGAAACTAAAGGGAAAGACCCTGGAAGTTTCCATAGCATCAGGTTGTATGTCAGAGATCTGATTCACACCATAAGACCAGTGAGCTTATGTGATAGGGAGGGACCTTTCACTCTTTATCTCTGAACAGATGTGAAACATGTTTGAGTTCTTTCTTTCACACAAAAATTTAGCCTGGAGCTATCCAACCCTATTTCTGCTATTCAGCTAATAATCTTGCATCCCTTGCATTAGACAGTGATGGAAAGACTTTGTACCATAGAGGCAGAACCTTTGTCATCCCTGAGTTAAAGAACCTCATTTATAGCTATTAATATTGAAGGGGATATAATGTATTGTTATATGCTTCATCAATTTTCTTCTCTCTTTGTGATGAAATCTGGGTGAAGAGCCCCATGGAGAGTTCAAGATAGTGAGGAAAGGGTAGGAGGGACATTGGCCAGATAGTACTGCATAATTCTGAGTGGGAAGGGAAGCAGATGCTTTAAATAGGTTCCTATACTTGGAAGCCATATGGCAGGCTGGACTCTGGTCTCTAGAGTCTTTATTAGTACCTCACTGCTTTTATAAGAGTGCTAATTTGGTATAGAGTGACATCACCCTAGAGAGCTAAGATGGTTTTGGACCACTTCTGTCAAAAGTGAAGGAAATAAAAAAATGGCATTTTTTGATGGACTATTTCATTCCACAGAGTTAATCTTCAAGCCTCCAAAAGAGAAAGATAAAAATGGATTATTTGAACTATCTTCCTCCAAAGGCCTAAACTAAACCATCTTTAATAATACATATATATATATATATACAACAATAATATATATTATCATTGACTGTAAAATGGAGATAATGGTTGTGAGGATTTATAAAGGGCTTAGCACACCATCTCACACAGTGGACATATGTAGAGCTAGCATATAGATATGCTAGTTATTATTAATATTATTGTTATAATTTAGCAAAATGTCCTATTATAGAAAGAGTGCTAAGTTATGATTTGGTATCTAGGTTTCAATCTTGAATTTATCATATTATGTGACCAAGATCATGCTTATTTTATCTCTCTGGATCTCAGTTTCCTCATTTTTAAAATGGCTATGTTGAATTAAAGTGATCTCTAAGGAACTTTAGATCATAATCCAAAATTCTTTACTTTTTTTTTGCATCTTGGTACAATGGTGAAACCTCTGGATCCCATTTCAGAATAAGATTTATTGCTTATTATTCCTAATTGAAGGAAATGCTTAAGGATAGTTATAATAAAGATTAATTTTTCCCCCCAATCAAGTTCATAGACTCTCTGAAATGTAGTCATGGGCCCTGCTTGTGGGTCCTAAGGTAAGAACCCTTGATCTAGTTCATTACCTTTCAAGAAGCTCCTTTCACTTTGTATGGCCTCTAAGATAAAAAATAAATTTCTCTGCATGGCAAATAAAACTCTGGACAATCAGACTCTGCCCTATCTTGCTAGCCTAACATACCCATCATGAACTCCAAAGTCCAACCTAACTCTCCTTATGTGTTTGTCTCCATCTTGTGCTTTGTGTGGTCTATCCTTCATTGCTGGAGGAGAAAGTGAGCCTAGTGGTTTTGCACAGACCTTCTTCCCTTAAATCCAATTCATTTGTAAGTTAATAGCAGCAAGGTCTTCTTCAAGAAAGAGGGACCACCACCAACAACAACCCTTAAGCCTGAAATTCACTTCTTTCTCCTAGAATCCCTAGTCTCCTTCATCAAAGTTGAATTCAAATGAAACCTATTACCTGGAACCTTTCTTCATTCTCCAAATTAATTTCCTTTTCCCTGCTGAAATCACTTGGTATTTATTTGTAAATAATTTATCTATTTAGGTTTATATGTGTTGTTTCCCATAATAGAATATAAGAGATCCTAAAATAAAAACTCCCAGAAATATTATAGCCAAATTCCATAACTCTCAGGTCAAGGATTAAAAATCACAAGCAGCCAGAAAGAAGCAATTCAAATATCATGGAACTATGGTCAAGATTACACGGGATTTAGCAGGATTTATATTAAGGGCTCATTGGACTTGGAATATGATATTCTGGAAGGCAAAAGAGCTTAGATTACAACCAAGAATCAACTATCCAGCCAAAGTGAACATACCCTTTCAGGGTAAGAAATGGACATTTAATGAAACAGGGGACTTTCAAACTTTCCTGTTAAAATGACCAGAGCTGAACAGAAAGTTTGATCTTCAAGTACAGGACTCAGAGGGTGGACATGAAGGACAAATTATGAGGGTTTTAATGATGTTGAAATGCTTGTATTCAGGCATGGAAAGATGATACTGGTAACTCATATGAAGCTTCTCATTTATTGGAGCTGTTAGAAGTATATATAGACAAGGCACAGGAGGGAGCTTAATATGAAGGTATAATATAAAGATGGAGTTAATAGAGAAAGGAATATGCTGCAAGAAAGGAAAAGGAGAGGTAGAATGGGCTAAGATACTTCATGTAAAAGAGGAAAGAAAAAGCTTTTGCAATGGAGTGGAAGGGGGAAGGTTACAGGGAATGAGTGAGCCTTCATTCTCATCAGAAATGGCTCACAGAGGAAATAAAATACACACTCAATGGGGTATAGAAATCTATCTTACCATAGAAGAAAAAAGAAGAGGAAAGGTATGGGAAAAGGGAGAGGGGGGAGGGGAGAGGGTTGTGGTTGATAAAAGAGAGAGAAGATCATGGGAGAGGGTAGTCAGATACAACACACTTTTGAGGAGGGACAGGGTGAAAGGAGAGAGAGAGAATAGAATAAATGCAGGTGGGGAGAAATAGGAGGGACGGAAATACAGCTAGCAATAGCAATTGTGGGAAAAATATTGAAGCAACTTCTCTGGTGGACTTATGATAAAGAATGCAATCCATCTCAGAGACAGAGCTGATGGTCTCTAATCACAGATTGGAGTACACTTTTCTCTTCTCATTTTATTTTCCTAGAGATTGCTCTATCTTTGTGGGAGGGGAGGGGGGAATTATGTTTACTTTTACAGCAAGACTTTTGTAAAAAATAAATTGTGAGGGGCAGCTAGGTAATGTAGTGGATAAAGCACCGGCCTTGGAGTCTGGAGTACGTGGGTTCAAATCTGGTCTCAGACACTTAATAATTACCTAGTTGTGTGGCCTTGGGCAAGCCACTTAACCCCATTTGCCTTGCAAAAACCTAAAAAATAAATAAATAAATTGTGAAATAATAAAATGTGAAAATAAGTAAATAAATAAGAAAAAAATCCAAAAAAAAGATTTTAAAAATGAGAATGGAAAGGAAGAAGGATAATTTGCAGAAGTTAATGGAACTTAGATGAAGGAAATGAAGGAGGTGCTAGAGGAAAGGCATCAAAGATGGCCCCCCCTGTATTTAGCTTGGTGGCTAGATAAAATACTGGAAGTTCTGGTAGAAATAGGAAAGTCGGGAGAGGCAGGATTGGGGGAAAGAGAAAACTTGTTTCACTTGAATAATCTTTCTTACCTTTCATAGAACCCTAAAAGTGGCACACCCCTCATCCATGTACAGGGATGTTAGGGATATAGAAATAAATATGTCCATCCTCTCTATCCCAGACCATTGCCAGTCAATCTGACTTTTATTTTGCCACCGGACTTCACTGACTCTGGAAGAGAGGGTGAGATTCACAATTTTGTGCAATTCTGCTTTACATAAATTCATTTCATGTGCAAGTTAAGACATAATCTTGTGATGTCATTGGTCCTCTTCAAAAACAAAGGATGACTGTGTGGCCTTGGGCAAGCCACTTAACCCCGTTTGCCTTGCAAAAAAAACCCCCAAAAACCCAAAGTATGAACAAAAACAATATGAATGTAAAATGAGTAAGTGTTGAGTTTTTGAAAGGAAAAATATTTCTTTGAGAACCAGTTTTATACTAGGTTGGAAAGCCTACATATACACACATGTACATATATATATATAAATATGCATATTTATATATTATATGTATGAATATATACACAGAAATGTAGATATCTTATACACATGTATCTCCATAGAAGCAGCTAGATATTATAGAGGATAAAGTTCTAGACTTTGTGTCAGAAAGATGAATTTAAATCTGGTCTTAGATACTTACTGCATGACTCTGAGCAAGTCGTTTAATCTCTATTTACCTCAGTTTCCCCATCTGTAAAATGTGAATGATCATAGCACTTGCCTCTCAGGGTTGTGAGAATAAAATGAGATGATACTTCACAAAGTCTTAAAGAACTTCTCAAGTCTTAAAATGTTATATAAAGGTTAGGTATTAATATCAGAATTATAAATGGATTCATGTAATGCATAAAGAATATAAAAAGTAATAGTTCATACTTCTTTGTAGAACTTAATATGATTCACAAGCCTCAATAACAAAACTTTGTCTGATGTCATTTAGTCCTCTCTGAAAAGGGAACACTACACATTTTATTCACACTCTATTGAGAGCAAGACTATGGATCAAAACAGCATGATTAATGGACATAAAATTATTCTGAAGAGCTCCCGAACATTTAATTATCATGAATAATTTAAAATACTTCAAATAAAATTTTCATAAGCTCTCCATATATAAGAACTTATTCAAAAGTGTGACATAATTATTTTTATTACCATGTACAGATTAGCTGCCTGGGTCCCATTTCAACAGGATCATTCAATAAGTGTTATTTTATGGGACATCCACAGAAGCACAGAAAGTTAGAGACCTTCAAAATCATCAAGTCTAACACTTTCAGCTTATAGATAAAGACACCTTTATTTATCATTGCTTCACAAGCAATAAATGGCAGAGTCAGGATTTAAATCCAGGTTCTCTCCTTTCTATTACATCATACTTCCCCTTGGTCAGTTGTGTTAGTATACAGGGGAAGACTCTCACTGCAAACTTATTCACTTAGGGAAAGAGAAAAGAGAAAAGGAATTAAAAGGGAATAGAGAAAGAACATGCTTTAAATAGTTGGGGCTTGGGAAAGGTTTAATCTAAGTGTAGGCTTCTCTTCTGGGCATCTTAACTTTCTCTGAAATAAGGATCCTCTTTGATCATAAAATTCTCCTTTATTAAAAAAATTAATGTCTTATTTCTTTACCTAACCTTTATTTCTGAATTTATCTCTCTTCTTCTGCCTTCTCCCCGAGTGCTTTCCTGTGGGTGTTCTGCCCAAAGAGATGTAAATTTTGATTGCTTAAATCTCCCAAGATATCTTGGAGTTTTTCTTTCTTAAGGACCATGCCTTAAACTCAATCACTCTGGCTCTGATTGATTGACTAGACCAAGCCTCATCTGGTCATTGTTTGGGCCCTGATTAGCATAGAGTGAATTTAAAAAGAAATTGTTGGTATTTTGGCCAGAGAGTCTTCCTCTCCTAGCTTGATTTTTTTTTTTTTGACTAGGTAAAAATGGCCAGGTTTTTTTGCCTCATTTCTTACCTAGCTTAAATCACTGAATAGGCATTGCCTCAGTCAAACTGAAACCTAGAAAAAACCTTAGCTCAAAAGGACCACTGCACTCAGGACCATCTTCAGTCATCCATATCTGATCATTGGAACCAAATGGTTCCAGAGGACAAAATGAGAATGATGATTTTGCACAGCTCCCTCATTAAATCCACTTCACTTGCATGTCAAGTTATTACCTCCTTTCAAGTTGTATCTTCTTCCAGAACAAATAACAAATAACAATAACAAGAATGAATGGATGCTAGTGGCCTCATAGGGCATAGAGCTTTGAGCCTGGAGACAGGAAGATATGAGTTCAAATCTCAATTAGACACTTAGCAACTGTGTCTAGACAAGTCATTTAACCTGTTTGCCTTAGTTTCCTCATCTGTCAAATGGGTATAATAATTTCATCTACTTTACAGGATTATTGTGAGCATCAAATGAGATAAAAATTGCAAAATGCTTAGTACTAAGTTGGTACATAGCAAGAGTTACATAAATGTTAGTTATGATTATTATCATATTTCTCCTTCAGAACTAGCTATGAGGCATATTTCAAAGATATTTTATTTCATCCCAATATTTCAAGGATATATGATTTCATCTGAAGAGAGACCCAATTAACCAAGATAGGTACAATTTCTCTATGCTTTAGAAGATGATATTTTTTTTAGGTTTTTGCAAGGCAAATGGGGTTAAGTGGCTTGCCCAAGGCCACACAGCTAGGTAATTATTAAATGTCTGAGACTGGTTTTGAACCCAGGTACTCCTGACTCCAGGACTGGTGCTTTATCCACTGTGCCACCTAGCTGCCCCCAGAAGACGATTTCATGAGAGCTGCTTTTGCTGTTTATCAAGATATATATTCAGACAGGCAGACAGACAGCAGACAGATAAGTGAATAAATAAATGAATGAATGAATGAATAAAAGGATAGTTAGCTAGCTATATAAGTAAGTTAGCTGGTAGTCAACCTTCTAGTAATGAGACTTTCCAACTGATGTAATCGAGTTGGATGGCAAACACATATCTCTGACCAGGCCCATGCTCATGAGGTATCAAGTAGAAATTTTGTTTCTGGGTCTGTGTTTCATGTTGTTGTGGTTTTATTACCACACATACTGTATTCCTTCTCCTAAATCTTTATACATATAGCTCCTCCTGGAATTCTCTGTCTTCTTCACGCCTACCCAAATCTTACTCATCACATAAGGCAGTCTCATGTGCTCCATAAAACTTTTCCTATACAGACCACAATGGGCCTTTCCCTCTCTAAAGCCCTTTAGTGTTGCTAGCTCTACTCACCTCTTCACTGAGATCCTATATTGCCTTGTATCATCAGATTATTTCATGTGTGTTTATATTGTTTCTCTTTTAACTGGGAAAATTACTCATTGAACCTTGGTGTTTTTGTATATGTCTTGTTTCTTTAATGAGATTGTAATTATTTGTGAGCAGAATATATTTTGTGCTTCCCCACAATGTCTCACACAGACCCTAGCAAAGAGAGATTTGAATTAAATTGAGATAATTATCTGGATACTTGGACCCAAACCCAACTGGCATATAAGAAAAAAGGGCTTGGCCCTTAACACAAGTCTTATTCTGTCAAATTATACTAAGTGTCTTATATATAAATGGTTTAATCCTAAACAAATATGTGGCTATGCTTATTTGTGAAAAATTGGTAGATTCACATTACCACCTATTCAGTGTCCTAAAAAATGAATGTTTACTTGGTATAGAATCAATTGGCTCAAATGATTAAAATGGATTGTGAAGGTGATCAAAATGATTAGATAAAACTATTCTGTCATCTAGGTTGGTGACTAACTTTAGGTCAGTGTCATTAGCTGGCTCAATTTGATGATGTGCTTTAAAATGGGCTAGAGATTAATTTGCTTAGTTAGAAAATCCCCAAATTTCAATTTATTTCAAAGCTTCCTAATGTTCTTATTAGAACTCTGAAGAGGGGATCACAAGATAGACCCATTATAGCCAAGAGGTCTCTGCAAATAATTATGAATTTAATAGGCAAAGGAATACAGATTGTAATAACTTAATGGGATTTTATCTTTTTAAAAGGCCAAGTCGGAAAATGAGAAAGAATATCATTTAGATACAAGGCAATAGATTTGTGTCTCTTCCATCGGTCCAAAAGAGAGTTAGAGGTTGATAATGAACCAGAGGAAAAAAAGACTCAGTAGCAAAAAGTACTTCTAAGTTCTGAAGTATCCTCCATTGTGTGAGGACTCTCCTGGAGACTTCCTAATGCAAATATTTGAAATTTCAATGTAGAATTGTTCATTTTAGGCTGATGGAAGAGTCTAATGAATGTAATAGAGATTTAACTTAGCTTAAAAAAACTTTTTATTACCAGAGTTTAACTCAAGCAAAGGAATTATCCACTCCATCATTCCATGACAAAGCTCATGAGTCTTAGAACCTTGCTTTTGGAATCATATCCCCAGATAGTACTAGATCTCAGAACTGCTGAAAGAAGCATATCCATAAAGGTTGATCAACTCACAATGTGTTGTTAAAGTGTGCAATGTTCTCTTGGTTCTGCTCCCTTTGCTCAGCATAAGTTCCTGTAATTCATTCCATGCTTTTTTAGTGTTTGACCTCAGGGTTTCTTATAGAACAATAGTATTCCATAACATGCATGTACCATAACTTGCTAAGCCATTCCTAAATTGATAGGCCCCCTCAATTTCCAATTCTTTGCCACTACAAAAAGTGCTGCTATGAATATTTTGGAAAATTGTATGATTTTTTTATGGATATAGGTCTAGTATTGGAATTGTGGGTTCAAAGGGTATGATAAGTTTTATTGCTCTTTGGGCATAGTTCCATATTGCTCTCCAGAAAGGCTGGATCAATTTACCACTCCACCGGCAATGCATTAATGACCCAATCCTTCCATAACCTCTCCAATATTGATCATTTTCCCTTTTCATCATCCTAGCCAATCTGATAGGTGTGAGGTGATAGCTGAGTTGTTGTAATTTGAATTTCTCCGATCAGTAATGATTTGAAACATTGTTTCATATGATTATATATGACTTTAATTTCTTTATTTGAAAATTGTCTGTTCATATCCTTTGACCATTTATCAATTGTGGAATGACTTGTAATCTTATAAATTTGATGCAATTCTCTATATATATTAGAACCCCTAGCTGGGAAAATTGTTTCCCACCTTTCTATTTTTCTTCTGATTTTTGGCAGCATTGTTTTATTATTGCAAAACCTTTTTAATTTAATATAGTCAAAATCATCCATTTTGCAATTTATATTGCATTCTATTTCTTATTTGGTCATAAATTTCTCCCCTTTCCATAGATCTGAGAGAGTGTTTCTTGGTTTGTTAATTCCTCTCTAGTGTTGTACTTTATGTCTAAATCCCATACTAATTTTGATCTTATTTTGGTATAGGGTGAGAGATGTGCATCTATGCCTAATTTATGCCATACTATTTTCCAGTCTTCACCCAAATTTTTATTGAATAGTGAGCTCTTATCCCAGAAACTAATGTCTTTCGGTTTGTCAAGTAGTAGATTACTTTTGAGCCTATCCTAACCCACTGATCTATTACTCTTATTTCTTAACCAGTATCAGGCAGTTTTGATTACTGCTGCTTTATAGTGTAGTTTTAGATTTGGTAGAACTGGGTCACCTTCCATTATAATTTTTTATCAGTTCCTTTGATATTCTTGACCTTTTGTTACTATTTTTTTCTGGCTCAGTAAAATAATTATTTGGTAGTTTGATTGGTATGGTACTGAATATGTAATTTAATTTGGGTAGAATTGTCATTTTTATTATATTAGCTTGATCTAATCATGAGTAACTGATATTTTTTCCAGTTGTTAAGATTTAATTTTATTTTGTGAGAAGGGCTTTGTAATTATGTTCATACAGTTTTGGGGTTTGCCTTGAGAGGTAGATTCCCAAGTATTTAATGTTGTCTGCAATTACTTTAAATTGAATTTCTCTTTCTATCTCTTGATATTGGGCTTTTTTTGTTCATATATAGAAATGCTGATTATTTATTTGGGTTTATTTTATGTCCTACAACTTTGCTGAAGTTGTTAGCTTTTAAGATGATTTTCCTGGGTTCTCTAAATATATCATCATCTCATCTGCACAGAGTGAAAGCTTTCTTTCCTCATTGCCAATTCTTATTCAATTTCTTTTTCTTCTCTTATTGCTAAAGTTAACATTTCTAATACTATTTTGATTAGTAATGGTGATAATGGGCATCCTTGTCTCACCCCGATCTTATTGGAAATGCCTCTAGTTTATTCCCACTACATATAATATTTATTGATGGTTTAGATAGATACTGCTTATTATTTTAAGGAAAACTCCATTTATTCCTATATATTCAATGTTTTTTAATAGCAAAGATTGTTATATTTTGTCAAAGGTTTTTCAGCATCATTTGAGATAATCATATAATTTTTGTTGATTTTGTAATTGATATGTTCATAAGTGTTTTCCTAATATTGAACCATCCCTATCTTCCTGGTTTAAATCATTTCTGATCATAGTGTATTATCCCAGTAATAACTTATTGTATTCTCTTTTCTAAAATTTTATTTAAGAATTTTCATCAATGTTCATTAGGGAGATTGGTCTATAATTTTCTTTGTATGTTTAATTCTTCTTGGTTTAGGTATCAGCACCATATTAGTGTCATAAAAAAGAATTTGGCAGTACCCCTTCCCATTTTTTAAAATAGTTTATGTAGAATAGGAATTATTTGCTCCTTAAATGATAGAATTCACTTGTAAACCTTTCTGGACTTGGAAACTTTTTCTTAAGGAATTTATTGATGGTTTCTTCAATTTCTTTTTCTGAAATGGGGTTATTTAAAATATTTTATTTCCTCTTCTGTTAATCTGGGCAGTCTGTACTTTTATAAATAATAATCCATTTCACTCAGGTTATCAAATTTATTGGCATGCAGTTTGGCAAAATAGCTCCAAATTATCTTTTCAATATCTTCCCCATTGGTAGTTAGTTCACCCTTTTCATTTTTGATACTGGTAATTTGGTTATTCTCCTTCTTTTAATCTGATTACCAAAGATTTATCTATTTTATTGCCGAAGATTTTTCATAAAACCAATTCTTAGTTTTATTTATTAGGGAGTTGGTTCTCTTGCTTTCAACTTTATTAATCTCTTCTTTTTTTCAGAATTTCTAATTTGATATTTAATTGGGGATCTTTAATTTGTTCTTTTTCTAGCTTTTTTTTAGTTGCCTACCCAATTCATTGAACTCTTCTTTCTCTATTTTATGTATTTAAGCATTTAGAGATATAAAGTTTTCCCCAAAAAGTTTGGTATGACAGCTCATTGTTATCATTTCCTTGGATGTAATTATTGATTATTTCTATGATTTGTTGTTTGATCCACTCATTCTTTAAAATTAAGTTATTTAGTTTGTAATTAATTTTTGGTTTATCTTTCCATGACCCTTTATTACATATAATTTTTATTGAATCATGACCTAAGAAGTATGCATGTATTATTTCTGCCTTTTTACATTTGATTATAAGGTTTTTATGTATTAGTTAATTTTGGTATAGGTGCCATGTACTGCAGAGGAAAAGGTGTATTATTTTCTATCCCCATTAAGTTTTCTCCAGAGATCTAGCATATCTAAGTTTTCTAAGATTTTATTCACTTCTTAACTTCCTTCTTGTTTATTTTGTGATTTATCTCGTTCTGAAAGAGGGAAGTTAAGGTCCTTCATTATTAATGTTTTGCTGTCTGTGTCTCCTTGTAATTCACTCAGCTTCTCTTCTAGGAATCTGGATGCTATTCCACTAGGTGTATACATGTTTCATAATGATATAGCTTCATTGCCTATAGTGCCTTTTAAGAAGATGTACTTTTCTTCATTATCCCTTTTTATGAGATCGATTTTTGATTTCGATTTATCTGATATCAGGATTGCTATCCCTAATTTTGTCTTTTTTTTTTTTTTTTTTGAGTTCTTTCAGGACTTGAGAACAATTCACATTTTTTTTCTTTGAGACTTTGCAAGTAGCTGGTTCGGTTTTGTTATCTTCTTTTAAGTTTCTGTTTTGATCTTCCCTCTCACCATAGTAACTTTCTATAATCAGGTTCTTTTATTTTTCCAGCCTACTTCTAGACTTTTAACTTTATGTTAAAGTTCACTTCTGCTGCCCTGGTGGAAGGCATATTATGTCAAGCTTCAGGGATTTTAGTCCACTGTTTTCAAAATTATTCCTGGAGGTTTGTAAGTTTTCAGTCATTTCAAAATGGTATGATCTATGGAGAGATGTGGTAACTTTTTCATGATCTGTTCTCTTGTCTGTGAGTAGCTTCAAGTAACTTCTTTTCCACTCTGGAACTGTGATCACAGTTCTTGCCCAGTTGGTCTTCCTCCTCACCTTCAGACTGTGACCCAAAACACCAGGGGGACAGAATTGAACTTTAACATAAAGTTAAAAGTCTAGAAGTAGGTTGGAAAAATAAGCAAACAATTAAAAAAAGAACCTAACTATAGAAAGTTACTATGGTGATAGGGAAGATCAAAGCACAAACTTAAAAGAAGACAACAAAATCAAAACAGCTACATGCAATGTCTTGGAGAAAATATGTCAATTTTTCTCAAGTCTTGGAAAAGTTCAGAAAGTATTTTAAAAAAATCAATGCAACATATTTAAAAAGCAATGCAATAGAGTTTTTCTTTCAGGTCAGGAAAAGATCCTTTGTAATCATCTCCTGACCAGTTGTCCAACTCCCTTACCATCCATGGACTGAGAGCTCTGAAAGTCAATGCTATCAATTCGGTCACTTACCTCTCCACTGCTGACTTGCCAGGCATGGCCTACAGTGTTGTTGGACTGTATTTCATGTTTACTCAGGGTGACAGATCTTTCCTTCTGACCTTCCAAGTTGTCTTGGACTGGAAAATTGGTTTACCCTATCCTTTTTTTGGTTATGCCACTCTAGAAGTTGTTTTGAGGTGCTATTTTTATGTCGTTTAAAGGTGAATTGGAAGAGCTCAGATACTCCACTATCTTGACTCTACTTCCCTCCTTCTCTCATTTTAAATAGAATTTCAATTTTCAGAATTGAAACTCCATAAGTTCCACTATTTGCATCTTGTTTTGCCTTCTGGAGGTAACCAGAAAAAGTATAGCCCATGAAATATTACTGTAAGCTGTCCTGCTTCACTAAGTCTTCCTTAGGTCACACAATCCTATTTTCCTAAGATGATTTCAGTTCTCTTAAAATCCTTTTTGTGTTCTTCTGGATGTGTTCTACTTTCTCAGTGTCCTTCCTAAAATAAAATGCTCAGAACTGAATTCAAAAGTCCAGATGTATGGTGCTGTGAAGCTAGCATGTGCCCAGAGCTTTTCCCCATGCAAAGCTAAATGATGCCTCTGCACAGAAATGAAAGCTATAGATTCCACCAAAAGGAAAAAGACAAGATCCAAAGTTTTCAGCAGTAGACATCATGGAGGATCTTCAGTGAATATCTGTCTCTTTGGAGGAAAAGGGTAAGTAAAGCCCAGGTAGGTGGGAGATCTGGAAAGCCAGTTGGAGACATTTAGCCACAGTGCAGTCCAGGTCCAGTTCCCAAAAGCTATACAGCAAGCCAGCAGGGAGGGTTCCTAATCCAAAGTCTGACCCCTAGGAACACTGTAGCAAAAAAGATATTACTGGGTTGGGAACAAATCAATTTATAGGCAGAACCTGGTCATAAAGGAGGAAATAAACCTCTGCAAAATAGAACAAGCAAAAGAGACACAAAATTCATTGAATAGAATAATTCCATAAAAAAATAGGATTGGGCAAATGGGAAAAAAGGTAAAAAAACTTACTGAAGAAAAATAATTTCTTAAAAAGTAGAATGAGGCAAGTGGAAACTAATGATAAGACAAAATCGAAAGAATGAAAATATTGAAGAAAATGTGAAATATTTCCTTGGGAAAACAAATAAACTGGAAAATAGATCAAGAAGAGATAAACTAAGAATTATTGCACTTCTTAAAATCATGATTAAAGAAAAAAATCTAAGAGGCAGCTGGATGACACAGTAGATGCAGCACTGGCCCTGGAGTCAGGAAAACTTGAGTTCAAATGTGATCTCAGACACTTAATACTTACTAAGCTGTGTGACCTTCAGCAAGTCACTTAACCCCATTGCCTTGATAAAAAAAAGCCTAGACCTCATCTTTCAAGGAAGAATTGAGGAAAATTTCCCTGATATCCTAGAACTGTAGAGTAAAATAGAAATTTAAGGATCTCCTGAAACAGATTCCAAAATGAAAACTCCCAGGAATATTCTAGCAAAATTCCTAGTTACTGTGGTCAAAGAGAAAATATTGCAAGTATCTGGAAAGAAACAATTCAAATATCATGGTTTCACAGTCAGAATAAAACAAGATTTAGCCACTTCTATATTAAAGAACTGGAGTACTTGGATCAGGATATTCCAGAAGACAAAGGAGCTAGGACTACAACCAAGAATCACATTTCCAGCAAAATTAAGTATAATCCTTCAGAGAGGGAAGTGGATATTTAATGAAATTAAGCTGAATTAAAAAAATCTGACTTTTAAATACAAGCCTCAAAAAGAGAATAAAAAAGTTAACATGAAAGGGAAATAAGAGACTTGATATAGTTAAACTATTTACATTCATATATGGAAAGATGATACTTATAAGAATTTTATCATCATTAGGGCAGTTGGAAGCAGTATACTTAGACAGAGGGCATAGGAATGAGTTTTATATGATATATCCAAAAGGGTAAAATTCAGGGATGAGAAAGAGGGAGGCACTGGGAGAAGGGAAAGGGAGAAGTAGAATGGGATAAGTTATTCCACATTTAAAAAGGGGTGAAAGACTTTTAAATAGTTGAGGAGAAGATGGAGGGATGGTGGACAATCCTTGAATCTTACTCTTCCTCAGAACTGACTCAAAATGGGAAGACAATATATACTTAGTAGGGAAGTAAAATGAGATGGGAATAAGAGAAGTGATGCTGATAGAAGAGAGAGTGGAGGTAAGTGTTAGTCAGAGGCAAGACACTTTTGAGGAGGTACAGGGTGAAGAGAGGGAGAAAGAAGCAAGGCAAAGTACATTTAATCAAATGGTACAATAATCAATGAAGTAATGTTAATACTAAACATAAATGTACCAAATGTTATGACATCTAGATTCTTAAACAAAAAGCTAAATTAGTTAGAGGAGGAACTAGTGGTAGAGCTCAACTTTTCCCTTCTTAGAACTAGGTTAATCTAACCAAAAAATAAACAAGAAAAAATTAAGGAAATTAATAGAATTGTAGAAAAGCTAGATATTTGAACTTTTGTTAACATTAAAATCTCTAGAAAAAAATGAATGAGGATAGGGAGGATTGCATCTTTATTCTCAGCAGTACATGGCATCTACAGAAAAACTGACCATTTATCAGAGCATGAAAACCTTATAACTAAATGCAGAAAATCAGAAATATGTAATGCATCCTTTACAGGTAATAATGCAATAAAAATTACATTCAATAAAGGACTATCAAAATATAGATTAAGATTAATTCAAAATTAAATAATCTAACCCTAAAGAGTTAATGAGTTAAAAACAAATCCTAGAAGCAATCAATAGTTTGGTTGAAGAGAATAATGACAATGAGACAACAAAGCAAGATTTATATGATGCAGCCAAAGTAGAATTGAGGGAAAAATTTATCTCTCAAAATGCTTACATCAATAAAATGGAGACAGAACAGATCAATCAATGAGACATGAAACTAAAAATTCAAAAAGGAACAAATTAAAACCTCCTCAATTAAACAAGTTGGAAATCTTGAAAATTAAAAGAGAGATATACAAAAATTAAAAGAAAGAAAATCATTGAATTAATAAATAAAACCAGGAGTTGGTTTTATCAAAAAAGCAATAAAATAGATAAACCATTAGTTAATTTGATTTGATTTTTTTAACAAAAGAAGAAAAACAAACTACCAGTATCAAAATGCAAGCAGTGAATTCACTACTAATAAAGATAAAATTAAAGCAATTATTAGGAGTTATTTTGCCCAATTATATGCCTACAAATTTAACGATCTGAGTGAAATAGGTGAATTTTTACAAAAATACAGCTTGCCCAAACTAACAGATATGGAAACAGAATATTTAGAATACTTAGAATAAAGAAATTAAACAATGAATTCCCTAAGAACCCCGCCCCACCACCACCACCAGGACCAAGGGAATTTTACCAAACATTTAAAGAAGAGAATGAAGGACTGGTTCAATAAAAGGAAAACCATCAGCATAGTTGACCACAGCAATAATTAAAAACACAAAAATCATGCAATTATCTCAATAGATGCAGAAAAAGCATTTGACAAAAAACAATACTCATTCCTATTTAAAATGCTAGAAATAATAGTAATAAAGAGAGCTTTAAAAATGATAGATATTCAGCTAAACCATCAGCATGCATTATCTGTAATGGGACTAAGCTAAAAAGCCTTCCAAGAAAGACCTAGAGTGAAGCAAAGATGTCTTTTATCACCACTAATATTTTATATTGTAAAAGGAATGCTAACTAAAGTAATAAGAGAAAAAGAAATAGAAGGAATTAGAATAAGCAATGAAAAAAATTATCATTCTTTGCAGATGATATGACAGTGATGTACATAGCAGAGAAAAGATATAGAGAATTATGAATGTAGAAATTGGGTGGAGATGTAAATTGACTACCAATTTTCTTGAGATGTAAATTGACTACCATGGAAAAGATATAGAGAACTATGTATGTAGCAAAAACTAAATCTAAATCTTAAAGGGCTGTTAAATCTTGTTACATTGGGTGGAGGTCTCCCAGGTCTTCCTACTCTTGAAATGGACTACCATTGTTTCATTGTTTAATGAAAAATTTGTATCCTGATCTCCTTAGGCTTCAGCCTCTACCTAATTCCTTCCAAGGAGCTAGCTGGGGAGGGGGGAGTTCTTTGGTACCAAATTTTCCCCCATGTTTTAATTTTCCTAAACTTCTAGTTAGGCAAACATGTCATTCGAACCTTTGCCAAATGTCCTTCTGTAACAACAACCCTCCACTCCACAGTGGGGTTTCAAATACCTCAGGGCTGCCATTACTGGTCAGCCTGAAGAAAACACAGGGCAGGCCCCCATGAGGGCAGTCACAAATATGTCAATTGGACATACACCAAACATCCTTCCTTACACAGAAGGAAGGCTAGAGGTTCAATAATTTTCCTACTTGTCTAACAATCTAGGCTCTAAAAAGGGGTATGCTTCTTACCTATGGAGCTTGATCCAGTTTCCCAAGTCTGGGCAGAGATTTCATCCTAGCTAGCTCACCATTATGTAGCTAGCTTCTGGCTACTTGAGTTCGGTTCTGCTATGAGGGATCATTACTCAGACTCAGGAAAGCAAGGGTGGAAATAAAGCAAAAATTTATTAAAGAAGTTACAACACATAAGAAAATGGTAGGCAAAGAAAGACAGAGACAAAAGAGCAGTCAAGCTTAGCTTGACTGGACCAGCTAGTCAAAGAAGACTGGTGGCCCTGGGCAGAGTTTAACCCAGGTTTTTATGTCTTTGCCCCTCATCCAGAGGGCAAAAAGATAAACTCCCTTCCCATTCTTATCAGACCAGAATTAGGTAGAGGCTGAAGCCTAAGGAGATCAGGATACAAATTTTTCATTAAACAATGAAACAATGGTAGTCCATTTCAAGAGTAGGAAGACCTGGGAGACCACCCAATTTAACAAGATTTAACAGACCTTTAAGGTTACAGATTTGGTTTCTGCTACATTCATAGTTCTCTCTATCTTTTCCATATTTTCCATTTGAAGAGCAGGTGATAGTCAATTTACATCTCTATCCAATTTCTACTTTCATAATTCTCTACATCTTTTCTCTTCATCATTAGAATACTAGAGGATTTCTAAAAAAACTAGTTGAAATAAGTAACAAATTTATCAAAATTGAAAGATATAAAATCACATCAATCATCAGTATTTCTAAATATTACAAGAAAGTACAATAACAAGAGCTAGGAAGAGAAATTCCATTTAAAATAACTGTAGACAATCTAAAATACTTGGGAGTCTATCTGTCAAGACAAACCCAAGAACTATAAGAATACAATTATAAAATACCTTGCACAAAAATAAAGTTTGGTCTAAACAATTGGTAAATATGAATTACTCATTTGTAAGCCATGCTAATTTAATAAAAATGACAATTGTACTCATATTAATTTATTAATGCCAAACCAATCAACTACCAAAAATATTTTATAGTCCTAGAAAAAATTAACAAAATTCATTTGGAAGAACAAAAGTCAAAAATATCAAGAGAATCTATGAAAAAAATATGAAGGAAGTCATATAAGCCACACAAGATCTCAAGCCTATTACAAAAGTAGTAATCATCAAAACAGTCTGGTACTTGTTAAGAACTAGAGTGATGGATCAATGGAATATATGAGACACATAATAAACAGTAGCAAATGATCATAGTAATCTTCTTGATAGGTGCAAAGGTTCAAGCTTTGGCGATAAGAACTCACTATTTGAAAAAATTTGCTGGGAAAACTGGAAAACAGTTTGGCAGAAATGAGGCATAGACCATATCTCCCACTATATACTAAGATAAGTCAAAATGGATACATGATTTAGATATAAAAGATGAACATAAGCAAATTGGGTAAGCATGGAATAGTTTACCTGTCAGATCCAAGATAAGAGAAGATTTTATGAATAAGCAAGAAAGAACATTATGGAATATAAAATGGGTGATTTGGATTATTTTAAATTAAAAGAGTTTTTCACAAACAAAACAATTCAGTATTAGAAGGAAAACAGAAAAGTGGAGAAAAAATTTTACATCAAGTTTCTCTTATAAAAGCCTCATCTCTCAAAGCTATAGAGAACTGAGAAAAAATTATAAGAATATAAAGCATTCCCCAATTAATAAATAGTCCAAAGATAAAAGAAAATTCCAGTGGAAGAAATCAAAGTTCTCTATAATCAAATTAAAATGCCCTAAATCACTACTGATTAGAGAAATGCAAATTAAACAACTCTGAAGTGCTACCTCATACAATCAGATTGGTTAATATGACAGAAAAATAAAATGAAAAATATTAAAAAGCATGTAGGAAAATTGAGGCACTAATGTACTGTTGGTGGATTATGAGCTGTCCATTTATTCTAGAAAGCAATTTGCAAGTTCAAAGGGTTATGAAACTGTGTATGTCCCCCCTTTTGACCCTGATCACTATTAGGTCACAAAGATGTTTTTAAAAAAAGGAAAAAAATTTATATGTACAAAAATATTTATAGTAGTTCTTCTTGTAGTGACCAAAAATTAGAAATTAGAGCTATGGCTATATCAGTTGGGGAATGGTTGAACAAGTATATGATGGTAATAGAATATTATTGTCATGTAGAAAATGACAAGCAGGATGCTTTCAGAAAATCATGGGAAAACTTATATGAATTATCACAAAGTGAAATGAGTAGAACCAGGAGAACAATGTACATAGTAATAGCAGTATGATGATCTAAAACAGATCCAAAGGACTCATGATGAAAAATGCTAACCACATCCAAAGAAAGAACTGATATGTCTGAATGTAGAATCAAAGCACATTTAAAAAACCCTTATTCTTTATTTAATTTTTTTGGTCAGTATTTAATTCCACAACATGACTAATATGGAAATATTTTGCAGATTGCTTGGCTTCTCAATGAGGGAGGAGGAGAGAGTGGAAAGGAGAGAATTTGGAACTGAAAATTAAAAAAATATATTTTTGTGTGTAAATGTGAAAAATTGAAAAAAGAATTAGAGTTGTCCCAATGTAGGATGGACTATCTTGGGGGAAATGGAATTCTCCATTTATGTAAATAAGTCAAAAAGCAAGTAATCCTTCACTCATTCTATCTGCCTGGAATGTTTTAGAGAGGATTTCTATTCTAGTTTAGGCTAACCAAGGTGACCTTGGCGGTCCCTTCCAACTCCAAGCTTCTAGGCATCTGTGATGTCTCCTGGGTGTATAAAGAGGCAATCATGAACTCAGATGGTAAATCAAAGGATTTACTGATTTGAGGTTTTCCCCTTTCTTTTGGAGACTACAAATTGAATGAATGAATAAAGTTAAGTGTGTACTACTCTGTACCAGTATAAAGCTAAGGACTGGAAGTACCAATACAGCAAGAGTTAGTCCTTGCCCTCAAGTCCTTTACATTCTCTCTAGGGATAGCCAACAAAGGGTGAAGTCCCAAAAGATGGTGAGTGCTTACTGAAGGACAAGCCCTTTCCAGAAGCAATGAGAGTATTGAACAAATTGCTCAGAGCAAAAGGCAAAAAGCAGTTGGAGTAACTGCTATTATGACTTGGCAAGAACATGGTGTTAGTGAATGATTGGGACCAGTTAAATATAATGAGCTCTAACCAATCCATACCACTTCAAGGAGGGATCTGGAGAGTCTGCATAGAAGTTACAAGTGGCAAGACAAGAGTAGTAGGCAGTTCAGCTCAGAATAATAAGAAGATGGTGTGATGGGGTGCTGGAATTGGCTAGATAAGATGGGATTAATGCACTTGTCCTTAGATTGTGTTTTATAAGAAATACTTCTAGAGGACAGTACCAATCTTAAGAGGGAGAAAGTTCGAAATTTGCATTAGATTTGAAGTCAGAAGATGTGAATTCCAGTTCTCTTTCTAGATATGTGATCTTGTTCAAATCATTTCAGTTCTCCAACCCCCAATTTCCTCATCTATAAAATGAAGTTAACATATAAGAATTTATTTGTAAATCTTAAAATGCCACATAAATGTGAGCTATTGTTATTAATTCTATAGAATACTTAGTGCATTGAAGGATACATTATGGTAAAGTATAATTGAACTAAAGTTATGTTTCATTATTTAGGAATCTTGTTTTGCTTATAAAGTATCACTTTAATTTTTAAAAGTGTTAAAAAAAAAGGATGCACATGAAATTCAGTCCCCAAGTCTGTCAGTTTAAAGTAAACTGTTCTTTATACTTGGACAAATTATGACCTCATTAATGACTACATGTGAACCACAAAAGGAGACAACTCCCTGTATCCTCCCTCCCTAGCTTGGGTTACTGAGGTCATCAGCTATTTTTTTATACATGAGTAGCTTTCCTTTGTATGAATTCTGAAGCAACATCACAGGTGGAATTTCTAAGCGGAAAAAAGTTTTAAGGGGAATTAGTCTCCAAAAGAAAGGGGAAAACCTCAAATCATTAAATTCTTTGACTTATCATCTTAGTGCATAAACTGTCTTCTTAGCTTTTTATATACTCATTAGACATCACAGATACCTAGAAACTAAGAGTTGAAAGGGACTTCCAATGTCATCTTGTCTAACCTATACCAAAGTAGTAATCCTTTCTAAAACAGTCCTGGTCATCCAGTTTTATCTTGAAAACCTACTTGCTTGTAATTAGGGGAGCATGGAATAGTTTATTGACTTGTCAGATCTTTGGATTAGGGAAGAATATATGAACAAACAAGAAATAGAGAGCATTGTGGGATGTAAAATGGATAAATGGGAAATCCTATTTCCCCCAAGATAGTCCATTCCACTTTGGCACAACTCTAATTTTATTTTTTTAAATATTTTTCTTTTCATAAGTAAAGGGTAAGAAGGGGAAAGGCCAGCAGCCTTGGGAATTCAATCTGGCAGCAGTCTTCTCTACTTCATCAACCACTGGTGTGGAGATGACCCAGGATCCAGGTAGTATATTGCCAAAATGGGGAGTATTGAAATAAAATCTATTGTACATTATATTTATATATATGTGTGTGTTTATGTGTGTGTGTATGTGTATATACATGTAAATAGACTAGAGAAGAGATTTGCTTGACATCTAGCAGTAAGATATTTTAGACCCATATGCTTTTCATGATTTAGGTAAATTACATATAAGTTTTATAAGTTTTATAGATTATTCATTAGATTCAGGCTAAATTCAGTCTATTTAATAAGGATATTAGAAATGAGAGTTTGTCCAGACACCTAGGTTTACAACCTTGCAGTCAACTTTAACTCTTCCTTCAACCTCATCCTTTATATTTTAAAAAATATTTTTATTTTTTCTAATTATATGTAAAGATAGTTTTCAACATTCATTTGAGTTCCAATTTTTCCTCCTTCCCCACTCTATTCCCTAAGATAGCAAAGCAATATGATATAGGTTACATACACACATATATATGCATATATATATATATGATCATATTAAATGTTTCCATATTCATCATGTTGGAAAAAAGAGAACAAAAGGGAAAAACAAAAAAAGTGAAAATACTATGCTTTGATTTTTATTCAGACTCCATTATCCTTTCTCTGGATGATCCTGTGAATTCTCAAGTCATGCTGTTCCTATCTCCACAGCAATTCTCCTATTCATTCCTTTCTTTTTGCTCACAAAGTCTCTCACTTCCTTCAGACCCTCATCACCCCTTTGCTAGGCTATTGAAATAATTGGATCTAAATCTCTATGCTTCTATGTAGTTGTTTCTAAGACCAAGTTACAAAAATGACTAGCAGTTAGATGACCCAATGATTCAGTGCTGGGTTAGCATAAGAGATGACCTGAGTTCAAATATGAACTCAAACACTTAACCACTGTCTGCCTGTCTTCAACGGTAAAATGGGATAGTAATAGCAATCAACCTTATAGGGTTCTGAGATAATATTTGTAAAATCCATTAGTGCAGTGTCTGGCATAATACACATAAATGTGTATTCTTCTCCTTTCCTTTCCTTCTCATTATCTCTAATCTAAATTACAGCCAAAGTCTTCTAAGAGATTTTTACATCTCTAGTGTATCCCTTACAATCTTAATAAGTTGTAAGGAAAAGACATCTAGTTTTATCTGACATATTTTCAAGTTGCTTGTCCTAGTTAAGAGGAAAAAAGGATAGACAGAGAAAAAGAAGAGACAGTGAGAAATAGATTGAAATAAAGACACAGAGAAAGAGATTTCATTGTTAGAATTCAGGTAACAGAGTATCAAGGCTAATAGCTGCTGAAAAAATGCTATCTACTCAATATCCCAAAGGCCAAGCCTATTACATCTTCTGGAAAACAATTTGGACATGATCCAAAAACTGCAGACTTTAAGTTTCCATAAGCATTCAGTTGGGGTATGGTGTCTAATTAAAAAATTCATATCTATAGCTATATTTATATCTACAGTTAATCTTCTACAGAGGAATACACTATAATTCAAAGATGTAGCAAAAACAAACATCCCCCCAACATTTGAAGGGGCATAATACCCTATCCTTAACCACCTCAATCTCTGAGGTGGGAAGGAAGAGTAGATTCACAGTTTAATTCAGTTGTATATAAAATAATCCTAGCAACCTGGAATCAGCATGAATTGAGTTCTCAAGTCCAAGGATTTCACCACCTGTATGCCTAGAAATAAAAAAAGATAACTGAAATAATACCAAAATCCCAAGCCCATTTGTTCAAACCACAGAGCTCAAGAGGAAGAAGAAAAATGATTCTTCCTCCCACTTAGTATATGATGCCCATACTATGGGGCGAACAAGACCTTTACTCCTGGATGCCACCAGAAATAGAGTGACTAATTTTGACATAAAATTTCTTTTTGACATCAAATTTAAATAGCTCATCAGAAGATCTTTTGATTTTATTAGAACAGTTTGTTCACATTTAAGTTGTTGGGACACCTGAGAATCATAGAGCTGGAAATGATCTTAAGAGATCAATTAGTCCAACTCCCTTCAACTTATAGATGAAGAAACTGGTGAGTAATTTACCTAGGTTCATATAACTAGTTAGCAACAGAGCCAGAACTAGATTTCCAATTATCTAATTCCTGGTATAGTGTTCTTATTCATTATTCTAGGATTATTTTACACTAATAACTTGTATAGAGATTAAATTGGATGAACTCTGAGACTCCAGAGGCTAGAACTGGGACTAATGAGCAGAGATTGTAGGGGAAAGAGATTTAAGGTCAGTATAAGGAAAAGTTCCTAATAATTAACATTGTCCCAAAATAAAAAGGATTCGTTTGGGAGTATGTTGAGTTCCTCTCCAAGCATAAACTGACAGGTCAGTTGTTGGAGATATTATACATAGAATTTATGACTTAGCTAGTGAAAGGACTATAAAGTCTTTCCAAGTTTCCTACTCTCAAATCTATGATTTTGATTTTATTATTTGCTGAAAACATGAATACTGTGGCTACTTGGACAGGTATCTGAATACTCTTCAGTTTCAAAAGACATTTTCCAGAAGCAAATCTTTGGGAAAAGAAGTGAGTAAAGCTAATCATTATCTACGCTATTCCTTCATCTCATACAGAATTCTAAAATTTATTCCATTTCTAGTTTATCTTGGGAATGATATCATAGATCCCAGTTAAACATTAGGACAATTGCTCTAATCTGGAAATCCTTTGAAGGGAGTGAGGAAGATGATAATGAAGAACAATATAGCAGATACTGTGTAGTATGATGGAAAGAAAAAAATACTAGAAATCAAGGGACCTGGATCCTAATCAGAAATGCCACTTAATAGTAGTATGACCCAGCACCAATCAATTATCTTCCTTAAGCCTCAGTTTCTTCATCTGAAAAATAGATGTGAAAAAAATTGTGTGGAGTAGTGCAGAGGATGGACCCCCAACTAGATTAAAATGTAATTAGGAAATGTTTAAGTAAATAAAAATATAGTACAACATAGATAATGCAAATTTGTGTCTGTCTAAGTCATAATGTGACCATTTGAATGTGATATTACAGGTGTAGTAAATACAAGACTGATTCTTGAATCCTAAGACAAGCAAATAGTACATAATAAAGCCCTATAATCCTCTCTCTTCTATTATCTATATGCAAATACTCATTCTATTTGATTCAAAATTAACATGAAAATTAATAGAAAAAAAGACCTGAATTCAAGCCCTACTTCTGAAACATTTAGTTGTGGGACAATGGACAAGCTAGGTTTTACAGTGTGCTAAGCAACTAAGATTAAAAGTTATGGACAGGGGTGGCTAGGTAGCCCAGTGGATAGAGCACCGGCCTTGGAGTCAGGAGTACCTGAGTTCAAATCCAGCCTCAGACACGTAATAATTACCTAGCTGTGTGGCCTTGGGCAAGCTACTAAACCCCATTGCCTTGCAAAAAAAAAGTTATGGACAAATGGCTGGTTTCCATTGGTGGAGAGACTTTGTTCTTTGGGAGTTCTATAGACCATTGAAATCACACAAAAATGGCAGATAATGATATTTACATTAGCTTTATGAGATAATTGAAGGAATGCATTTATGAATTGTTAAACATGATATAAATGGGATATTTTATGAGATTTTTTCAAATTTTTTGATAAATAGCATTTTATTTTTCCAATTACATTTAAATTTATTTTTTACATTCATTTAAAACAAATTTTAAATTACAAATTTTTCCCCTTCCCTCTCAACATAATACGCAATTTGTTATAGGTTACAGATATGCAATTATGTAAAACATATTTCTATATTAGTCATATTGTGAGAAAAGAAACAGACTGAAAGGGGAAAAAAAGTGAAAAATAGCATGCTTCAATCTGCATTTAGACTTCATCACTTCCTTCTCTAGATGTGAATAGCATTTTCTATTATGAGTCTTTTGGAATTGTCTTGAATCATTATATTGCTGAGAAGAGCTAAGTTGTTCACAGTTGATCATCATAAAATATTGTTGTTACTGTGTACTATGTCTTTCCAGGTTCTTCTGAAATCTACCTGCTTGTCATTTCTTGGAGCATTAGTAGTATTCCATTACATTCATATAACACAACTGGATCAGCCATTCCCCAATTTTCCAATTCTTTGCCATCACAAAAAGAGCTGCTATAAATATTTTTGTACATGTAAGTCCTTTCCCCCTTTTTGTGATCAGATGTACCATTTAACAACAGCATCCAGTTTGGGATCTGGACTAGGACATACCTGGAATAGAGTTTGGTGGAACTATAATCCCTGCTACCTCTAGGCCTTAGCCAAGCCTGTTTTTCTTGAAACCCTTGAACTAAGGCAAGGACTACAACTGAGATAAAAAAAAAACTGCTTATCAAGGCTTGAACTTGTGTCCAAAGACTGGTCCTGAAACTGACCCTAAGGACTAAGAGAATGAATGGAGTTCATCACAATGGACTTTTGCAACATGGGAATTTAGGGAACTGAGTCAGCCATACTGAAACTATTTTGTGACTCAGTTCCTGTTCTATTCAGTTTAGAGTCCAGTCAAACTTCTGTCTTGTGAGAAAACCTTATTGCATTTTTCAAATCTAGTCCTGCATTAGGAAACTGGACCATCTTTACCTATTGCTTAGATATCCTCAAATAAGAACCTACATTATGCTGTCCAGATAATCATATCTGGAAAAATGATGCAAGGAATTTTCTCCCAATCATACATCTCAAGCCACCTATATATCTTACCTACAAACTGACTCCATTCTGGTCAACTGATTACTGTTTCCTTGTTCCTTTGATTGAATATAGACCCTAGGAGTAAGTGGGACACCTCTTTTTCTAATTTCAGAGACTAGCCCCTTTTCAATCTCCCCCTTCTAACTTGGAAAATCCCTAATCTTTCCTTCAATTAAAAATCAAATTATCTAAAAGTGCATCCTTTCAATTGTTTTAGTGAATAAAAATCTGTCTTCCCTTGTATTTGGGGTTTAGTATGAGGTGAGTCAAATGAAATGGTGACAAACTGAGGTTTGTTTTCTCTAAGTAGATAACAATTTATTAACAGTGACACTTTTAACTGTTAAAAAAAAGTGGGTCCTGAAAAGGGAAGAATCCTTTTTATTGAAATGTAGGAAAGAAAGAGCTCTTGGTAGTTGGGAAATAATATAATTGACTACAGCTTAGAACGGTGGGTTGGCCTTCAAATGTGGATAATCATGCCTTCTGACAATTAAGGAATGTTAATTGCTTTATGGATCTCAACTAATCTGTAATAATTTTGGCTAGAAAATCAGAACAACTCCAGTCTGGATCACCCTGTTAGTTATCCCTTTGGGGGAAATCAAACTACCTTAATTTCACTAGGAGGGACAAGGGTAGAAAAATTGTCTTTTGGGGAGGGGCTCAACTTAAGCTGGTTAAGTTTATAGACATGTCCCAAGGGTTAGCTGAAAGGAAATGATAATTTCCTTTTTTTTAAAGAAAGATTTTATTTATTTTGAGTTTTATAATTCCCCCCCATTCTTGCTTCCCTCCCCCACCCCCCCACAGAAGACATTCTATTAGTCTTTAAATTGTTTCCATGGTATGCATTGATCTCAGTTGAATGTGATGAGAGAGAAATCATATCCTTAAGGAAGAAAAATAAAGTATGAGACAGCAAAATTACATAATAAGATAATTTTTTTTCTAATTTGAAGGTAATAGTCTTTGGTCTTTGTTCAAACTCCACAATTCTTTCTCTGGATACAGCTGGTATTCTCCATTGCAGGCAGTCCAAAATTGTCCCTGGTTGTTGTACTGATGGAATGAGCAAATCCGTCAAGGTTGATCATCACTATTGTGCTATGAGAAATGACAAGATGGGTAGTTTCAGAAAAAACATGGGAGGATCTAAATAACTGATGCAAATAACAGTTTATCACTAGGTCCAAAACAATTTCAAAGGATTCATGATTAAAAAACATTATCCCCCTCCAGAGAGAGAACCAATGAACTCTGAGTACAAATTGAAGCATAATTTTCTCTTTATTTTTTTTGCAAATGACTAGTATGGGAATATGTTTTGCATGATTGTACATATATAATTGATATAATTTTGTTTGCCTTTTCAGTGGGTAAGAGAAGGATGGAAAAGGGAGAGAATCTGGAACTCAATTTAAAATGAAAAGAATATTCAAAATAAATAAATAAATGAATGAATGAATGAATGAATGAATGAATAAATAAATAAATATATTTAAAAGGAAGAAAAGGTAAGGAATCAGGAGATAGAATAATACCTGCAAGGAACAGCAAGAAGACCAGTATTTCCTGGATTTTAAGAGTCCTTGGAGGATAGTAAAGTATAATAAGCATTCCTTAATGCTTTCTACGTGCCAGGTCTCTGTACCAGGCCCTAAAGATACAAAGACAAAAATAAATAGACCCTGACATCAAGGAACTTACATTTTGCTATTAACAAAATGTCTATTGTGCCCCCAAAATTATATTATTTAATGTGTTGGAAGTATATAAAAGAGAAGACCTTTTGTAACTTGGTGTCTAATTTTGACATTTGAAACAACATTTGATAACAATTTCAAAACAATATGCTAACAAAGAATGAAGAACAGACAGCTCCAACACTGAATTATCTGTGGGAAGGTAATAAAGGAATGAGTAAATTTGGAGATTTATAATCTGAGTCAAATTTAGACCCAGATTTTGAAAACAATGATGTACATGAATTAGCAATAGCTGGAAAGATGTTCCAGGAGGCTAAGACTTACAGGTGAGAATAGTCAAGGCATAAGTCTATATGGAAGTGGTAGGGAATGAGGCAGCTGGTAAATTAGCTTGGTTGAAACAGAGGGATTATGATATTTAAGGATTTTAGGACTAAGATTGTTTTCTATACTCTTTTGATAAAATAACAATAGCTCCTATTTTTTAGCACCTTAAGGTTTACAAAGTGTTTTGCTCACAGCATTCCTGTCAGTTAACTAATGTAGGTGTTACTGCTCCATTTTACAGATGAGGAGATAGATGCTCATTGGATTGAATAGCCTCATCCACGGTCATGCATCTAATAAGCATAAGAGCCAGGATACTGACCAAGGTCTCCTGACTATGTGTCCTATGCCTAGCAGAACTGGGACTCTGGAGTGAAGAAGCAAAGAATAAAAAGTACTTACAAAGAAAGCTAAAAGTTCAAGAAAAAAGCCATAAACAAAATAAGCTTCCTCTCCTGCCCTAACTTCCTTAAGATAGCGGCTGTTCCGTCTCCTTTGCAGGAATGAAACAACCAGAGCTGTGATCAGAAATACCCTCAGAAAACAAATAAGTTCCCATCTCTAGTATTATAGCTGTAGGCAAGTAGGGTAATGACGAAAGATATTAGCAGACTGATATTTTTAGAAGTTCTCTGGTGACAGGTCAGATTTTTGAGAATTGGAAAGTGATAAAAATAATCCTGTTATTCCACAAAGGGGGCACTAAATATATCAGGCCAATTCTGAACACTCGCTATGACTGTGGAGAAAATATTAAAAACTTGATGGGGGGAGGCAGGAAGTGTTATGGAATGGCAGCTTTTAGATGGCCCAGAAAAATTTTAGGAATCATTTATCTGGGGGCTCCTGGAGACCTTAGGGACACAAGAATCAAAGAAAGATTAATGATGGATCCAGGCCCTGGTGTTCTGGCATTTTTTTGGTACTGAGAAATATGAATTGAATGTGTGTGCTGGTTAGAAATTGAACCATTACCTTTTTCTATAAGAGATACTCGTAGAAAGCAACCAACTTGCTTTCTTCTCTTTTTTATTACTCAATTTTACCTCATTAGGGGTAAGGCAAGCAATTGTTTCAAATATAAGATCTCATTCTTCCTTTGCTTTTTGTAAACCTTCTGTGGTATTCTACTTGAAAACATCATCTCCACCTGTTGCACTGTAATTATATATGAGGACAGTTTTGGTCTCTAGAATTTCTCATGTTAGGAATAACCCTCTGTGTATCTGAGGCGTTTGTTTCCTTAAATATGCGGTCATCTGACTTTCTAATTGTTTAGGATTAGTCATAACTTAAGTAGGACAGAGGCGATGTTATAAATAGTTTACTGCATAGCCATTTGAGAAATTTAGGCTGTTTATATACCATATCCTGGTTTTCCTCATTAAAAAGAAGAAAGACTGCATATTTATTTATTCAGACAATCATCCCTTTCTTTTCTGTTTTGTCCCATTTGGGAGGTGAATAGCTAATAAGAAAACCTTTAACCCTTCAAGGAATGATGATTTAAGTATGAGTATTCCTTCCAAGCAAATGATAACTTCTCTACACCTTGGTGAAGGCTTTTTCTTGATTTGCTGTAGCAAATTATTACCTGTGGTGCAGTCCTGTGATGATGAATTCTAAACTTAGGGAAGTTCATCTTCAGAAACCAGATACAAGCTATCCCTAAACCCACACACAAAACCTTCAGAAAGCACTAAACAAGTAGTCAAAGAACTTGAATTTAAAATCCTCATTCTTCCCCAAATTGTGTCACCTGAGATAAGTCACTTAGCCTCTGGGTCTTAGTTCCCTCATCTGTAAAATAAAGGAGTTGAGGCAAATTGTCCCTAAGGTCTCTTCTTCCTTAAAATCCATAATCTTAACATTTTTTTCTGGTATGGCTAAGTCAAGTCATGTAAATGTTGCTTTGGGAAAAATACTAGGGGAAAAACCTCAAAATAATCTGAATTCTTGTGGTGGTCAGTTTAATGGTGGGATAACAGAACCATAGAATGTCAGAATTGGAGGGGACTCTAATGACAATCTTTTATAGTCCATTAACACAAAAATTCTCTCTACAACCAATCAGTCAAGAATTGTTCTAAGTGCTGGGATACAAAAGGCAAAAGTGAAACTCAGGATTTATACATTCTAATGTAGGGGAGGGAGACAATGTACATATATAAGTAAATTCACAGTATCTAAAAAATTAAATCAAGGTAGTTAGGGAAGGAGGGTACTAGATTTTGCTGGGAATAGGAAAAGTATCATGTAGAAAGGCAGAGGAGACAATCAGTACAAGGGCACAGAGATGGAGAACAGAATGCTGTATGTGAAAGATCAAGCTGTATAACTGGACCATAGAGTACGGGAAAGGAAGTGATGCCTAAGGAGACTGGACAGGTAGAACTGAGCTGAGTTATGACTCCTTCCTAAATGCCTAAGAGAAGAGTTACATTTGATCCTAGAGGAAATAGACCACTGGAATTTAATGAGGGTGTGAGGATAATAAACTCACATTTGTACTTTATGATGGCTAGGATTGAAGTAGAGACACTAAATAGTATAACAATAGTCCAGGCAAGAGGTTATGAGAGCCCTACTAGGAAAGCATTTATATGATTGGAGTAAAGGAATAGAGAGGCTTTGAAGGCAGAACCAAGATTTTGACAAGTGAATGACTACATAAGATAAATGAGAATGAGGAGTCAAGGATGACATCAAAGTTGTGAATTTAGGTAACTAAAAGGATGGTGGCACCTTCTTTAATGAAAAGGAGTTTTGGAAAAGGAATGGGTTTTATAAAAAAAAGAATGAGTTCCATTTTAAACATGTTGACTTTGAAATACTTATAGTATGTTCAGTTCAAAATGTTCCACTGGTAAAGTAGAACTGGACCTTAGGAGAAAGAGTGGGATTAGATAGATAATCTGGAAATAAGTTGCATAGATATAATAACTGAATCCATGATAGCTGATGAGATGTCCAGATGAAAACAGGTAGAAGGAAAGACAGAGTAATGAATGATTCCAACTTTGTAGGTCCCAAGGAGTGGTTGGCTAGAGCAGGTTCTGTGGAGGGCTTAGAGTTTTAGACAAGCAAAAAAACCAAGATCATCTTCTATACCCCAGGCCATCACCAGTAGTCTGGAATTTTGTCTTGTCACTGGATTTCAGTGACTCAGGAAGAGAGAGTGAGATTAATGGCTTTGCAACCTTGCCTCACTTAAATCCAATTCACAGGCAAGTCAAGATATCATCTTTGATATCATTAGTTCTGTTCAAAAACAAAGGATCAGCAACAACAGCAACAGGTCCAATGGATTGTGGTTTGGAAATCAATTCATCTCAAAGGTTTTTCCCTCTCAAGAAAGTCCAAATTACATTGGGCATGATCAGTCTGGGGAATTGTATAGATCCCTGGGTAAAAGGTGGTACTTACTAGAAAAGAATAAAGAATTGTTTTATTAAATGCTTAATGAGTTTTAGAATAAAGTAGTATAGCATATTGAAAAGAATATTACTTAAGTCGAGTGGGATTAAGACACTCCTTCTAATGCTTATCCTCTGTGAGTCCTGGATCAAGTCATTGGACATCTCTGGGTCTCAGTCTCATCATCTGTGAAATAAGGAGTTTGGAGTAGAAGACCTTTAAGATCCTTGTGACTCTGGAATAATAATCCTATGTTATTTCATTCTTTTAGTGAGGGCAAAATAAAAGCTAATGTATTCAAAACATATTATTAGCTAGCTGCATCTGAGCTGAAGACACTTTTATCCAAATATGTAGAGATGCAGATACATGGTATATTCTGATACTGCTAGGGGGAAAACAGACTGTGAGCAAAAAAGCAAAAGACATTTTTGAGGATGAACTGGAGTTGGAGAGACTTGCAATAGTCCAAGCATGAAGTGATGAAGGCCTATCCACTATAATGTCAGTTTTAGAGAAGGTCATATAAAAGAGATGTTATGAAGGTAAAATTAACTGGTCTTGGCCACAGATTAGATTGCAGAGAAGGGTGTGAGAAAGGGTGAGGAGTTGAAGAAGACACCTAGACTATGAGCCTAGGTAATTGGGAAGGTAGTGGTACACCCAACAATAGGGAAGTTAGGAAGAGGAGAGGGTTTAGAAGGAAAGACATTGAGTCATTTTGGACATATTGGGTTTAAGATGTCTTACAAGACATCCTGTTTGAAATGTCTAATAAAGAGATAAGAATATTGAGATAATAAAATGAAGATCATCAGTTAGTATACAGTCCTAGCTAGGATCCTTATTCTGAACTTTTCCATCATGAATTAGGATATTTGCAAAATACTTTTCTTGAAAAAGGAGACAAAGGGGAAGCTCACGAGTCAAAAACACTACAATGAAAGGGGAAGTCAGTCCAGAATGTAACCATCTGAAATGCATGAACAGGAAATTCAGGCTCTTGATGAAACTGATTTGGAGATTCCTTGCTGTGCTTTTTTTGAGATAGAAATCTACTTCTCTTAGTCCCTTTCTCTAATGATTTCCTGACAAAGAGTGGCAATAAAAAAGAAAGCTGTGACTGGGTGAGTTCCTAAGGAAGAAAGTTACACCTCTTAGGAGGGAGGACCAAGGAATAATTGAAAGCTCAGACTAACCTGGTACCACATGGTAGGTCAAAATAACATGGACTAAAGCCATTTGCAGATTGCCTCTGGCCTTTGACACTCTCTAGCCCATAACCTAGCACTGTGAGATATCTGCATAGTCCAGATTTTCCAAACTGTTGGTACTTGCCTCCATATGAATCTTTATTGTAACTATAGATAACCTCAAAGTCTGTTCACATGGGCCTCTTTACTGGTGGAGTCTGCTTGTGATGAGATACAAAATTGGTGAAAGATGGAGAGAAGAGAGACTGGTTTTTTGGCTTCCAGTTTCAAGAGAGGGGAAGACAGAATTTCAGACTTTCTTCATGTCTCTGAAAGGGAGAGAAGGGCTCCAGAAAGAAGCTAGTATGGAGAAGAGATAGTACTTTGATCAAATTAGCTTCTTCCTAGAGTCTTTTTCCATATGCTCATCCATGGATATGCTATCTTTCCCTCTAAACAATAGGCTCCTTGAGGGTAGGACTTGTTTTACTTTTGCCTTTGCTTACTATCTGACACATAGTCAAGGAGCTAAGTAAGAACTGATAGTTTGATGTGTTCCTTATAATAAATCAAATCAAATCAAAAAATATATTGAGTATCTACTAGATAACTAGTTCAGTAGAATAAAAAAGTGGTTATCAAGTATAGTTGCCCCTGTTTTTAAACAGTTTATTATCTGGCTGAAGATGCAAAACAAATCAGCCTGAAACAATTTGAGAACAGCTAAGTCCTGAATACAAGTGTGAGAGGTGTTCAGAAAAAGGATAAATCTGCACTGGCTACAATAGTTGTAAAGGGCTTTAAGAAGCTGATGGGACTTGAATACTCTATTGCTCAATGCATTTTAATCAAAATTCAGTAACTGGACTGAACAAACAGACACAATAAGCATACTTAAAGATGTAATTATAGGGTGGCTAGGTGGTGCAGTGGATAGAGCACTGGCCTTGGAGTCAGGAGTATCTGAGTTCAAATCCAGCCTCAAACACTTAATAATTAACTAGCCGTGTGACCTTGGGCAAGCCACTTAACCCCATTGCCTTGAAAAATATAAAAAAAAAGATGTAATTATAGAAACTTAGATTTAGGTAATTTACCCCAATCTATTTTACATGTTTAGAAACTGAGATACAGAGACCAAAATGAAACAAATGTTATTAAGCATTGTATTAGGAAGACAGAAAGTACTGTACTAAGTATTGGAAGTATTGGGGCTATGAAGAAATTAAAAAGGAAAGGGTCTCTGCCTTCATCTAGTGAAGCTCAGATAGAACAGAAAAAGAACAAGAGAAAAGAACTAGAAAACTGACCAGAATTAGCCTTGATAGTGCTTCATATGAGGAGATCCTGGAAATCAGGGGCCAGCATGAGTGGGCAAGTATAGGCAAATGGACCTAGGAAGAGGAGCAAATTGAAAATGGAGAAGTGAAGAAAGTGTTCTAAAAGTGGGACCAGAGGTCATATTTCAAAGAAGTCAGTGACTACAAGAAAGTCATACACACACACACGCACACACACACAGTAGCACTGTTTTTCAGCAAATAACTAGAAATCCGATAGATGCCTACTCATTAATTGACTCTAGGAAGGTAGAACCCTTAAAACAATGTAAAGTTTTTTTGATAGACTCCTTAGTTTTGCTGAACTTTTAGCCAACTCTTTTTCATTCTTTTATATAAGGGAGAGTTCACTGGGAGGATGAGGGGAGAATTTGTTGGGAAATATAGATAATATAAAAATAATTGATATTTTTTAAAGGAAGGAGAAAGTACTGAAAGGAAAACGGTAATTTGCTTCATAATTTTGCCAAGGGTTGGCAAAGGCCAAAAGGTTCTCCAGCTCCAACTAATTAGAATCATTTGCATACATATTTGTCTTACCATGAAATATGAGTGATTCATCTTCCCCAGGGTTCCAAATAGTATCTTTGGAAAGGACTCTCAAATGCATAAGAAGTTGTCCAAATAGGACATTCTGAGATGTCCAATGCTATTGAGGGTTATATGCTCTGTGAAGTATTGTCCTCAGCGCTAGACATGAAAGAAATACAGAATTACTCCCACTATATCTCAGGGATTGCATATAGTCTGAGAAATGAGGAAATGTCCATTTTTTGTAGCTACTACAAGGCCTCCAGGAGAGATGCACACTATAATTCTAAGCACTGAAAAATGAATTTCAAAAATTCTTATGGTGCTTTGGGTATTCTTCCCCCAATTAAATCCAATTATGAAACTCCAAAGGATGGAGGAATATGGTTGTCAGTCAAGTTAACAAATATTCATTATCAAGAGAGAAGGCATGGCTCTGGCCTAAATTTCCAGGACCAATATTCTCTTCCATGACTAAAGTTGGAACTAGTTTCCTTCTGAAGATCACCTAGCAGGAAAAAAATACCAGACTGAGATCTAAAGATACCAGGCACTGAGGTCTTTTCTTTAACTAAACTGCCAAGTATTCAAATTTTACTACAGACAGAGCAACTATTGTGGGCTGGCCATGTTGTTTGAATACCAGATGTACACACACCAAAAAGACTATTTTTGGAGAACTCACACAGGGCAAGTGCTCACAGTGGGGTCAGAAGAAGCAATACCAAGACACCCTGAAGTACTCTCTTAAGAACTTTGGAACTGATAGGTTTTTTGATAGATGCAGATTGAGGGACACTGACATCCCAGGTTCACACTGAACCATTTATGTCCGACCTAATGATGGAGTGTTCTAAGCTCACATTAGTCTGATGAGACACTGTAGGACACATTGTAACTCATCTCTAACATAGTATCATTTTGGTCTTCATTAACAATGGATAAGAACCAAGAACCAGTTTCCTTTTATTCAAGGGCCAAACCTAACTCACTCTAGATTTGGGATTAGAATGCACTAAAACAGTTGTGGAATATTAAAAAAAAAAAAAAAGAGAGAATCATAGAGAAATTTACTCAACCAAAGCAAGAATCAATAAGGATAACCATTGATCCAGCTTTTCTTTGTCTCTGCATCTGCCACACAGAACATTCAATAAGTGGCATTTATCTTCTTTCTGTCCTTCCACACTTGCTCCTGTCCTTCCCTAGGCTAGTATCCAAGCCACACCACATAGACTCTCTTCCTCCCTTTTTTTAATTAGGTTTTTGCAAGGCAAATGGGGTTAAGTGGCTTGCCCAAGGCCACACAACTAGGTAATTATTAAGTGTCTGAGACTGGATTTGAACCCAGGTACTCCTGACTCCAAGGCTTTACCCACTGAGCCACCTAGCCGCCCCTCTTCCTCCCTTTTTCATTTCCACCTTTTTTCCTTGATATTTAGAACTTCTAGGACATATGATGTCACATCAAGAAAGATTCATAGGACACTAAAAGAGTATTAATTTATAATCTAATACTAACCTCCTTACTAGAATGTGCTTATGGCTATATCTTTAGGGTCACTGGTTTTTAAAAAAACTGCAAATATTCTCAGTTTATTGAAGTCATGTTTGATCATTTCCTACAGCAGTGGGAATTCTGTTAAGTCTGAAAAAAACTCAATTCCTCACAGGCTAGCTTTTTTTCACCTCAGTAATCCAGGAAACCAGATGAAGAGTTCAATACCTAATGCCCTTGACCAATCAAACTCCAAAGAACTTCTTTGCTTTATTTATCTCTAGTTTATATCATATATTTTTAAAATTTTAATTTGTGGAATAAAATAGGTATTTCCATAATATGGCATAATAGAAAACATGATTGCCCACAAAATTTCATAACTACTTTGCACAATTTGCTATTCCTTTTAAGTACACCATAAAATTATCATGTAAATTTTTTCTCTTTTCACCCCTTTACCCTCCTCCCCAGCCCTAGAGATAACTACTATTAAACATAAATAAGTACATATAAGTAATATTTTTCTATACATATTTCTAAATTTCAGTTCTTTTGTGGATACAGATAGTATCTTTCTTTATAAATCCTTTATAATTAATTTAACTATTTATAATAGTAAAAAAAAATTCACTCAGTCATTCTTTTTTTTTGCAAGGCAATGGGGTTAAGTGACTTGGCTCAAGGTTACACGGCTAGGTAATTATTTAAATGTCTTAGGTCGGATTTGAAGTCAGGTCCTCCTGATTACAGGATTGGTGCCCTATCCACTATGCCTCCTAGCTGCCCCCTAAAGTCATTCTTAAAACAACATTTTTATTATTTTATACAATATTCTCTTGATTCTGCTCAGTTCACTCTTAATTATTTCTTAAGTCTTTTCATACTTTTCTAAAATTATTGAACTTATCATTTCTCATGACACAGTAGCATTCCATCACAATCATATTTGACAACTTGTTCATCCATTCCCTAATTGATGGGCATCTCTGTAATTTCCAGTTCTTTGCTACTACAAAGAGAGCAGCTACAAACTTTTTAAAATATGTATGTTGGTTTCCTTTTTCCCTAATTATTTTTGGAAATAGACTAAGTAGTGGTATTGCTGGGTCAAAGAGTGACATCTTGTCATCTACAGTCTCTGTGCTTTAGTTTACCCCCATCCCACAGACCTGGGATGAACTCTCTGACCTCCCTCTCCATTTGTTGAATTTCTTTCCTTCCTTCAAAGATCAGACAAAGTGCCATTTGTTCTATGAAGTTATCCCTGAGTTATACCTCTAACTAAAGGGTCAAAAGGAGGTCCCATGGTATAAGGAGGACAGCAATGCAGATAGAAGTGAATGCAAAGGTGTTTTTTGAAGGAAGAAACAGCAGGCTGGGGTCCAAACAGACTCCTGCAGTGTATATTTGGGGAGCACACTTTTATAGGTTATGTGCTATAGGAAGCAAGGTGGTTTCCATGGGAATTGAGAGTTGTTTGGGGTCTCTATGGAGGTTGTGGATTGTTTGGGGGTCTCCATAGGGACTGAGAGTTGTTTAGGGTTTCCATGAAGGTTAAGATTCATTTTCTCAGGAAACTATACTCAGCCAAACTAAACTGGGCAAGAGTGAAACCCAGGTTTCGATCCAACATTCTAACTTTTTCTTTTAATTTTTTAAGAAGCAGTATTGGGATCAAAGGTATATTCTTCTGTAATGAAGGGTGAAACATCACAATAACTATCAGTGGGGTAGGGAAGCAACTGCACTTGTACTGGTCAAGGGAAAATCCCTTGTCTGCAAAGGCTATAGGAGATTGTCAACTCTGGACATTGCGGGGGGTACTTCTTGGGAATCAGAATGACTGACCAGTCTTGGGGACTGCTTCCTGTGGAAGAGGGGTGATGTAAAGTTCAGTGGTGGCTTAAGGACCAAAATAAGGTGGTAGCTTGATCTAGGAAAACTGTGTGAAATAGCAATTAGAATTTTGATATGAGGCAGTCATTTTGCAATAATAATAATAATAATATTATATGGAAAGACCTAGAGAACCTTTGGACAGGGCAATTCTGGGTCTGGAGTTGCACATATTCTCAGAGGACTGACTTTTGATAGGTCAGGGCTTTCCTGGTCCTAGGAGGAAGCGATAAGTGCAGAGAGAAGTGAGGTTTTCAGCATCAGTATCCATAGAAGAAGAGACCTGGAAACAGAAAAGATATTGAGCCTGCTGATGGATAGAGGATATCAGAATAAGGATGTGAGATGAACCATGAAATGTGACCCTCACTTTAGCTAGTTCCTGAGGAATCTTAGTTCATAGATTCTCAAGGAGTTTGATAGATTCTCAGGGGCTAGGAAGATACCCCATTACTATAGTCTTTGAATCCTAATTTGTCACCATAGGGGTTACACACAGAGAATAAGGGTCCTCAGGGCAGCGGTCAGGCTAAGAAAATGAATAGTATCATTAACAACTAGAAAAAGAGGATATGAAGGGGGGAAAATAGAGTAAAGAGTAACTAAGAAGACTTTACCAAATCCCAGAATGGTACAAACATCAGTGATTTTGCAAAATAAAAAAGAAGACAAGGGAGAACTTAGCAGAGGCTAGTATATTCCTCTTGCAGAGAAAGAAGGAGGTCTTCAACTTATGGTTTTTTTTTTTTCTTGATACAGTCTGGAGTTCAATCTACTGGGCATTGATAATATGTATACAGCAATGGTAAAAAGGAAGAACAATAATAACAATACAGAGAAGTGTGGATAACAAAATAGTATTCCATGACTTTGGTTGTTGATAGTTGGATCAATGTATCTTGTGATATATATCATGTGATAGTTCCCCAATCCATTGGTCTTATCAGTATGTAGGTGAACACTGCATGGTAGTCAAGCATATTTTGTATGCACCCATGTCTTTCAATGGCTACTTGCTCTGATTGTGGGAATCTACTAAAAAGAGAAAAAACTGAGACATGATGAAAGCAAAATCAAATTAGTCTTTGTTAACTCAACTTATATACAGCAGAATCAAACATCCTTAGCTCTGTTTGAATTTAGCTAAATGTCACAGTTAACAGTCAGTCACAGTTCAGAAATAACCAGGTGGAAAACAGAAGGAGCTATCTTGAACTGAAACCAAAGATTATCCTTTCAGTCAGTTTCCAGGAGCTTGTGACTTTATTCTATAGAAGTTTGTCTGCACGGTAGATTACTGACTTTATGATCCATCAGAAAATAATACCTAAAATCAAACCTTAAGATAAAATTTATCATAGTCCCAAAGTCTTTTACTCCAAGTGGCAAACCAGTTACAACTTAAGGCTAGGCATAGTTATTTTTACTCATGGGTTGCTATAAGCAATAAAAGTTTACCAGTTCAAGCATACATTAGAAATTTTGCTTAAAGTCATCACTTGCTTTTACTTCCTCCTTCTGCAGTTTAAATTTGTCCTGCTGTAAAGACAAAATCATTAGAAATTATTTCTGTATTCACCAGGAATTTGCCGGTCTGCAACAATACAGGTTCACTATTTAGAAACTGCATAACTAAAGTTGGCTTATTTCCCAGGGCTAGCTGACTTTGTCCATACTGAATCAATAGAGACCTCAGAGAAAGGAGTTGGGTTTGCTGTCCCTGCCTTCCGGCCTATCTAATCTGTGGTGGGCTATACTCTTTAGGTTTCAACATTATAATATCAGGTCAAAGAATTTAATTTTTTGTAAGTGATAACAAATCAAACTTCCTTTTAGCTCTATGCAAAAGTAGAAAAATCCAGAGTTACAAAACAAAGGCTGATAAATAGCAGAGCTGATTTAAAAACATTTCTCCACTGATTTTTACTTCTTTAAACAATAATAGCAGTTAACAAATGAACAATTTCATATCCATTTACTTTTATCTGTATCACTAGGCATAATGTCAAATTAGGTGTCCAGACTGAAAACTTTGATGAAGATCTATGAATAGGTGTTTCTAAAAATCTTTTTTCGTTTCAAGATTTTCTTTGTAACTCAGTTAGCAATCTCATGAATTGCTAAAGTCATGCTGTTTTCAACAATGCCATTCTAATTTCCCAATAATCTAGTCTATGAAAGAATTTGTCCCTATTTGTAATCATAGCTGTTAAGAACTTTAATCCTTACTTTTCTATATAGTATAGCTATATAGTGACCATATTGTTAACACATGACTTTACTCTTGAGAGATTTCTGTTGGCATAATTCCCAGAAAAGGGTGGGTCTTAGATTATATAGGAGTTGAACTGTATTTGATAACAATTTTTCTCCAAAAAAAAACCAACCCTAAGATGGAAAAAAGAAGGAAGGATTGAGTATAGAAAAAATCCCAGAATAGTACAAACAAGAGCAAGGAATGGGAAGATAGACTATCCTCTTCCAAGGTGGCAATTTCCAGGTAAATTTTACCTCTGGCACCAAGCCACTTTGGTCAAGGATAAAAGATCTTCCTGTCCCTTAGCTGTAAAACAGTGGAAAGGAAGTTGCAAGAAGAAAGTAAGAGTAGAAGTCTCAGAGGGAGGAAGTTTTGTCTAATTGAATGATGGCATTTTTTTGTTGTTGTTGTTTTGTAAGGCAATGGGGTTAAGTGACTTGACCAGAGTCACACAGCTAGGTAACTATTTTAGTGTCTGAGGCCAGATTTGAACTCAGGTACTCCTGACTCCAGGGCTGGTGCTCTATCTACTGTGCCACCTAGCCACCCCAGCATTTTTGATTTACTAACCTGTTCAAGGTTCATTTCTCCCAATTTTCTAAATTGCACTGGGGCCAGGATGTTTAAAAAAAACCATATGTTTCTTCCTCAAATCCTGTCCTGCAAATTTTCCCCAATTCTTTAGGAGACAGTCTCAGAGGGTTTGGGATTAGTATGGTTCTACAAAGAATGAGACAGAATGAGGGTATGGTCCAGACATCGGGAAGTCAGGAGTTGTGGGACTGGTGGGACTGAGACAGTGCAGGACGTCTGAGTAGTTCTGGGATTTAGACTTATTTTGAGAGGATCAGGTTGATGGATGAAGAGAATTTGAGAAACAGAGCAGAAGTCAGAAAGAGAGGGGGCTCAGATTCCAATTCTGAGTCATAGTCTGAAGAGTTCCCAAACTGAAGGAAACTCCAGATGGAGGCCAGCTAAAGGGAGCAGGCCAGCAACATCATCTCCTCTCCCAGTTCATCATCAGAGCCCTCCCAGCTGTTTTAAATACTCTTTTCCTTTTAAAAATAACATCTGGACATATGGGATTTTATTCCACTCACCTTGCTTTTGACACAAATTGTTCAGGCCAGTGAGAGTTTCAGGGAACTTTTGGAATTTGAAGTCCCTTTGAAGAGGAGTTTGATGAGAGGTGAGGGCCCACACAGTAGCCCAGTGGCGATGACTAAGACCCATGCAGGAGAGAGGAGTCCCCGCCTGCCCAGTCATTTAGTCCCAGTTGAAACCGAGAAAGAAAGCCTAGGCAATGCCCCACCTAACTCAGAAAGGGATAAGGGTGTCCTGGAAGGAGGAAAAGGGAGTGCCTGCGGAGGAGTCTTAAATAGTCCTGTTTTGAAATGGCTAGAGTATAGCAGTGGTCCTTAAATATCAGGGGTTTGGTAGGTACAGGGGAAGGTTGCAAGGGTTCCTTCTGGCGAGATCAGTGAGTTAGCCTGATCCTGCTGCCAAAGCTCACTGCTTCCCTAATTGCATGCCTTCAGAATGCCTTGCTAATCCTCTCCCAGGTTTTGGCACCAAATGAAAGATCAAAAGGTGGACTGAACTCACAGTATAAGAAAGGGGCGTGAATGTAAAGGTGTTTATTGAAGGAAGGAACAGTACACTGAGTCTGAACAGACTCCAGGAGTGGGTAATTGGGAAGCACACTTTTTTTTTTTTGCTATATAAACATTTTGGGTTTCCATGGAAGTTGAGAGTGATTTAAAATTTCTGTGGTGGTTTAGATTCATTTTCTCGGGAAACTATACACAACCAGGCTCAAGAGGACAAGAGTGAAGCCTAAGCCTGGATCCAACATTGACAAAAAGTTCTATTACTCTAAATTCTTATAGTACATTGCCTGGATCTCCGCTTTGTTATTTATAATTTTCTTGTACCTTGTTTATTTCTGTAGCAATGAATGCATGGGAATCAGAAATAACTTCTGCTACTTTTCCTGCTTTCTTCTTCTTCTTCTTCTTCTTCTTCTTCTTCCTCTTACTCTTCTTCTACTTCTTCCTCCTCCTCCTTCCTCCTCCTCCTCCTCCTTCTTCTTTTTCTTCCTCCTCCTCCTCCTTAAACACATGTCCCTCTACCTACATGAGGAATTATACTCCTTTTTGTGGATGGCCTATCCAAAGGAATATAATTTTTGGTTACTTATACTTTGCAAGATATATTGAGGTTTGGGTCTAGCATGTTAAAATATCCTATTTATTTAATAATTTTTAAAAATAGAACTTTGATTCTTTGTCTTGTATAGTCTACATTTATGATTTTTTGAAATATGGTTCTGAAAAAAATAGGCTTTAAAAAACCCATCATGATTCAAATGGAGTTAATCTACTTAGCCTTTAAAAGCAAATCACCCTGATTTTCATTGAATGTCCAATAATAGATCCTTGCTTGTTGTTTGGATTTTGATAACTTAGAATAAGTATAAATATCAATTGTTTTCTGTTTTGGCCAGAAACTCTGAGTGTCTTGCCCCATCCAGAATAATTCCTTTGTAATGGTAAACTGGGCCATCTTTTGTCTCAATTCTTACCTAACCTTTAATCAGTGAATGGGCATTGCCTCAGATAAACTGAGAAATGATCAGAATCTCCCATTTCATCCTGGGCCAATAATATATATATATACATACATATATATATATATATTGCCATTGGACTCTCGATGACTCTGGAGGAGTGAGGCTGATGACTTACAACTCTGCCTTACTTAAATCTAATTCACTCAAGCATCAATACATAACGCTCATGATGTTATTTGTCTTCTTAAAGAAAAAAGGATGAACAACAACCAGCAAACAAAGAGTTTCCAAAGTCAAATTTGAACTAAGATCCCCCTGACTCCAGGCCTTGTACTTTATTTACTATAGCAACTAGTTGCCAAGGAAAGGTGCAATGGGCAGATAGGAACAGAAAGAACTCCTGTAGAAAATGTCATTTGAATTAAATCTTGAAACAAAACAGGAACATAATGAAATGGAGGCGAGAAAGAGATTTTGGGTTTAAGGAACAGCCAGTGTTAAAAAAAAATAAGAGATGGAGAGTTCATTATGATTTCTAATAAAAATTATGGTTAAATACTATTTAGCAGCCTTAAGGTGGAAAAATGTAATAGTCCTAAAGAGAGCAGAAATTAATCAGATTATGATTTTTCCCATATAGAAAATCTAATTGGGGCATGAAATATGGAGAAATCACAGAAAATATTCCTAATTATCAATAAGCCTGTAAGAAATGAATTCAGATACATATGAGAGTCCAGAGTTGGGTTGTTGTTTTTTTTTTTTTTGGTGGGGTGGGGGAACAGTATGTGTCTTTCTTTCACTACTAAACTGCAAGTTTCTTAAGAGCCCGAAGTGATATTTTATCTGCTAGTTTCTAGCCCACTTCTAGTAGATAACAAATGTTTGTGGACTTGACATTTCAAGAAAGATCAATGGTATGTAATTACTTTGATTCATTTTTGTTGCCATGGTTTAATACTTAATTGCTCTAATAATGGTCCTCTTAATTATTTTAAGTGTTCACTAAATTGTTTTATGTCTCGTTTTCTTTTCCTCCATGATATTATAAAGTTCTTTGAGTTCCAGGGCCATGACTGGTACGTCTGTATTCCTGGAATCATAAGGTTAGATTTATAGTAAAAAGGAACCAGAAGTCATAGAGTTCAATTGCTTCTATTTTACAAATGAGGAAAGTGAAGGCCAGTGAAGGGAAGTGTATTGAGCAAGATAATAAAGGCTATAAGCAGTTTCAGAATAAAATCCCAAGATTCCAGGTCTAGTACTCTGAGCCAGACTATGCTGCCTCCCTTACCCTAGGAATGTAAGTATTCAATGGCTACTTGATTGAGGATTGTTCCTTGTATCATTCTCTGTGTTAGGTGCCCAATGAGTATGTTTCTAGGGGAAGAAAATATAACTTCTTTCTGAGATCATAGATTTATGCTTTATGGCACCTTACAGGTCATCTAACCCAGTGCCCTTATTTTTTGAATGAGGAAACTGAAGTGCAGAAAAATCAAGTGTTTCTCTATGTGTCAATGTTGTTAGTCTATAGTAGTAAGGTCCCAGAGTTGGAAGTTAGTAACTCTATGTTTAAATGACTTTCTTTAGAACCTATCACATCATCACATATACAGATGGTAGATATTTTTAGTATGACTATCCTAATAACTATTGTTTTCTGTAAGAGTTGAAAGAGAACTCAATTGTTATTAACTAAAATACCTAAAAAAAATTCTCCTCTACACATATTAAGGATAGTTGTCCATCTAGTCTTTGATCAAAGGCCACTACTTAAAAACACACTACCAATGTGGTAGTCCACCCCTCTTTTGAACAGATCTAGTTATTAGGAAGAAATATCTTCACATTATAACTAAATTTGCCTCTCTACACCTTTCTTGACTCCCCCGGCAAGGTGCCTTTCACTATACCCTTTTACTTCCAATCTCTCCCTTACTTTCCTTTTCTTATATTTCACATAGGGTATAACACTCTTGTCAGTGGGTGCTCTGCTGTAAAGAATATAAATTTTGATCACTGAAAGCTCCTAAGATCTCTTGGGGTTTAAAGGCATAAAGCCCTCTGGTTCTCATTGCAAACAAGAGGTCCCAGACCAAGCCCCTCTCTGTCACTGTTTGGATCCTGAATGGTTAAAAGGAAATAGCAATTGTTTCTGTTTTGGACAGAAACCTTGAGAGTCTTTCACTTTCAGGTTGATTTTTTTTCTGAGGTTAGAGGTCAATCTCTTATTTTATTTCTTTCTTATCTAGCCTTAATAACTACCTCAGTCAAACTGAGAACTTTTAAAGACCCTAGCTTAAAAAGGTCAGGGTCTCTCACTGCATCCAAGGCCATCTCCAGTCATCCTGATTCATATCTGACCACTTGACCCAGATGATTCTGGAGGAGAAAGTGAGGCTGGTGACTTTGCAGAGAGCTCCATTGAAATCCAAATCACTTGCATGTCATGGTATCATATCCATGAGGGCATGATCTTCTTTCAGAATGAAGAACCAACAAGAACACAATACTAGTACACTCGTATGTATGTAGTAGAGCAGGACCATGCTGTGTATGTGATGATTCTCAGGGTCACACACCCAGAAGACAGTTGTAGACTCTACTGGCAGCAGAGCTTTGGAAGAAGAGGCCAGATAGAATAAGTCTAATCCTCCTTCAGATCATTGCCTAAAGATGGCTGAATCTTAGAGGTATTTTGCTAAAGAATCCCACACTCATGTGAGCAGAGATAGATCCCCTTTTCAGTTATGGCTCAGATACTACCTTTAGCTTTATCCCATGAAGGAAAGATTGTCTTCAAACCTTCTGTAGGAATGAAAGGAAAGTTGCAGCTGCTTCTGAGGAGCCAGTGTTTTCCCTAACACCCCTGAGTTATTTTTCTTTGTCTCAAGGAATCCATGATGATCCTGATTCAAGTGGCCTATTCTTTTCCCTGCTTTTGAAGAATTATATTAACATTAATACATTCATTCACTTTGAAATCTGAATTATCAATAATCACATGAAAATATGCTCTAAATCACTATTAGACAAATGCAAAGTAAAACAACTCTGAGGTACCACCTCACACCTGTCAAGTTGCCTAATATGGCAGGCAAGGAAAATGACAGATGGGGTGGATTGTAGAAAAAGTGGGACACCAGTGCACTATTGGAAGAGTCCTGAACTGATCTAACCTGTCTGGAGAACAATTTGGAATTTTGCCCCAAAGTTTGTAAAACTCTATCCCAGCCATATGACTAATGAGTCTGTACTCCAAAGAGATTTTTTTTTAATGGGAGAAGGAGCTACTTGTACAAAAGTATTTATAGCAGTTCCTTTTGTGTTGGCAAAGAATTAGACATTAAGGTATGCCTATCAATTGGGGAATGGTTGAACAAGCTGTGGTATATGATTGGATTAGAGTATTATTGTGTTATAAGAATTGATAAGCAGGATGGTTTCCAAAAAAACCTGGAAAGTCATATATGAATTGATGCAAATTGAAGTTAGCAAAACCAAGAGAACATTGTACACAGAAATATTATGACCATGTTCAAATGTGAAAAGATTAGGTATTCTGATCAAGACAATTATCTAAGATAATTAAAAGGACCCATAGTGAAAAATGCTATCCACCTCATGAGAGAAAAATTTATGAACTCTTAAGTTTAGATTGAAGCATACTTTTTTCATTTTCTTCATTTTTCTTGTGTTTCTTTTACAATATGACAAATATGAAAATACATTTTCAATGATTTTACATATATAATTGGCAATTGTTTACTTTCTAAAAGGGAAGAAGGAGGGGGAGTAGTAGGTGGAAGGGAGAGAATTTGAAACTAAAAATTTTGAAAATTAATGTTAAAACTTGAAAAATATTTAATGAATAAAATATTTTTAAAAAATAAAACAAAATATCTTTGATTTGTTTCAAGCCCCGAGCTGGTAACTTAAAAAGATTCTCCTCTCTTCTTGAGTTCTGGCAACTAAAACTTCCTCCTAACTGTCCTTGATCAAATGAAATTAATGTAGCCTAATAAAGTATTAGATTAATTGGAAGTTTTATTTTAATACTGACCTTTAGGGACTAGGTGAATATCAAGGTAAAATGTCAACTTCTAGATAAAAGAGAGAAATCTTAGAATGGATATATATACTCTAATTCTGGGGAAAAGGGAGTTATGTCCTTAGTTTTCCTGGCAAATGAAGATAACTATACTCTGTTTTGTTGTGGCTCCAGGTGACCTCATCGCTCACCTCTGATCATTGCTGTGGCAATAGCAATAGCACTTAGTCCCAAGAGCTTCTGCTATCTCCCAATTGTTTTGGTAACTCCCCACTCCAGCATCTCCTCAGGATCATTCTTTCAAGCACTTACTCCAGGACTGGGAAATTCCCTCCTTTTTTTTTAATTATAGAAAATGTCATCTGTCAATCACAGCATACTGTGAAGATTAACCTTTTAAGGGTCAAGGATAGAGATTTTATGGGAATTTCCACCCTGACTAGCAGGTATTTATCCAAAGCATATTAGCTCCTTGGTACTCAAGAGATGTAAACTGCTATCATGTATTCCCTAAATCTTCTATTCTCCAAGCTAAGAGTCCCCAGTTCTTTCAATCAATTCTCCTATGTCATGAACTTGCTCTTGCCTTACAAGTTGCCCAACTACATCAAAGGGAAATAAAACAAAAAGACAAGCTTTCTGCCATCATATTAATAAGCTTACTGTGCCTTGTCTCATACTGACAGAAAAAAGTCTCATAAAAATATATTTTTTTTCTGCCTTCACTAAGTGGATTTGTTCTTTTCTTCATTAGGCTCTGAATTAGCAAGTCGCTTTTCAGCTTCTTTTCATTGAAGGCAAATCATTTTACATTTCGACAGAAGGCACTATTAATTAATATTGTCCTGTATTGCCAATATTAATTTAGAAGCAAGTACATTCACATACATATCAACTATCATAATAAGAGAAGTTATGCAACAGTTTTCAAGAACTTTAGATGATTTAACTCACTGGAAGAATTATCCTCAACAGAGAAACATTTAGGGAAACATCAGGTTAAGTTAGGGTCTTAGCTATGATCCATATTGCTTCAAGGAATAACAGTGGAGTTTTGATGATCCTGAGTTACCTTGGTTGACTCAGTAGGGTGATATAAGTAAAAATTAGTCCAATATCCATCCCCAAAGGTAAACTGAGGAAATTCTCCAAATAAGATTACATTTATTAGCAGGGGCATGCCACCTTTCAATAAATGAGTCAATGGATTGTCTCCATTTGTGTCAAAAACTTTGAGCAAAAAGATAGTTCCACTTTTATACATTTGGGAGAGTAATAAAGAACAGAACAGGTCAGATGACATCATGGGGTTGAGGGAAGCATAGCTGGAGCACAGGGAACAACATGATTAATTAAAAGCGATTAACAGTAGCTAGCAATAATCCCCCCCCCCTTCTCTCATGAAACAAAGTAGTGCTCATAATTAGAGTCCAGGTGCAAAGTAAAAAGATAATAGACCAGTCCTTTTTCAATAACAAACCAGACATCCTTGAAAGATGAATTGGTGATATAAAGACATTAGACCCAATTCCCTTACATGCAGTTGCCAGGTCAGTTATATTTCTTGAGGTAAGAATAGATCAGTGATTAGCAGGAGAAATGAATATCTAAACTGAACTTATTACAGATCAATTGAATTCAGAACCAAGTTCAGAGACAAAGAGCCATGAGCAGTTAAGAGAAAAGCAATTAATTAGAAATAGGATCAATAAGAAAATGATATAGTATCTTTTCAATAGGTTAAATAGATTTCAGTGGATTATATAGGATTGAGAGCGATAGTAGATAGATTCCTAGCTTTGGTGCCAGGAAGACCTTGGTTTAAGTCCCAAGTCCAATACATATTAACTTTGTGATTTGGGATAACTAAGCTCTCAGTGCACTAAGGCAATTTTTGAAGTTGCAGAGAAAGTGATGACCTGCATTGAATTCCCTCATCTGGAAGTTTCTATAGCTAATCTCTATTCCATATTCTGCTGCAATAGCAACAACTGAATGTAGTAAATAGGGAGCTGATTTAGGGTCAACAAAATCTGGGCTCAAACCTTATTTCTAACATTTATTAATTATATAACTATGGACAAGTCTTTCTCAGTCTTATGTGACTCTAAATCAACTAAATCAGAAAAAAGGTTGCTATTTGCTCTAGTTAGGAGTTTCCATAATTTGAGTTTCAAGATTGTACCATCCAATGGGGCGGCTAGGTGGTGTAGTGGATAAAGCATCGGCCCTGAAGTCAGGAGTACTTGGGTTCAAATCCAGTCTCAGACACTTAATAATTACCAAGTGGCCTTGGGCAAGCCACTTAACCCCGTTTGCCTTGCAAAAACCTAAAAAAAAAAAAAAGATTGTACTATCCAAATTCAACCAAGCCTAGTCAGATGTTGGAAAACCCATAAAAGCCCATGAAATTTCAGATAATAATCCTTTATTTGCAATTTTAGAGGGTTGTTTTTGCAAAGAATATTATGTGCATCTGATCCTCACAAAAACAATCAGATAGCTATTTAGTAATTTTTCAGTCATGTCTGACATTTCGTGATATCTTTTGGGGTTTTCTTGGCAAAGTGATTTGCAATTTCCTTCTCTATATCATTTTATGGATGAGAAAACCTGAGACAAACAGGGTTAAGTTACTTGTCCAAGGTCACACAACTAATAAATGTCTGGACTTCTTGAATCCAGGCACTCCATCCCCCATCAGGTAAGCAGAAGCCAAATTATTATCCTTATTTTACAGAAAAAAAAATTGTGCCTTGAAGAAGTTAAATTTTCCAGGGATACATGGCTACTAAGAGACATGAGTCAGAATTCAGACTCAGGTCTTTAGGCTCCTGTTTTCATATTTTTCCATTAAGTCAGGTTGCTTCTCTAAAGATATTACTGGGGAAGAGACTTCTTAGCAACAAGACCCAGGAGGGGAAATTGTGGATGTGTGACATTTTAGTGCTATGGAAAATAGTACTGGATTAGCCCAGAAGACAACTGAGTCTTGTCTGGTGACCTGAGAAGTAGCCTGTACTTTTTGAACTTTTCAAAGGTGAGAGACATGCTAAAAATCTGGGAATCTTTTCCTAGTGATGAAAAAATTTTTTATTTAAGGCAATAGGGTTAAGTGATTTGCCCAAGGTCATACATCTAGGTAATTATTAAGTATCTGATGTCAAATTTGAACACAGGTTCTCCTGACTCCAGGACTGGTGCTCTATCCACTGTGCCATCTAGCTGCTCCCTTTTCTTAGTGATTTGATATCAGAAGAACTTTTCCAGACTCCTTTGGAGATACAGGATGTCATAAAGGGAGGGAAATGACATCAGAAAAGACTTGGGTTTGAATCTTAGTTCTGATGCCTATAAGTTGTATGATTTTGTAAAAGTCACTTCACCTATCTTAACCTCCAATGACTTGCATTGGTTCCCTCATCTGGAAGTTTCTATAGCTAGTCTCTATTCCATACTATGCTGCAATAGCAGCAACTGAATGTAGTAAATAGGGAGCTGATCTATCTTACTTCGTGGAGTTGCTTTGGAAGATCATATTGCATAATGTATGCAATGTTTGCAAACCTTAAAGTGCTATATAAATGCCACATGAGAATTCAAGAATGACTAGTCATTTTGAATTGCAGCAAAAGCCAGAACTCACATTTTTTTGGCTGCTGACTATATATGATGGCTCTCCCTTTCAAAGACTGGTCTGGTCTCAGGACCTATCCCAAAGTTGCCCCCAAAGTGTGGATCTAGTCTTTGATAATGTCTTTGACCCATCTATAGCCTGAAACCTCAGAAAACCCAGTCTAGGTCTAGCCTGGTCCTAAGTACTCTATGAACCAGGCTGGTGGCCATATCTTTCCCTCTTTTCTCCCCTTATCCCAAGCAAGCTCAGTGGGAGAGGATTCATTTTGTCATCAGTAGTATAGATCTAGAGGTCAAGGAAAAAAGAAGTCTCTTCTAGAAAGTGACAGATGAATTCCTTTGGGGAAATAAGTTGATAGAAATTCCAAATAACTAAAAGTCTAGAGGAAATGGCATCTGAAAAAGTATTAAAAGCACTCAATAAATATATTTATGAGTTTTCTAAATTAAGACCAATGGAGATACATAACTGTCTGCAAATATCTGAAAGGTGTAAACATCAAGAAGGGAAGAAAAGGCTGTAGAGTAGCAGAAAAAAAATGGTAGGAGAGGAATAGGAAGAAAGCTCCCAAAGCAGAGTTATCAAGGAAAATTAAATAGAAATGTGATTTCTTAATCTGAAGATCAAATGGCTTTGGGAATCATAATGATAACTTACATTATGCAATACTTTTTAAGGGATATTCTTCTCACAGAATTCCAAGGAAGGTAGAAGAAGTGCCATGAACCATATTTTAGAGAGGAGATATGGAGGATCAGGAATATTCAGTGACTTGCCCAAAGTCACACAAACAGAAAATATGAGACCCAGGGGTCAAACCCAGATTTTCTGACTCACTCCAACATTGAGTTCCTCCCTTTATTTTCTTTTTTATTTTTTCTTTCTTCTTTCCTACTTTCCTTCTTCCTTTGCTTGTTTCCTTCCTTCCTTCTTTCCTTCCTCCTTTCTTTTTTCCTTCCTTCTTTTCTTCCTTTCTTCTTTCCTTCCTTTTCTTTCCTTCCTTCTTCTCTTTTTGCCCCTTTATTTCCTCCTCTCTTTTGTTCTTTTTTTCCTTCTTGCCTTACTTCCTTTCTTTCTCTTTTCTTTTCTCTCTCACTTTCTCTGTCTCTTTGTTTCTGTCCCTGGCTCTCTTTCTCTGGCTCTATAGTCTCTCTCTCTCTCTCTCTCTCTCTCTCTCTCTCTCTCTCTCTCTCTCTCTCTCTCTCACACACACACACACACACACACACACACACACACACACACACACACACATTCAGTCTTTAACTGAGACATTCTCATTCATGGGCTTAGAGTCAGGTGACATACATTCTAACCTCAGACACTAAATATATGAACACTAACCAGCTCCTTAAAATTCTTAAAGTATCAGTTTCCTTAGATGTAAAATGGGAATTATTCACTATCTACATCATAGAGATATTATGAGGAAATCATTATATAAATGTGAAGTATTTTGTGCAGCTGGAATAGCTAGCATGGATTAAGGAAAGCATCAAATGAACAAGAAGTATTATTTTCCTTTTGTTTCAGTTTTCATGACAAATGATATTTACTTCTCTCTTGATTTTGTTACACAGAGTAGAGACAAAGAATAGCTCATAATAAGTTTATCCAGCAGTAGTAAAGGTGTGAAAGAGACTGAGTCATAGCTTAGATCCTTCCAAATACCATATTTTCTTGAGTTGTTACGCCATGCCCAATATGGAAACCTCAGCACTTCAGAGAATTTGGCTGGGTACCAGAAAACAACACTAAAAATGACATTGAGTTATTTATTAGCTTTTTGTTGCTCTATTCTGATCAAAGCCATTTTGTAGCCAAATAAATATTGAGAATAGACAAGTTAAACACAGTCAATAATCTACTAATTTTCAGATTGCAGATAGACTGGTATTTTCTGGGCAGATTTACTTCAGCAATAACAGATTTTTCATAAGCAAAAGTGGATCTTCCTTTAAACTGATCCTAGAAAGGAGAACATTTTATACAATAACAACGTTGTTAACACAAACATCTTTGAAAGACTTAAGAACTCTGATCAATGCTATGACCTTTTAGAAGATAGATGATGAAGAATGCCATCTCCTGACAGGTGGTAGACTTGAGATGCAGAATCAGAAATACATTTTTACATGGCCAATGTGGAAATTTGCTTTGTTTGACAATGCATATTTAATAAAGGGGGTTTTGTTTTTTCTTCTCTTCCTTTTTTTAATGTGGGATGAAGAGAGATAGTAAGATAAAATAAATGCTTGTTTGAAAAAATGAATTTAAAAAGAAATGTTTAAGTAGAAGGATTAACAGTTTTCTCCAATGTCAATGAGAAGAACAGCTTACTAACAATATCTATCTTTCTCTCCATCCATCTACATGGGGGAGGGTGGGTTAGTGAGTTCTTGATGCTTATCACAGGGCTGCCTTAAATGATCTAAACCATCTAAGTAAAAAATCTTTCAATGATGCAATGAGATAAAAAATTCTTTTGTAAGGAAGCTAAAGTCAGATATGCTATCTCTACCCCACAGGAACAGAATGGCTGTACAGAAGCAGTCAGAATATTTGTCAGATAATAGAATTCAGTTCTCTGTGGACATCCAGAGTAACCTTTATTGCTACTACTGTTATAGCTAGGAATTAGCTTTTCAGTATATGCAAAACTTAGCAGCTATTAGGAATTAAATCATAAATAAAATAGGTTGGCCAATAAGCCTGAGCTCAAATTTACATCTATTTTTAGCTTTATATGAATAGAAGTTCACATTTTTTTTTTTGCTGTTGGAGATAGTTAAACCAGCTCTATTATCCTGAACAATGCTGCTGAGATCAAATACTGAAATACAGAAGAGGAAGAATAATCTTTTGTGAGTTCTATTATGGCAAATCAGAAAGGCACCCTTTCTTCCAACCTCAAGATTTCACATAATAAGCCCTGTCACAACTTTTCTAACTTCAGAGAACACTTTAGAATATTTTACACAGACCACCTCACATATACAATCCATCTCAATTCAATAAATATTTATCAAGTTCTATCTGTGTTCAAGACCCTGAACTAAGTCCTGAGAGTACAGGAACAAAAATGACATAGTCCTGGACCTCAAAGAGTTTATGTTGGGAGGGGGAGGCAGGAAATATTTTTTCAACACCTACACTAAGAAACATTTTGCTTATATCCAGTGGGAAATAAAAATGGTAAACCCTAATGAGCTTCAAATTTAGTAGGAGATAAGACACTCATGGTATTTATGGGATACATCATAAAACCAGAAGAATTCATCTGAATTGGATTGAAGTCCCAGCTCAGCCACTAATTGTTGGGATTTGGTCAAGTCACTACCTCTATTTACTCAACTATAAGATGAGGTTAGATAATATTAGATGTCCTCTAAGTCCCAGTTCTATATTTGTGGTCCCAGATAATCTCAAAGGTCCCTTCAAAATTTAATGTCTTGTAGATCTTTGCATTTCTTAAATCCTTTAATTCCAGAAACTGAAAGCATTAACTGTGGGGTTTTTTCCCTTCCACTGAAGTAGCAGAAAATTACACTGCCACACTAGTCAGAGACTGAAGAAATATACAGCAAGACCAGGCTCCTTGTGAAATGTCTCCAGACATAAGGGAAGACAATGAATACAAATTACTTCCCAGGATGCTCAGTTGATGGATTCTTTTGTTACTGCCAATAATTGTAAGATTATTAGTTCCTGCAGAATTGCCATTCAGTACTGTGAAAGCTTACACACATCTTTCTATTGCTCCTCATCCATTATCCAAAGCCCAGAATAGAAAATGCAATGCCTTATGAGTTAAAGGTCAGCTGTGTCTATTCAGTTAGATTTATCAAAGATGCAGACAAGCCCCTTTCTAATACTCTGAGTCATTTACCCTAGTCTAGTTGTCTATTCTCTGGCAGAGACTGCCAGCAAAATCGGAGTTATTTTCAGGAGGGGGAGAGGAAGGGGAGAGTCACAAACTATCACAGAATTATACAATCTTAGGTGACAATTCAATTCAATTCAACAAATAATTAATTGCCTAATCCACAAAACAATGTGCTTTGAAATATTGTTTTCCCCAGTCAATAAATCTCAGTGTCTCCTCTGGAATAAAATATAAACCCTTCAGTTTTGCATTGAAATCTCTTCTCAACTTTGCTTCTTCCAAACTTTCCAGTCTTCTTACACAGTATTTCCCTCTGCACAGTTTATGACTCAGCCACATTGGCCTTCCAGCTATTTCTTACACATTACAAACTCTGGCGTGTATTCATTCTTTTGCATGGACTGAACCCCATGTCTGGAATGAGCTCCCTCCTCAGAGTAGTCTCTTTGAATACCTCATTAACTCTTCATGAAGTCTTCTTCATGAAACCTTTCCAGATCTTCTTCTCTACCCCACCAGCCTTAAGTGTCATCCTTTCAAAAGTACCTTGAATTAATTTTTGTTCATATTCTAAATATGCTTTTAAGGGAAACTGGGTGGCATTTTAGGTAGTGCCAGACCTGAAATCAGAAAGACTCATCTTGACTTCAAATCTGATCTCATATACTTACTATATGTGTGACCCTGGACAAGTCATTTAACCCAATTTGCCTCAGTTTCTTTATTTATAAAATGAACTGAGAAGAAAATGGCAATTCACTTTAGTATTTTTGTTCAAGAAAACCCTAAGTGAAGTCACAAAGAGTTGGATACATGGAACAATGATAACATATCTACTATATGAGCTCATGTTACAATGTAGGCTCCTTCTTAAGGGTAGAGACTTTGTATCCTCCTATCATTTAGTAGAGTACCTGGCAGGATAAGATACCAGGCACTGAGATCCTTTCTCAAACTAAACTGTCAAGTATTCAAATGTTGCTACAAAGAAGACAACTATGATGGGTTGGTCTTATTCAAATGTCAAATATATACTTATTGTATATTTTATGGAGAACAACTCACACAGGACAAGCACTCACATAGAGGTCAGAAGAAGTGATTCAGGGACACTTTGAAGCTCTCTCTTAAGAACTTTGGAATTGATTGTGAAATATAGAAGACATTGTCTCAAGACCATCCTGCTTGGCATGACCTCATTAGAGAGGTGTGCTCTACAAGCAAGAAATAATTGAGGCAACTTAAAGGAAATGTGAGAAGCATACATTTTGAATACCCAATCTGGGTGTTCACACAGATAATTTGTGCCCAACCTGTGGTGGAGCATTCTGAGCTTGGATTGGTCTGATCAGCCACAATCAGACACTGCAACTTGTTTCTAACATGGTGATGTCATTTTTTGTTTTCTTCAGTAACAAAATGCAAACAGTAGACACAAATGGCTGTTGATTGATTGATAAAAGTGAAACTGTTCTTTTCCTCTAACCCATTACTGGGTTAGTGTGGGATAGGGAAGAAGAAATATCATAAACCAATAGAAGAATGATAAACAGACCAACAGAAGAGTTTCAATCAAAGTTTGTATTTTATTTGAAAAGTCACCAATCACTTAAAGTTGAAGGAATCTGGGAAGGCTTTATGGAGCTAGGGTTTCATCACTGAACTTTGAAGGATTCTGAAAAGTAAGAGTCAAGGATAGAGGGTATTCCATACAGGAGGGATGGGTTATTTGCTTAAGAAGCTAGAGGTGGCAGACAAAGTTCAAGCAACTGGAATTTTGTCCATTATATCTGGAATGTAGGGAACATGAAGGGAAATAATGTGAAAGAAGCCTAGGGAAGATGAGATAAGAACCAGCTGCTGGAGAGCTTTAAATTCCAGGTTGATAAATTTGACTTGAGCTTTGTAAACCTTAAAAAATTTAGGGCTAAAATAAAAATGACAAATATAGGTTAGACATTAAGTTTATTCTCTATGATTTACCAAGAAACCTGAAGAGGGCAGTCATCTATCCAAGATAACCACCCTAGACAGAGAGAGATAGAGGGATTATTTATACATTAAAAAGCACAAAGGTATCACTGAAACTCCTGGCAGTAGGAAATCAGGTTGCACATTTGCTCCAAATATGTCATCCTTACAATGCATAGAGAAGAGGTTGTTTATCTTGTACCTGATTTAATTTTTAACAAATACCAGAAAACTATCTAATCCTCACAAAGATAACAAGCCAGGTTTCCCAATTTCTAATCATCTGCCTTCCTGTGTTGCTTAGAACAGTTAACAATAGGAAAGACAGAAATTACAAACACATAGTCCCTTAGTTTCATATTGAGAATATAGACTTTGGCCAGTAGTATAAGCTGTCAAAATTATTAATTTTGACATCTCACATAGGCAATAGGGAGCCATTAATGATCTTCAACAGGAGTGTTATGATTAGTCAGATTTAGCAAGCACAAATGTTTGTAAATTGGCAAAAAATGAAAGAAATTCTCATCCTCTAGGAGCTTCTATTTTATTGGGCTGGTAGGGCCTGGGCTAGAGAGAGGAAAGAGACATAATCTATCCAGATAAGTATAATAAAAAATTAGGGAGTGACATCATAGATGCCTTAGGAAGATTCTCTTGGCAGCTGTGTGGAGAATGACCTAGTCAAAGGAAAAAAAAATCATTGGAGATCAACTGCCCTGAGGAGGAGGTCTCTCTACCACATGCTATTTGTCATACAACTTCAGTTTAAATTGCTGGGGAGGAAGGAGAGGGGATGAATACTATCACCAAAGACAGTCAAGACAAGGAAGATGTTTTTTATTCTTTTAAAAATTCTGAACTTAGCAAACCCCTCAAAAATGATTATTTCTATATGCATAATAGAAAAGGATTGTACATGAAACTGAATCTCTACTGCACAGGGCATCCTTTTTTCTTTTTTTAAGTATACAATAAATTCCACATGTAGCTTTCAAAGCCGTCCTACTTATCTCTGACTCCTTCTGAAGAAGATTGTAGGTAAATTAATGGATAGAACACTAGGCTTGATGTCAGAAATAAATTCAAATACAGTCTCATATACTTACTAGCTATGTGACTCTTGGCAAGTTACTTTCCTCTATTTATCTAAGTTTCTATATCTGCAAAATAGGAATAATGATAGCACCTACCTCCCAGGATTATTGTGAGAATCAAATGAGAAAATAATTTTAAAACATCAGTAGTGCCTGGCACATAGTAAGCAGTCTATAAATGTTATTATTGTTGCTATTATTATATGAATCTGAAATCTGCTTCTGTGTAACTTCCTGCCATGGCACTCAGTTCTGACTTCTGGGGACAAGCAGAGTCTAGTTGTTTTTTGAGTGCTTTTTACTTTACATGATAGCCTTTAAATACTTGAAGACAGCTATCTTGTCTTCTCCATGTCTTCTTTTCTCCAAGATTCTCTTTTTTCACTCTTCTTTTATGAAATCTAGAGAAACCTGGGTCCTTAGCCCAGATGTGATACTTAACAGTTGGGTGACTTTAGTCAAGTCACTTAATCACTCTGAGCCTCAGACAGCTAATTTTTTAAAATGATCTAAGTCTCCATTTCTTCATCTGCAATATAGAGATAAAAGTGCCCATCTCTTAAAATTCCTGTGAAAAAGTACTTTGTAATTGCTAAATGTGAGTTATTATTATTAATATTATTATTATCATCATCATATAAACAAGAAAACATTTCAGGTACCTACCATGTACCAGGCAGCTCATGCTCATGGGCTGGGAGTCAGGAAGAGCTGAATTCAAATTTGATTTCAGACACTTAGTTTTGTGTGCTTGGGTAAGTCACCTAATGATGTTTGCCTCAGTATGCCTCACTTATAAAATGAGCTGATGAAGGAAATGACAAACCACTCAGTATCTCTGTCAAGAAAACACCAAATTTGGTCACAAAGAGTCAGACCCAACTGAAATAACTGAACAGCAACAAAACTAAATTTCCTTCATCCTCCCCCCAAAAAATCCCAATTATGTACCAGACACTAAAGACAAAAGAAAAAAAATAATCACTGTCCTCAAAGATGTATCATATGATATACTGCATTAGGGAAGAGAACATACACAATTACATATAAAATGTGGGCCGTTCTAAAACCTGAGAGGGGGATATCAGGAAAAATTGCACTTAACAGAGGACATAGCTGAGGTTTATTTTGTTTGTTTTCTGTTTTTTTTTAGTTTTTGCAAGGCAATGGGGTACAAGCTGAGTTTTGAAGAAACCAAGATATCCTAAAAGATGAGGATAAGGAGGGAGTGGATCTGAGATATGGGATACTCCATACCAAGGGAAAAAAGATGGGAAGTTTTGCACAGTATTAAAAAAACTGGAAGACTGTTTTCTCTGCTGAAGAGACTGAACTCTCTTTGGCCCTTGTGTAATTTAGTTCTTAATTCAATTTATTCCATTCAACTAGCATTTATTTGGTTTTTACTATGTACAAGGCTCTGTCTCCAATCTCTTCCTTTCACTATACAAATGATGATTATAAAACTAAAGATCTCCACTAGTTCAGTATTTTTTTAAATTTTTATTTATTTATGTTTTTTTAGGTTTTTGCAAGGCAAATGGGTTTAAGTGGCTTGACCAAGGCCACACAGCTAGGTAATTAAGTGTCTGAGGCCGCATTTGAACTCAGGTACTCCTGACTCCAGGACTGGTGCTCTATCCACCCCTAAAATTTTATTTATTTAAAGCAATGGGATTAAGTTACTTACGCAAGGTCATACAGCTAGGTAATTATTAAGTGTCTGAGGCTGGATTTGAACTCAGGAAGATAAGCCTTCCTGACTCCAGGTCTGGCACCCTATCCCAGCATGCCCTAACTGCCTGGCACAAATAGGTGCTTCATCAATATTGTTGAATTGAATTAAATTGAAACACACTAGAGACTCCAGGACAAAATTTCCCTGCCCTTTGTGGCTACCTCTGCCATAAAGCAAGGAAAGAATGATTGCATATTGCAAAAATAATCATAATAGTAGCATGACATATAGAGATATTGAGTATGGATGTATAAATGGCCTTTTCTTAGAGTTTTATACAGGGTTTAAGAAAAGGAAGAAAGGAGTCAGAAGGCTATTCTCCTTTCTGTTTTTCCCTTCCCCAAACATTCTTATTCTTCCCCTCTCTCAAAGGGGGAACATAGAAGAAGAAACAAAACAGAAGGCATTCTGCAGTGTTTTTCACCTACTCAGAAGTGGTGGGATGGAATTAAATTTAGCCTTGCAAAGAAGAATTAAAAGGACATTCCCTCCCCTTTCCAGCCCATTCCATGTTTTAGTTGTTTATCTACTATTCAATCTATGGTCTCCCTAGAAGCAGGATCTTCCTTTCCTATGAGAAATGCTAGTCCATTTGGGGAGATAATCACTTCATAAATATATTTTAATAATGGCTATTGGGCTCCTGATTGAAATAACAAATAAACTACCCAGAGTGTTTGGCCTGACTTTGCCTCTTTTCCAATAGTTGATTATATGATGATGATTTTCATTTGTAATTTATAGAGCTGTTCACCTTCAAATCTTCCTTAATATTCCCTTTTCCTCTTCCTGAAACATTAGTCCAGGAATATTTCCTCTGGTTTGTTTTTTTTTAAACTTTATAGCTGCATAGCTACACAGGCAACCCTGGGAATCCATTCTGATTTTCAGAAGATATTCTATTACCTTTCTGGACTCCAGTTCTCTTGTGAAACAAAGGCATCTTCTTTATCATAGAGATAGTGAGCAGCAATCAGTTCAGATGATACAAACTACCATATAAATAGGAAGTAACATGATTGGAGTGAATGAGATCATAAACTAAATAAAAGGTCCCAAATCCCAGAAAAAGAGAAATCTCCAGATGTGCTCATCCCACACCCTGGAAAATCTGGACCTTCATAAAACTCTTTCCAATTCAAAACACTGTGTTCCTCTCGTTCATTTGTGTCATTGAATCTTAACCCATAAATAATGATGGAAGAGATGTTCAAGGAGATGGGAGCTTTCAATAGAATTATAATTAAGAAGTAGCATGAATGCAAGAAACAGTAAGACTGTCTAAGTCAGGACGACTTGATTCAAATCCCAACTGTAACCCATACTGGCTGGAAGTCACTTAACCTCTCAGTGCCTACCAACAAGATTTGCTTTGATAAAAGAAGAAAGGAAATCAAGTATTTATCTATTAAGCACCTATAATGCATCAGACACTTGAACTAAGTGCTTTACAAATATCTTATTATTATCATCCCCATTTTACAGGAAACAGGCAGGGGTTGTGATGGCTAATAAGTATCTGAGGTGGGATTTGAACCTCAGGTTTTCTTGACTCCAGAATTCACTGCAGTATCCATTGTGCCTACCTTCCTTTAAAGTAGTAGTATCTTTACCAGGATATCCCTACACCAATGAAATCACAGGTCTGGATTGGACCAAAAAATAATGAGTCTTTCTACAGCTATTTAAGGTTTATAAAGCATTTACACTTTCTTACTTGATCCTCACAACAACTTTGCGAAAGTAGATACCGTATTATTATCCTCTTTTTATAATTAATCAATTAACAATTTATTAACCACTTCCTATGTTTTAGATATTGTGCTCTAATAAAAAATGCAAAAGTGAAATAGGGCTTTCTTCAAGTAGTTTATATCTGGGGATGGGTGGCAAATATGTAGATATTTAAATATATAGAAAAATAGAAAAAATAAATAAAAGGTAATTTGAAGGAATGGAGACTGAGGAAACTGAGTATCTGTAAGGAATTTGTCTCAGGTCATACAATTAGTGAGTGTCAGAGATGAGACAAAGTAGAGTCTCTTTTTGCTTCTGGTCCAATTGTCCAATATGTAATGTTGTTTTACTTATGCATTTTTGGGTATACTTGGAATAACTTAGGCATATAATGAGTAGGGTGAAGCTAGGTGACACAATGGATAGAGTACTGGGCCTAGAGTCAATAAAACACATCTCCCTGAGTTCAGGGAGTTCAGACCCTAACCTGAGCCTAGACAAGTCACTTAAACTGTTTTTCCTCAGTTTCTTCATCTGCCAGATGAGCTGGAGAAGGAAATGGCAAGCCATTTTGGTATCTTTGTCAAGAAACCCTCAAATGTTGTCTTGAAGAACTGGATATGACTGAACAACTAACTAAATAAATCAATTTATAATAGTAATAATCTCTTCTGGTGAAGATACATCAATGCATCCCTAATGACTTGGACATGATTAGTTGTCACTTTTGAGGATCTTTAAATCTAGTATCTGATAAAGATAAAAAATGGATACATTAAATTTGAATCACAGTTGCCTATAAGGTCATTTTAAAAGCCTAGGGGTGGCTAAGTGATGCAGTGGATAGAGCATCGGCCCTGGGAGGCAGGAGGACCTGAGTTTAAATTTGATATCAGACACTTAATAATTGCCTAGCTGTGTGACCTTGGGCAAGTCACTCTTGACCCCTTTGCCTTAAATGAAGAAAAAAGAATGATTAGAAGCCTAGGTTTATCTCTTAGCAGAGAGACAATTTGGAGTTCACATGGAATAGTAGATAATCCATTGTTTCATCTGTATGATGAATTCTCATCATCTGCATGTGATTACCTTCACCTTGCCTTTCATTAAACATAAAAGTAATGGTATTTTAAAAAAGCATAGCCATGATCTAAGGTAGAACTAAATGACTTGAAATAACTCACTTGAACTCTCTGAGCCTCAGTTTCCTAATCTGTAAAATTAGGTAAAAGTGAATTGAAACCAGAAAAAAATAGTAGTTATGATTGTGTCCATATGCCTTTGGATTGTGTTGTTTAGTTCTAAAAACATTTAAATTGCTTCCCTATTTTCAGGAGTCATTTTTCTGTTTTTCCTGTCATTTCTCTCTTTGAAGGATTTGATTGACTTGAGTCTTTACTTGCACATTCCAAGACTTCTACATTTATGCTAGTTCTCTCCTTTTGTGTTTTTATGAACATGTATGTACCAGCAGTTTGAGGATTTTTATATCTCACCTTCCTTGACACAAGATTTTTTATCAAGGTGAATCAGCATGACAATGTGTCTGGATTTGATGATACTTTTAAAAAATTCTGAAAATAATCGTGAGATTCAGTAGAGTGTAAGTTTCCTGAAGACAGTGACTCTCTTTTGTAGTTGTATTCCCACAGCCTAGCTTAGTGACACAATGCAGGGCTGCTGCCTACCTCTAGGGATTCCCAGTCAAATCAGGAACCATATGTGCCAGCCTTCACAGAGAATATTCTGCCCTCCAAGAGCTCCTCATAGTTCTTTTTAAAGACTTCTATGGCATGGGTATTGATTTTGAGATCAGAAACCCAACTTTCTGTTTTGTTGTTTAATGGACAGGACCTTTATCCTCTGTGGTGGCTCACACTGCTCTGCAAATTGTTAAAGTCCAATAAGCTTTAAAGTCAAAAAGACTGTGGAGAAAAGGAATGTAACTTGTCCTCCCTTCCCTATCCATCTTCTCCATCTTCATTCTCCACCAAATAAAGTTAGTCTTGTTGGTTTCTTCTTCTTCAAACTCTTTTCTGTGGAACCATTATCCAGTTTTGCTAATGTATACAGCCCTAGAGGAAACAGATTCAGTTTTCAAAGAAAGGGCTGATAAGGGAAAGGAATTTGGGATGACTGAGAAAATGTTTGTGTGTATTGGGCAGATCTTCACCACAAGTCCACTCTCCTAGTGTTTTGGATTTTTTTTTATTTGTTCCTCTACTCCTTCCTCTCATCTCCACTTTCACTTGGGAATGGAAGACTGTGTGTCTATGAAAATACTATCCTCTCCTATTCTTAACTGGATAAAAGCAATTCAATCCAAAAATTGTTAGAACCTTTTCCATAAGAGATTCTCAGCCAAGCCTCACTTGTGCCTTCATATTGCCTCTTCACTTTTTCTGTGTCCACTCAATCTCAACTTTCAAATGATTTTTTTCCCTTTTATTTTCCAGTTACATGCAAAGATGCAAAGATAGTTTTCTTTTGGTTTTGCAAGGCAATGGAGTTAATTGACTTGCCCAAGCTCACATAGTTAAGTAGGTATTAAGTGTCTGAGGTGGGATTTGGATTCAGATCCTCCTGACTCCAGGGCCAGTGCTCTATCCACTGCACCACCAGCAAAGATAGTTTTCAATGTTCATTCTTTTGCAAGCTTTTGAGCTCCACATTTTTCCACCATCCTCCCTTCCCATTCCCTCCCCATGACTGCAAACAATCTAATATAGGTTGTACATGTAAAACTGTGTTTAATGTATTTCTATATTTGTCAAGGTATGAAATAAAAAGTAGAACTAAAGGGAAAAAAACATGAGAAAGAAAAACATAAAAGAAGTTTTAAAAAGTGAATATAATGCTTTGCTCTGCTTTCAACATCCAGTTTCTTCTCTGAATGTGGATGGTGTTTTCCTTAACAGGTCTCTTAGGATTGTCCTTGATCACTGGGAGGAATTGCATCAATCATAGTTGATTATCTCACAATGTAGCTGTTAGTTTGTATAATATTCTCCTGGTTCTGCTCATTTCATGCAGTATCAATTCACACAAGTTTTTCCATGCTTTTCTGAAGTCAGGCTGCTCATGATTTCAATAGTATTTTTTAATATTCACGTACCAAAACTTGTTCAACTGTTCCCCAATTGATGGGCATCCCCTTAATTTCCAGTTCTTTGCCATTACAAAAAGAGCTACTACAAGTACTTTTGTACACATGGGTCTTTCTCCTTTTCTTATGATCTCTTTGAGATATAGACCTAGTAGTAATATTTCTGGAAAAAGAGTATACACAGTTTTAATCCCTTTGGGCATAATTCCAAATTGCTCTTCTGAATTGTTGGATTCTGACACTCTGGAATCCACAAACAATGCATTAGTGTCCCAGTTTTCCCCACATCCTCTTCAACACTGATCATTTTTCTTTAGTGTTATTTTAGCCAATCTGATCAGTATGAGGTGGTACCTCAGAGTTGTTTTCATTTGCAATTCTCTGAACAATGATTTGGAGCATTTTTTCATATAACTATTGATAATTTTAATTTCTTCATCTGAACTACTTGTTCATATCCTCTGACTATTTATCAATTGGAGAATGACTTGTATTCCTGTACATTTGACTCAGTTCTTTATATATTTTAGAAATGAGTCCTTTATCAAAAATACTGTGAAAATTGTTTCTGCATTCCTTCTAATCTTAATCTTGGTTACCCTGGTCTTATTTGTACAAACTCTTTTTAATTTAATGTAGTAAAAATTATCCATTTTGAAATTTGTTATATTCTTTATCTCTTCTTTGATCATAAAACTTCTCTCCATTCCATAGATCTTACTGATATAATATTCCTTTTTCTCCCAATTGGCTTTTGGTATCACCTTTTATATCTAAATCCTATATTTATTTCAATCTTATCTTGGTGTAGGGTATGAGATGTTAGTCTATACCTGGTTTTTCCTATATTGTTTTCCAGTTTTCCCATAAGTTTTTGTCAAATAGTGAGCTCTTATCCCAGAAGCTGGAGTCTTTGGATTTATCAAACAATAGATTACCATAGCTGTTTACTACTATTTCTACCTAATCTATTGCACTGATCTACTTCTCTATTTCTTAATTAGTACCAGACATTTTGATGATTGCTACTTCATGATATAGTTTTAGATCTGGTGTCAACTGACTTTTGTGTTCACTTTTTATCCTTAGACTGGACACCAGCTAGAGTTGCCAGTGAAGTTAGGGAAAGAGTACTGGGATGAAATTGCTGAGAAGCAGATTTCTGCTCTATGTAAGGAACAATTTCCCTCAGAATCTAGACCTTCCCAAAGTGGAATGGGTTGCCTGGGTAGGTAATGATTTCTTTCTCATGCAAGTCTTCAAGCAAAGACTTCTTGAGCATGTGTCAATGATGTTATAAAGGATTCTTGTTCATGTCTAGTCTTGGGTTGGACTAGATGGCTCTGAGGCATCTCCCAATTTTGAGATTCTATAATTCTGTGATAAAAACAAGTTGTAATGCTCTTCAGTCTAAACAAATAGCAGTAAAACCTTCTATTACTATTAAAAACAACAACATACTCTGAAAAAGTGTCTGTATAATGAACTCCAAAGCTTTCCTACCAACATGGGAAATGCATCAGAATTTTCTCTTTGCATAACAATCTCCCATTAAAATACAAAAGATTATATTACAATATTATAATATATGATAATTCAAGTCTTTCCTATTCTACACAACCTCTCAATTTACTCCTCTTGATGAAACCAGCTTTGAAATGGAAACACCAATTGCAGGCTCAAGAAAACAAGGTGTCCATGTATCCATCTTTCTTCCCCCACCCCCTTCTTTCTTTCTGTAGCCCAAGGCTCAAAGCTTATTTGCATAACACTCTCCTCATTGGTGGAGACTGATTACTCTTCTGGTCCCTCTCCTGGAAAAGAATCTTAATAAATCTTCCCTCTTGAATCTGGAAATCCCCAAACAATATTTTCTCTTCTCTCAATCTCTCATTAACCACACAGGCAAGGAATATTGATTGAAAAATCACTATCAATCAATGAGAAAAGATTCAAGCTAATGAACTTGGCACCTCAACCTCTCCTTCTTTTCTCCTTAGTTCCTTCTTTTTCCCCTCCCACTCATCCTCCCTCGATCCCCTCCTTCCTTACTCCCTCCTTTCCTTCCTTCTTCCCTTCTTTTCTTTTTTCCTCCCTCCCTTCCTCCTTTCCTTCCTTCATTCCTCCCATGCCTGACTCTGTGCCTTTTCCATCAGCTATCCCTCCTAACTTCTGCCTCCTGGCTTCTCTAGTTTCTTTTATCAGATCAAATCCCATCTTCTTCAGGAGGCCTTTCCTTCTTCTTTCCATTGCTAGTACCTTTATTCTATTAGCATTATATATATATATATATATATATCTTTATATAATTTTGGGGGGCATATTGTCTCTCCTATTAAAATGCACACTTTGACATGGCCTAAGCTTTTGATATATTTGAATCTCTAGCACCTCTGACAAATAGGAGTTCTTTTTTTAAAAATTATTTTAATATTTTTATTTTTATTTTTCCCTGGTTACATATTAAAACAAGCTTAAACATTCATTTTTAAAACGTTTGAGTTCCTAATTCTCTCCTTTCTTCCCACCCCACTCCTCCACATTGAGAAAGCAAGTTAGCTAGATGACAGCTAGGTGGTGCAGTGGGAACACCAGCCCTGGAGTCAGGAGGACCTGAGTTCAAATTTGAGCTCAGACATTTAATAATTACCTAGCTGTATGACCTTAGGAAAGTCATGTAACTCTGTTGTCTTGCAAAAAAAGAAAGAAAGTTGTTTGATGGTATATACCAGTTCTTAAAAAATGTTTGTTGACATCCTTCCTTCATTCCTTCCCATTTTCTCCTTCATTATGTCTCTTTTCTTTCATTCCCCATCCCTCCTCTCTCTCTCTCTCTCTCTCTCTCTCTCTCTCTCTCTCTCTCTCTCTCTCTCTCTCTCTCTCTCTCTCTCTCTCCCCCTCTGAAAATTATAACCTGAAATGTATTAAATATGTGGGATAAATTAAACATAAAATGTTTATCATTTCAACTTGGGAGGAAGATGCAGAAAGAAAATAAAGGAGGATTGTAGAAATTATGGATAAACAACTACAGGGATTATCTATAAACTGAATTGATTCAGACATCACAATCTAGAATTATGGGTTTAACATGCAACAATATACTTAAAAGTAACTTACATAAGGGCAGCTAGGTTTGCAGTGTCCTATCGGACACAGGCCTTGGATTCAGGAAGATCTGAGTTCAAATCTAGTTTCAGACACATTACTTACTTAGTTGTGTGACCTTGGAAAAGCCACTTAACCCCCATCCCCCACTGTCTTGCAAAAACCAAAAAAAGGAACTTTACTGAGATGAAATCAGTGGATTGAGTAGAAATGTCTAGCACCCACAGATATGATAGTATAAATTTAGTTCAAAATTCATTTAAATTCCACAAACATTTTTCATTTATAATGCTGAGGCATATAATCTTATTTTACTAGACACTCATAGTGCACCTAATAATAGAAGTCCTACTGAAATAATTTACCTTCCTCTAATATATCTTTCTTTTGGGAATTTTGAGTTTGCCATCATTTGGGGAATGATACCTGTGTTTAAAATCATACTGCTTATATGGAAAATGACCAGCTGCTTACAAAGACAGCTCCATATCTTGCCTTTAATCTTACTAAAGGTTGAGGACAGATTGGGAGTTGATAGTGAAACAGTCATGTTTGTCCACCTGTCTGGTATATATATGTATATATACACACACATATATAAATATACACACATATATAAACTTGTGTGTATGTATATGTATAAGTATACTTACACAGAGTAGAAAGATGCATTTTTATCTCTCTGCCTATCTTTTGCTTAGTTAATCCCTAACTGGATAGGATCAAGAAATTTAGTAATGAATAGACATTAAAAATTCCTCTAGAGAAAGCAGTGGAATTTCAAGAGAACTCATGACTCTTACTATGAACCAGGTTATCTGTCATTCACTTCATTCACTCTGGGCATTTTTCAGCAATTTTGTCTCATCTCCCAAGCTATAGTTGGAATGAAATATATCTTGACTTGAGAATATAATATTTTTCAACAGTCTATCAGGAATGTCAGAAGTTGATGCTGGATATTCCAGCAAGTTTATCTTCCTGATCTTCTCTCTAAGCTGGGAAAAGATGGGAAGTTTTTAAATTCGCAAAGGAATACTTTCAAATGCTGAAAGGGAGAGGGAGTAAAGCACTCACAGTTGTAATTTTACTGCTGACCCCCCCTCCCATCCTTTCTTCTGCCCCACTCCTCCAAATGTTCTCCTACCTCCAGTTTAGCGAATTCATAGTAAGAGGTCAGTATCTTTTCACACTTGGGAAATCTCATTCAAGTTTTTTTGTCAATGGCCAAGTCATGAGCAGCTCTTCCAATTTAGGGATGGTTGACGTCACCAAGGAGGCGATAAATATCTGTTGATATAATTGGATGTGAGATTCTATGTTGTGATAGCAAAACTTTGCCCATTGCTGTTCGGAAGGACCCCATGATTTATTCAGGAGCAGATCGAGCACGCAATCTAGCTGTCAAGAAAGCGTCAGCTTATTAGGCAAGTACTGCGTGATTCCATAAGAGGGTCTAAGCTATAAAAGTCCCGCAACCAAGCTCTGATTAGAAGAAAATCTGATCCCAAGTTCGAGGACGAGACGACTCAGACACAGAAGGAGCACCTGAAAAGCTTCAGTCTCCTCCCTCTCGGAGCTGAGAGGCGTCAGCTATCCCGCTCATTTGCAGAAGCGACTTTGAAGGTAGGAAGAAACCTGGTACAGGGCTTCAGACTCACTGAAAACTTTCCCCTCCTCTAGGTGTATGCTCTGTGCACCCTTCTTTGATCGAAATGTGTCTTTGTGTGTGCTTGTGTTTGTGCAGGTTATGCCTCTATATGTTTCTGATAGTGTCTGCTATCTTACAAAGAACACTATTCCCCAAAACAACAACCCACAAACCAAAAGGATGTTTTCCATCACCAAAATGTCCCAAATGCTTTACATTCACTTATAAGAAAAGGAGTCTCTGGTTGAGGGCGGGAGGATGGGGCAGGAACCTGGTGGGAAAGGAGGAGAAGAAAGTGAGAGTCTGCGGCTACTTAAGTTACTTAGTTTTAGCAAAAAGTTCCCTCTTTATTTCACATCCAGAAAAGTAGAGCATGTGACGCCTCTTTGATCGCGCTCATCCCAGCAGTTGTCCTCAGTGGATACAGTCTTTGGGATTATACTGTGGGGAAAAACACATTCTGGGGCCGCTCCTTCGGGCATCTGACATAGAAAAAAGGGGGGGAGAAAACCAATTCAGCGAGCTTGGAGTCCACAGAAGTCCAGGTCTGCCTTTGTGTGCGATCAAAGCTTCAGGACCGAGGACAGCGCCCATCTCTCGCTTAGAGACGCTCTTCGCCAGGTCTGGCTGAGGCTGATGCATGAACTGAATGTGTTGCATTGCGCAGTGTTGAGCTGTTGTGTAAGTGTGTAGAAAGTCACGGAGACGGACATGGAGTTCCTTCTCCAAGCTCTGTTAAACTTCTTACCTTGCAAGTCTCTTTTTTTCCTTTTCTTTTTCACCCTCGTTCTCCTTACTCCCTTTCCTCTCTTTTTTTTGATCTTTTCTTCCCTCCTATCCCCTTGTTCTTTGTGTTATATAGATCAGCGCCCGGACCATGAAGCTCCAGCTTCTTGTGTCTACCGGGATCCTGCTGGTTACGCTCTTGCCCTGCCAAGAATGCAGAGCTCTCATCAGTAAGGGTTCTGCGTCGTCCATGGGGTCCGCAGCTCAGCCCCTGGACTTCTTCCAGCCGCCGCCGCCACCGAATCAGCAGCAGCCCCTGCCTCTCCTGCTCCGGATGGGAGAAGAATACTTCCTGCGCTTGGGCAACCTCAACAAGAACCCCGCTGCTTCCTTCTCTTCTTTGTCCTCCTCCTCCTCCCCTGGCGGCAACCCTGGTAACCACTTCTCTCCCGATGTCTCCGTCTCCAACTTTTTCCGGGGGGCAGTCCAGCGGCTCCAGCACCTGCAGCTCCCGCAGCGTTCCTTGGACAGCCAGGCAGGTCTGGGGGAGGGAGGAGCTGAGAATACCTACAGTGAGCAGCGGGAGGAGATGGAGAGGGAGAAGCGTTCAGAAGAACCTCCCATTTCCCTAGATCTGACTTTCCACCTTCTCCGAGAAGTCTTAGAAATGGCCCGGGCCGAACAGTTAGCTCAGCAAGCTCACAGCAACAGGAAATTGATGGAGATTATTGGAAAGTGAGACAACCCGTTTTGCCAAAGAGATTTTGCATTTAGCACAAAAAGAAAAAAAAATTACAGTATTCTGTACCATAGTGCTGCTCTGATATCATTTGTTTATTTTTATATAGCTTGACACATAGAGGATGTACACTGAGAGATCCTATATATCCCTTAATTAGCATGCACCAAGTATATTTAAGTGCAGTAACAAGAAAATTGTTCTTTGTAATTTTATTTTCCATCTCCAATTTATTCTAGTGGTGTGATTAGTACAGGTGTAGACTTTTGAAGAAACGTTTTGAAGGAGCAGAGGAAAGTCATCTACTTAAGGTTGTTGTGTTCTAAAGTCAAAAAGAAAGCTTTTCTCCCTGGGCTCAGGGTGGTTGGTTGGGGAAATCCTGTAAGTTTTCTGAATCGTTTTTTTTCTTGTAAACATTGTCACAATAAAACATCTTTCCAGCCCTCAGTCAATTTGGTTGTGTAAAAGAATGTTGAATATTTATATTTTTAATAAAAGCTGCAAAGGTTATGGTGGGTTCATCTATATTTTCTCTTGTTGAGTTTTTACACACACAAAAAAGAGTTATCTCTCCTTCCCACCCTATTTCCTTTATCAGAAAGAAAACACAGAAAAAATTGTTCCCGAGTTTTCATTTCTACATAAAATACATATACTAGAAAGGGCTTCTACAATGATGCAGAAGTTAACTGTATGATCTTAGGACACATGTAGGATCCTTGGTTTCCTTAGATTTTGAAGGTGCTTTCCAGCTCTGACAGTCCATGGTTCTATGAAATGCAGCTATGAAAAACTGGTTCATAATGACAATGCTTTTAAAATCTACCACCTATTATATTTGAGATTGGTTTGTGTGTGGGGTAAGAGCAAAAAAAGGAGAGTGTGTGGGGGAGTGAGATGAAGAGAGAAGGAAATAAAAAGATGTACATCTCCAAGAATTACTGTAAAATAACATGGTTTTAATTTAGCAAAACAGAAAAGTATATTCATCCCTGCTTCATCAAAATTTCTTAACCTAAAGTGATCTCTTTTTCTAAAGTGCTAACTAAAATCATACCTATTCCTAGTACTAGAAAACTAGCAGCATATTGCCACAGAAAACTATTAAAGAAAGTAATATGTAAATCGGCACTTGACAAAACTATTTCTAGTGAGATAATTTATGTAAGAATTTTAGTTTCTAAAACTCCACAAATGTCCTCCATTCTCATAAACATTCCAAGCCTAATCCTCCAAGTACACAGGAACAAAAACTATTTTTTTCATTCCTAAAATGAACTATTTCCAAAGAAGTCAGTTTCACATTTCATTACTATGCCTAGGTACATTTCATAATTGTCTTACAGTATAAAAGATTGACTTGTTAATAGTTCAAAGTTAATTTTTCTTTATATGAAGAAGCATCTTCTCCTTTCCCTTGTCAATACATTTCTTTAATGACTTCATAAAACAAACTGATGGGATATAACATTGAATAAACCATTATAAGACTATAAGTCTAAAAAATTCACATTTATTTAATAGTTCATACATAGTAGAATGCTCTGAAGGAGTCATTGTGGTGTGTCAAACAAAATGTGACTTGAAAAGTATGTTTAAATCCATGCAATATTTATGCAATATAATACATTGACTCTTAAGTCGTTGTGTAAGAAAGTAGAGTTTCTTCTGAAAGGTCTCCTTTACAAACTAAGGAACAGATTACCTGAATATCTAAACCTGAGATTGGAATACTGAAAGAGGCATACTAGCCCATGATATATATCTCAACCCTAAAGTCTTTTATTATAAAAAATGTCCCTAATTCAATGGACATTCTACAAGTATAAAGAAGCAGAAGTATTTAACAGTTAAAAATGGTGGGGGAAGGGTTTTTTTTATGAAGCATTTCACAACTTTGGTCAATGATATTTGCATCTTGGAAATAAATTGCTAAGCCAATATTTAAACACAAAATATATGTTCATTGACCAATGGCATCATTAGAAAGAAAAATGGCATTTACCACCTATTATGCTCATAAAAAACCAACACGTATTGCTTTTTTTTTTTTTATCATTTTCCCACTAAGGGTTTTTGTTGCATTCACAAACACACAAACACACACATAAAAACCCACACAACCCTTTATAAAGTGTCCTTTTACAACATTATAACAAGATCATATCATTTTTCTCCTTGTGGTGGCAAGTTCCCCAAAGTACCCCCTTTAAATTTTAGGTAACCAACATGGAATCAAAGCTTTTTGCAGAAAACTCATTCAGAGGTCCCACTCATTCACTACTTTATATTCATTTCCTCTAGATCATCTGCTACCCCTGAATGCCCCTTAGACAAGCAGACAGAGGTAGCAGCTGGAATGAACATCATTCACTCAAGGAGTTTAACCAGGAAAAAGAGAATACATGGCGGGCTGGTTCATTCTCAGCTCCATCACTGCTCCCTGAAGAAGCTTCCACTTGTCCCTGGGGGGCAGAGGAGTCAGTCCTAATCTGTAAAAGAAGGAAATTTGTATCAAAGGAAGAAGGAGAAATAGGGCCTATTTGAGTTTGTACAGTTTTTTTTTTAAACAAGGCTATTTAGGACAAGGGGAAAGGACGGCATCAAATAATTATATAGAATTGAATAACAATGATGATGATATTAATAATTATTATTAAAAGGACAAAAAGCTGTGAGATCTTTAGAAAGCAGGCCTAACAGATTGGGCTATAAAAGTTAACATGTTTATACAGTTATAAAAGGACCAGCACGGCACCAGTTATTGCAAGTAGTAAAGGAAATGTCTTGAATGTTATGGAGTCCAGGATGCCTTGCTCTTTTGTTTATTTTAGAGAAGAGTCAGATCACACTGGATTCTTACAGATCACACTGAAATTCATAGGAGTTTAAACTGAGAAAAAATAGAAGAATTAAGTAGTCTTAGCAAAAATGAATGCTTCAAACTTCCATTCTCTCTTAGGTAAGAGGATACATAGTTTCCCCCATGGTGTTAAAAGCAACAATTTTCTACAAAGGACCAGAATCCAAAAATAAATGTCTTTGATATAGGTTCTTTCAAACCTCAGGGTTTGCTTTTAACAAGTTATGGAAGGCGTGAATTCTCCTTTCCCCTTACTCCTAAACAATAAAAAACAATGAAATGGAGGAGCAAATGAGTACAACATAATTTAAAAATAATTTGTCATTCACAGGTTCATGATCAATACAAGCTAATTTGTAGTAATCAAATAGAGTCAAAATTTGATGTTTTTTCAAGGATATTAGGTTTTTTTATTGAAAAATTAAAAAATCATGTAGGAGTTTTGCTATTCTTATAAGACTTTTTAAAATATCATTGAATATTATGGGAGACTTTTTAAAGACACTTTTTTTATATTACAGTTGATGATCATCCTAAATTCAAAGGTAAATTAATGAACACAATTCTTTAGAAACCAGAAAAAAATGGAGTGAGAGAAAACAGTATTTTAAAATATACTCTAGAATGCCATTGAAACAAAACAATGAAAGAAATAAATACATGCATTTAAACAGCAAAGTCCAGACAGCCATGAAATTGCAACACTCATACATGCAAAGCTCCTTTGTTAAAAATAGGTCATTATCTTCTCTTAAAATGGACTTAAATGGGACAGAAAAGTTTGGTATGTCCTTCATTAGATGTTCTAGTCTGAATACTTTTGGATGGTGCCCAGAGACAGTTCCATGTGCTCAAGAATTTAATATTTAAGAATTTTCCTTAACAATAAAGCTGCTTACTCTTTCTTTGTAGTGACAAAGAATTGGAAATTGAGGAATGCCCATCAACTGGCAAATGACTGAACAAGCTATGAACAAGGTATGTAAGTGTTTTGGAGTACTAACGTTCTGTAAGAAATCATGATTGGCAAGACTGTAGAGAAACCTGGAAAGACTTGCATGAACTGATCCTTAGTGAAATGACCAGAACCATGAGAACATTGTACATATTAACAACAACATTGTGAGATTATCGACTATAATGGATGTTATATTGTTATATGTTATATATTATGTTATATATAATGGTGTTATGTCAGCAATTCAGTGATCAAGGACAATCCTGAGAGACCTGTTTTGAAAATGTCATTCACATTTAGAAAAAAAAACTATGGAATCCAAATGCAGAGCAAAGCATATTATATTTACTTTTTAAAACCTCTTTTATGTTTTTATTTCTCTTAGTTCTAATTCTTCTTTCACAAATGGACTAATATGGAAAATGTTAAATACAATCGTACATAAACAACTTTTATGGATTATTCACCACCACAGGGAGGGAAAAGGGAAGGGAGGATGATAGAAAAATGTGAACTCTTAAACTTGCAGATGGATGAGTGTTGAAAACTCCCTTTGCATGTAACTGGAAAATTAAATTTAATTAAAAATAATGATAACAAAGCTGCTCCTTGATCATAAGTGAGGAAGACCCCAACTCTCTTTCAGGATCTACTAGTCAGCACAGCACTGGGAAGCATTGGGCTTAAAAAGTAGGTTACCAAGTTGTTGTGGATTTTCTTTATACATTTGTATGCCTCGATCCACTTCTTAGGACTCACTGTTCAATTAATCTTCTCTTTCTGACAGGCCCATGAATTCAGTGTCTGGTTGTAAAGTACAAACCACTCATTTCCAGTTGACCTTTTTAGGATAAAAGATCAAACACAAGATTTTATGTTGTAAGGGACCATAAAGTTCACCAGGTCCAACCTCCCTCTTCTGACAAATGAAAAAATATGAAGATCAGAAAAATTTACCCAAGGTCAGTTAGTAAACATCAAGACTGAAATTCCCAGGTCCTCACATTCTGAATCCAATGAGTTTCCCACGCAATTTGTAACTTTAAAGAAATATATCTATGTGTGTGTATACACATACACAATACACATATGTCTATGTATATACATTCATATACATGCAGTCCTCTAAATGGCAAAGTGGATAGAGCACTGGGCTTGGAATAAGGAAGACTTATCTTTCTGAGTTCAAATCTGGTCTCAGACATTTACTAATTGTGTGATCCTGAGGATCCATTTAACCCTTCTTGCCTCAGTTTGTTAATCTAAAAAATGAACTGGAGAAGTAAACAGTAAACCACTTTTGGATCTTAATCAAGAAAGTTTCAAGTGGGGTCACAGAGAATTGAACATGACTAAAATGACTAAACAACAAGATGCATACATATAAGTATATAATTTTATTCCAAGTATATTCAACAGAATACCTGAAATGTACTCAAAGCTTATCAGAGTATATATGTGCATATACGTATGTGTATATCTCTCTATATAATTAAGTATATACATATGTGTATATCTCTCTATATAATTAAGTATATACATATGTGAGCACAATATATTTATATTTAAACACAATATATATTTATAGATCTATGTGCATATATGTATGTGTATGTCTCTCTATATAATTAAATATATACATATATGAGCACAATATATTTATAGTTATATTTATAGATCTATATACATACACAAATATGTGCATATACGTATGTGTATTCACACTCATGTGAATGTATATGTACCCACATCCATGTATATATATATATATATATATATATATGTATATACACACACATAAAGAGGTATGTGTATCTGAAAGGAATCATAGTATAATGAAAAGATAACTCTTCGTCAAGTCAATGAGACTTGAGCTGAAGTTCTAGCTGTGCTTGAAACTTGCTGTGAGACCCTCAGTAATTTATTTAACCTCTCAGTATTCTAGGATAGCGGTGTCAAATTCAAATAGAAACAGGGACACTAATCTGTGAAGAGTCCTTGCAAGACACATAGTAATTTAGTGTCAAAATGTAAGGTTATCTATGCTTTATTATATTTTTATTTATTTTGTTAACTATTTCCCAAAAAATATTTTAATGGGGAGGAGTATTTTCTGAGAAGAGGGTGTGGGGTGTTTGTCACCTCTGATCCAGGTAATTCTCTAAGACTATAAATTGCAGGAAAGGTGCCAATTTAAATCAGGTTAAGGGAATTTCCTCACCCAGTACCAAGAAATCATAGGAGCAGTCCCCATTCCTAAAGAATTAAAAATAAACTAGGTGGTACAATGGATAGTATCCTGGACTTGGACTACAGAAATTCTACATTCAAATCCTGCTTCAGATTGCTAATTGGGTGGTCCTGGGCAAGTCACTAACTTCTCTTAATTTAGATTTCCTCAACTGTAAAATGGATTCAATAATAACACCTATCTCACTGGGTTGTTGGGAGGATCAAGTGATCTAACATATGCAAAGCACTTTGTAAGCCTTAAAGTGTTTGTCATCTATGATTGTTATAATTAACTCATATGATTTTCCCTCTCCACTCTAATATCTTTATGAAAATCACCTAGCTGTCATTCATCTTTTTTGGTGTTGAGTAATGTCTGCTCCCATATGAAATTTTCTTGTCAAAGATACTGGAGCAGTCTGACATTTCCTTCTCCAGTTTATTTAACAGATTGAAAAAACTGAAGTAAACAGGATTCAGTGATGTGTCCAGGGTCTCAGAACTAGCAAGTGTCTGAAGTCAGATTTGAATTTAGGAACAAGAGACTTATTGAATCCAGATCTGGCACTCTACCTATTGTGCTGTCTAGATGCTCCATTCCTCTTATAGACAGGACTAAATGATCTAAAGAGATGATTGATGTGAAATGGCATTTCAATTAAACTTGTCTGAATGTATGCTGAATTCTAACTATCACTGTGACAAGGTCAAGTTTGTGGTCTTTATTCCCTTACAGAAAGCTCCTAATTAAAAGAATTTCTATGAAAGTAGTTCTGGAAAATCCTACATGAGAACATTAGGGGGAAAATCCTCTTGGAAAATCCAAAATGGAAGAATAGACTCTTGGGAGTGGGAGGAGAGGAAGCTACCGCCCTTGAGCTGCTGTGAATTCTATCTGAAATAGGACACATTTGGGATAGGAAGAATGCCAGGCATACAGTCAGGAGAGCTGGCTTCTATTCTTTGCTCTGACCCTAACTGGGTGACCCTGGCTCTGTTACTTTCCTTCTACCAGGCTTGGTTGACCCATTTGCTGCAAAATGAGGATAATGATATTCAATAACCTTTCATAGAGTTTTTGTAAAGAAAATACTGTTTAAAAAATTATCTTTATACTAAATGTCAAAACCCTTTTTAAATTTTAATACTTTGATGTTCTTAACTTTTCCTCTCAGAAACCTAGGAAGAGAGAAATCTCATGAATCTATCTCATGGAAAACCAAATTGAATTAAGTGATGGAGAGGCCATGCTGGGGCCTATAGCAAAAAGGCTGTAACCACCTGTCATATAAGGTTTCAACAATGATATTATTTCCATGCTGGGGCATTTATGTACATCACAAAACTTTCTTGTTTATCTTGTGACAATATAGGTTTGAGCTTAACATTTTATTCACATTCATTCACTACAATGTCATGTGCCACGTCAATCAGTCAACAAACATTTAGTTAAATGCCTATGTGTCAGGGACTAGGTAGCCAGGGGTCATGGATGCAAATGCAAAAATGAGACAGCCTCTGCCTTCAAGGAGCTTATGCTCAGCTCCTCCTCTGTTACCCAAAGCCCAAACATCTGAAGTTCTTTGCTAGTCTTTACTAATTAGAACTAGTTCAATCAAGAGTAAGAGACAAATATGAGCACATACATTCAGAGACCAATTTCCTTTTTTTTAAAAAAACATGGCAATGGGGTTAAGTGACTTACCCAAGATCACACAGCTAAGTAATCATTATGTGTCTGAGGTGGAATTTGAATTCAGTTCCTACTGACTCCAGGACAAGTGATCTTTCCACTGTACTACCTAACTATCCCCAAACTTCCCAATCTAAAAACATTTTCAAATGGACTTCAAAATAAGACTTTCAATTTTGAGTTTTCAAAATAAGCCATTTGTTGTTTCTAGAAACAACAGTGAAGTTTTGTTGATAGCAAGTAAATACAAGTCAAAAGTGAGATAACACAGTACAGGTCATTTGAAAAAAAAGGCTCCTTTCCCAGCAATTCTTCTCCTGAAACCTAAAAGGTATCAATTATTCATCCCCTTTTCAGCCCAGTTCCATTCCCCCAGTGCCTCTAGCACTGTTGGCTGTCTATACTACTCTCTGGAAGACTCCTTGTTCATAGAGGTAATTTTTACATTGCAAATGAACCTTGCTATTTCAGTAAAACACATATAATATTACATGGACTTAATTGAAATTGGGTATAAGGAGGAAGATAATGAGAAAAGTGATGAATGAAATAGCTTTTTATCCACTGAAAGTTAGAGCAGGAAGTCTGGTACATTCATCACCCTGTATTGGGTTCTTGGGCAGCCCCCATGCTTTTCATGTTATTGTCCACAAATGTAAAACTTTCTTTAGACTCCTGTCTGTCACTTGAGACCAATTTAATTATTCACTTTCATCCCTCTTGGCAGCTAATGTAATTATACTCTCTACAGATTCATTGACTCTTTAGGAATTAAAATAAAAACAGAAACTTGATCTGTGTATCAGGTATTCACTTTCAAGTACAGAACTTAAACCAAAAGGTTCCTGGGAAGCTTTGGGTAGGATGCAAAACAAACATCACAAATAAGTGTGGTAGTAATGAGCCGACATGTGGATAGGTTCACATAACCCAAGGACCATCCTTGAGTGTGGTCTGTAGCACAATAGACAATTATCTCTAAGCCATTTCTCCCTATGCTCTTCTCCAAGGGAAACATTCATTCCTGCTAGGAAAGAAAGGAGGTTGATACTTTGAACTTATTCTCCTCCTTTCTAGCAGGAATCAAATTCCACTTTCTATTCTTCTCAGAGAGAAGAGGTAACTGGGCTAGAAGTACAGCTATATGTTCTCCTAAATATTATTCATCTAGGGGGATATGATCAGGTTTATCTAACTTTTGATCTATTTGCCATTTCTGGAAGGATAGGGCCCTCCAAGCTTTATACCAAAGCTTGACCCCTTTCCCACCTAATAAAAATTCCATAATGAATATACATAGCAAATAGCAAAGAGAGCCATTAATCTAAGTCATAGCAAAACAGAAACCAGGGAAGAAATACATAGAAGAATGTATCTCAGCTTAAACAAGAAAGGATCCTAGATCTTACCAAAGGGAAAGTTCCCTGAAGCCTCTAGAGAAACAAGCTGAATATAGGGACATGATGGAGACTGCTGGCTACACTCACATCTTCCCAGTGTCTTTTCCTTCCATACCCTGAAGTGGAGTTGGTCTCTTCCATCTTCTCTCTTGTAGTCAGAAGCCAGGAGCAATTCCATGTTTGAACAAGACTCAAAACTTGATGAGTCCCCTAAAAGGACTGTTTTTAAAGAGTCCTGATGGGGAGGGGGAGGAGGGAGGTTGGGAACTCCCACTTGGAGAGTCCCCAAAGGGGCCTGGCTGAGAAATGGAGCTCTAATCTCTTACTGACTCTTCCCCATCCTCATGTCCTCACATAGGGTAAGGTTTCATTGCTACTAATAAGAAGAGAGTTGCATACCACTGTGCTTTGGGACACAGAAGAGGATCTAGTAAAGCAGCAATCATTTAAAAATAAAAGGAAGACCTACTGAGTAAATTTAAGGGATAACCAGTTAAATCCTACTCAGCTTTTAGGACCCAGAACTAATACTTTCCTTTCCATGAAACCTTTTCTGATCCTTCAACCAGAAATTTTCTTTCCTTCCTGGGAATTCTCCATTTACTTACTTGACTCTTTTTTACCATGCTTTAGTTTGTGATTTTGCTGTTTGTGTTCCCTTCTTATGCATTTCAGACCAGTAGGTGGTACAGTGGATTGAATACCTACCTGGTCTAGAGTCAGGAAGACTTCATGAGTTCAAATCCAGGCTCAGACACTTACTAGTTTGTGACCCTGGCCAAGTCACTTAACTGTTTGTCTCAGTTTCCTCATATTTAAAATGAGCTGGAGAAGGAAATGGCAACCCATTCTAGTATCGTTTCCCAGAAAGCCCCAAATGGGTTCACAAAGATTTGGATATGACCAAAAACAACTGAACAACAACTTGAATCCTTTACTAAATTATAATTGTAATCTCCTTGATTGCAGGGATCATGTCTTTTTTTTTAATGAATCTCCTCCAGTGCCTATCATATCACTTGATCAATGGTCAAACTTGATGATTTGAACCTTGCCCAGACCTTTATAACAACCTCTTTGATGGTCTTCCAGTGTCCAAGCTGTCTCTCTCTAATCCATCTTTTATATTGCTGTCCATATAATCTTCAACGAATGTTATTCTGATTCTGTTACTCTATTTAAAAGATCTGTAGTGACTCCCTAATACTTACCAAATAATGGCTAAAACCTCCCCATGATCTGCCACTAACTTGCCTTTCTAGTCTTCTCACACTACTCCCTTTCACAAACTCTATGCTCCAATTAAACTGGGCTATCCACTTACCTCTATTTTTCATCTTAAATTCTCTTCTCTTTTTGTGTTTATGTCACCCCTATATCTAATATCTTTTTAATGAAATCCTTTCCTCCCAGGCATCTAAAAAAGGCATAGTGGATAGAGTGTTGGCCTGGATTCAGAAAGACTAGAGCTGGAATCAGGCCTCAGGATCCTTATTAGGCCTTCAATGACTACTCATCATGGAATGGGGGTGAATCCAGGCTGTCAATGGCTAGGTCAGTAGAAGAAAGACCTGTGCTGAACCTAGACTATTAAACTGGAAATGTTTCATGTCTAGGTCTAGTGTCATTTGAGAACCTACTTTGCTAAGGCTAGAGATCATCACCTATAAAATTTTTAGCTATAGTTATTCAAGAAGCATCAAATTAAGGTTACGGTAGTATGTACCCACCCTAATAAATTCATAGAACCTTGAAGTAAGTCATACTGGTATTCAATAGGAAGGAATCATGTTAAATGGATACCAACATATAGTGGGGGTACATTAGAAATAATGATGAATTTGAAGCCAGAGATCCTGAGTTCAAATTCCTGCTCTGCTACTTACAACCTATATGACCCTAGGCAAGTCAGTTAGCCTCTTTGGGATTCAGTTTCTTATCTCATTGAGAATAAAGGGGTTAGTCTAGATGATGTCTAAGCCACTACTCCCCAAATCTAAATCTAGATCATGGATTAGTAGTGGTTTATGCCAAAAAATTGGGGATAGGGGCAGCTAGGTGGCACAATAGATAGAGCATCAGCCCTGGAGTCAGGAGGACCTAAGTTTAGATTTGGCCTCAGACACTTAATAATTGACTAGCTGCAGGATCTTGGGCAAGTCACTTAACCCCATTGCCTTAAAGAAATAAAATTTTCAAAAGGAGGGAATAAAAAGTCATCCCAAGAGCAAGTGTTATATTGAAGCTCTGGTCCCTTGGAATGATAGCAGCCTGATGCACTTGTGATTATGAAATCCTGGTATAGTAATGATCAAATTACACCTGAGATTTCATTTCCAGTATCTGAATTTAGCATCTCTTGTCAATTAAAGTATTCCTAATATTTTTCCAAATTATTCTTATGTCAATTAAAATGTTCCTATCACAGAAGATTGTGCTAGAAATTTTGATTCATATTCTAGTGAAATACTGGTTAGCTGTTTGGTGTTCACATGCATTCCCTGTATTTTACCTATTATTTGCTCATGGGACCAAGAAGGACACCATGAGGTTAACTGACATGATGGCTCAATTAGCATCAACACTGAAATTCTGTCTCCAAGATGAGCCTGGAAATGAGTCAAGCTGTATTCACCCAATAAATCACAGACTTCAAGAAGACAGGTTAGATTTGTGCTGACATTGTAGCTGAAATTCTGTCATTAGTCATTTCTTTAGATTAAGGTTAGAGACAGCATAAAGTTGTGTATAGAAAACTGATGTTGAAACCAGAAAAACCTAGTTTGAAATTCCACCTCTGACACATAGTAGCCATGTGACCCTGAGCAAAGGTCATATACATATCTATATCTATATCTATATCTATATCTATATCTATATCTATATATATATATATATATATTGAGCAAGGGTGCCCACCAACTTCATTACAGAAAGTTTTCTTACCCAGGAATTCCCTTTAGCAATGAAATCCTAAGTCCAACTTTATCCCTTAGATGAAGGCAACTGTGACATCCGGGAAGGCTTCTGAATTAAATTATTTTAATTTTTAATTTTACTTTAAATTTTCCAAAATATTCTATCTGTATGGATCATTCTCCAATGCAGATCCAAATCAATATATGCTTTAATAGTTGATCTTGATGGAGTGCTTTGTCCAAGAAACATTCTTCTCAAGGTGACTTAATTCACTCAATGAACTGCTCTCATTCTGTTACCTCCAGTACCAAATGCAAACTCCTCTTCTTGACATTCTAAGTCCTTCATATCCTAGCTTCAACCTAACTTTGCTGTCTTATTCTCAGTTCATATTCTCTTCAGTTCAACCAGACTGGCTTTTTTCTTGGACAGACATGAAAATTTACCCTCCCTATCTTGGTACCATTGAGCAGTCTGTCCCCCATGTCCAAAATGTACTCCTCCATCTCCCCCAATTCTTAGAATTTCTCATTGTACTCAAATTTTCTCCTACATGAAGTCTTTTCTGATTCTGATTCTTCCCTGTTGCTAGTAACTCCCATTCAAAATTATCCTGCATTTATTTTACTATTGATATTAGTAATAATAATAATAATAATAATAATAGCTAGAATGTATATATCAGTTTGTTGTTGTTGTTCAGTCATTTCTTATATGACTCTTTTTTGTGACCCCCTTGTGGGGTTTTCTTGGCAAAGATACTGGAAAGGCTTGCCATTTCCTTCTCCAGCCAATGAGGAAATTAAGACAAACAGGATTATGTACCTTGCCCAAGATCACACAGCTTGTAAATGTCTGTGAAGAGATTCAATCAAACTCAGGAAGATGAGTCTTCCTGACTCAAGATCCAGTACTCTATCCACTGTACCACCTATCCACCTATATATCACTTAAGTGTAAAGTACTTATAAATATTATTTCATCTTCTCCTTACAACAATGCTAGGTTTTAATTGTCATTATTAACCCATTTTGTGAATGAGGAAATACAGGCAAATAAATGTTAAATGACTTCTTCAGTAAATATTTGAGGCTGCATACCCAATGCCAGATTTGTAAATTATATTGTATTCCATTATTTTGTAAATATTTTAAATTATTTTGCATATACTAATTTATGTTATGTGTTATCTCCACTTACAGAATATAAACCCTTGAGAACAGGAAAATTTTTGTTTATCCCATCTGTATTCTGGATATCTAATATGTATCAGGCACTGATTGGTTGTCCATCATTTTGATAACAAGCTTCTCCAGGTTTAGCTAATTTGGTACTCAGATAGCAGATGTCTCCTATCTCTAACTCAAAGTTTTATCCACAACTACTAAAAACTAAATTCATTATCTCAATTCCTTTCTTTCCTCAAATCCTCTCCATTTCCTAATTTTCTTTCTTGTTTGGAGGACATGAACCATCCTATCATTCACCCAGGTTTTCAATGTGTTATCCTCCCAAACTTGATTCTCCTTCACCTCCCAAATCCAACCAGTTGACAACTATTACCCATCATATCCATTTCTTTCTCTTCACAGGAGCCATAGGTAGAGGATAGAATAAATGGAACTGAAGTCAGGAAGATTTAATTTCAAATTCTACTTTAGACACCAATTATCTGAATGACTATGGATAAATTGCTTAACTTCAGTTTTCCTATCTAAAAAAATGTGGATAATAGTATCATCTACCTCATCCATTTGTCATAATTATAGCCTCATCCATTTGGTGTAAGAATCAATGGATACATATATACATACATATAACACATAAAGCTCTTGGCAAACATCAAAGTAGTATATAAACATTAGCTATCAGCTAAGGCCCTTATCACCTCTGGTCTAGATTATTGCAATAGCCTCCAACTTTGCCTACCTACTTCAAGTTTCTCCCCTCTCCAGACCTCCACTCACCTGCTAAAGAAAAATTCCTAAAATACAGCTCTCATCACATCACAAGTCTGCTCAGTAAGCTTCTGTGGCTCCTTATTTTCTCTGGGATCTTCTACAGACTGCTTGGTTTGGAATTCCCCTATACTTGATACCAGACCACCCTTATTACATGCTATTCCCCTTCGAGGATTATACTGTCTAACCAAACTGGCATACTTTTATCTCCTGTCCCAATGCCTTTGCCCATTGCTCCCCATGCCTGGATTATGCAAGTTACCTCCCTCTGCCTCCCCTCTGCCTCCCCTCTGCTTCTTAGAATCCCTAACCTTTTGTCAAATTCATTTCAAGTATCACCTCCTAAATAAAGCCTTTCCTGGTTGCTTTGGTAGTTTATCGCGCCAACTGCTAATCAACCAATCAACCAACTCCTTCAATCAATCAATCAATAATTACTAAGTGCATAGTAGTGCTAGAAACAAAAGTAAAGACAAAAGTAAAACCAGAGATTATAACTTTTCCAGGGGAGATAATGTGAACATATGAAGTTGTATATGAGATTAATGATAAGTAGGTACAAGATGATTTTAAGGGGAAGACACCAGAATGGGGGGAGGGGGCAGAAGGTGCTAGGGATTCTGAGAGAAGGCAGCAAAGAATTGCCTGCCATGGTTCAAAGGGCCTTCAAGGAAAAGACATATGGAATGCCATCTAAGAAGAACAGTATGAAGACAGGTGAGACTGAACCACAGAGTGAGAATGGCAGGAATGCAATAAAGATGAAAAATAGGGTGTGGCCACGGGTGAAGGGCTTTGAATGCCAAAACAGAGATGCTAAGATTTGATTGATCTTACAAGTACTAAGAAACCAATCAGTAGAAGAGTAACCTGGTCATACTTGCACTTTAGTTATTAATCTATCAAAGGATGAATTCTAGAGAGAAGAGTCTTGAGGGAGGGACCAAATAGGAGATTATTAAAATAATCTAGGCTACAGATGACAAGGGTTTCCACTATGGAAGCAGATGTGGAAGTGAAGGAAAAGGGACTGAGATGTAAGAGAGGTTGAAATAGTAAGATTTGTATTGTGTTTACTCTTTATTTTTATCTATTTATATTATAGCAATGATAATAATAGGTAATAAATATAATAAGAATTAATATTTATATAGCTATTATTATGTCAGGCATTTTCCAATTCTTATCTCATTTAAACCATACATTTAAAACTATTATTATCCCCATTTTATACTTGAGAAAACTGAGGCAAAGAGAAGTGAAGTTACTTTACTTGTCCATTGTCATACTCTAGTAAAAGTCTGAAGTCAGATTTGAACTTTGGGCTTCCTGACTCCATATCTGGCACTCTATCCTTGGGTATGTTTGTATACATGTCATTTTCTTGGCTAGAATGTGAGTTTCTGGAGAGCAGCAACTATTCAGATTCATCTTAGTATCCAGTGTCTAGTCCCCACTGACTGACAATCTAGCAATCAATCAACCAATAAATGTTCATTAAGCAACTTCTATGTGCCAACCATTTCCATTGGTACTAGAGTATAAAAACAAAAAATGAAATAATTTCTACTTGCAATAACTTTGCAATCTAATGGAGGCAAGTACATATAAGAATAAAATAAAAATAAATAAAATAAATAAATGAAGAATAAATACAGCAGAAATATGAAGTTAATAAATACTTATGTAATTTTAGAAGGAATTATGAACAAGGTAGATGGGAGGGGTATTGATATTTGGTTGAAATCAGAAAAGGTTTCAAGTAAAAGATTATATATAAAGGGAGAAAGGAGGAATTGCATTCCAGGAATGGGGAATATCCAGTGCAAAGACATGGAGATGGGAGTTTGTGTCTTTTGTATGATGAACAAAAAGAGACGAGTCAGACAGACTGATTAGGAGGCTGCTGCAGTTATCTATACATAAGATGATGAAGACCTGAACTAAGGTGGCATGATGGGAATTTTTTTAAAAAATCCTTTTATTCCATTTTTATTAAGCTATTCCTTCCCTTTGGCTACCTGGAGTCTATTTCCTGTTGATATTAATCTTTGGCCTCACCTGGACAAAACTGGACTCATGAAATGAAACTATTAAGGGAAGACTTTTTTTAATATATTCCTCAGATAAGAAGGTAAATGAGAATTTTGGACTTTTCAAGGTGATTTCACTCACTATTGTAGAGATTCTCCTGGCTCCTAGAATGCTCACTGTCTTTGTCACACAAATCTTTTCCTCTCAATCATCCCATTATGAACTTTCTAAATACAGTTTATTCTATAACCTGACTTAGTTTACCAGTAGAATATGCTTAATTACATGTTTCTTTAGGAGATACATGAAATCATGATTCTGTTTAACTTACTTTGTTCAATTTTAGATGAAGGAAGCATGAAATAGTCAATCTGTTTAACTAGGCCCATTGTGATCTATTGTTATATGTGCTCTATTGTTATTTGACCTATCTATGATCTACTGCTATATATTTTTTAAAATTTCACTGTTTCAGGAGCAGCTAGGTGGCACAGTGGATAGAGCATCGACCCTGGAGTCAGGAGTACCTAAGTTCAAATCCAACTTCAGACACTTAATAATTACCTAGCTGTGTGGCCTTGGGCAAGCCACTTAACCCCACTTGCCTTGCAAAAACTAAAAAAAAAAAATTCACTGTTTCAGGGCAGCTAGGTGGCACTGGCCCTGGAATCAGAAGGACCTTAGTTCAAATCCAGACTCAGACACATAATAATTGCCTAGCTGTGTGACCTTGGGCAAATTGCTTAACCCCATTGCCTTAAATAAATAAATTTTTTAAAAAATTCACTGTTTCCCTGATATAATTTCTTCTATAAATGACTTATCATAAATTCCAATCTCTGTTGAGAGTTATTTTTCTACCTCCTGAACTTGTGCTTTGAGAATAATAAAACTTTGGTTTTTATCTCTAGAATTTCTGTTGTAGTATATTCAGCAGCAAAAACCCACCACATGAGCTCAAAGAGGAGATATTTCTCCTAAAACAGTGTGGCAACTATGTGAGAACCATAGAGTAGGATCTTAAATATGCTTGTTGGACTGGTCGATGTCTATGACTTGTAGATCTGGAACTTTCTTTCAGATAGCATTTGGGAATCCAGGGTGGTTGATGAATCAATGTGGAAAATGTTTTATTTAATTGAGGACAACTAGGTGCTGCAGTGGATGGAGCACTGGGCTTGGAAATAGGCAAAATCATCTTCATGAGTTCAAATATGGCTTCAGACTTACTAGCTGTATGACCCTAGGCAAGTCAATTGACCCTATATGCCTGAGTTTATCACCTGTAAAATGGGCTGGAAAGGTAATGGCTAGAAAATACCATGTGGGTTCACAAAGAATTAAACATGACTGAAATGAATGACTAATGACAATGAAACCTGATTGGACTGAAGTGGATGAATCCACTGTATTGTCCACTCTTTTTTTGTGGTTGTTGTTCTTAAGCTGAATCTTAGAAATAGGAGCTTTTATAGAGCCAGAAGAGATCTTGGAGATAATGAGTTTATCCTCCTTACAAATAAAGAAACCGAGGCCACCAAAAACTAAATAAAATTAATGGAATGGCAGAGCCAAGACCAGGATCTAGATCTCCTGGAACTCTTCTATTGTATCACCCTGTCACTCATAACCAAATGATGAAAACAGGTGCAAATAGGAATGTTCTGGACATTTTTAGAGTCCCTATAAGGAAATCAGAAAGCCTAGTCAGTGGCCTGGTCCCCCACTTAACATTCCTTAGCACTGGATCATGAATTCCAGACCAGAGAGAAAAATGCAACCGGAGAGCACAGTGGGAAACTCAGTGGATGTGAGGCAGCTTGTGACTCATCTCCAAGTGGAGGGGCTGGGCTCTGGCAACAGGACTAGAGGGTTCTTATGGCCATGTTTGTCATCCAGGAAAAAGCTCCAGCATGATGACTGAGGAACTGAAATATGTTAGGAATGGAACATCTAACTGTGAAAATGCTGGGCCCTAAGAATGGGAAAAAAAGAAATCAGCACAAAATTTACCTAACAAGCCCCAGAAGGGAAAGTGTTTACTGATAAGTCAATTATATCAAGAAAATACTATTTCTTATAAGATCCTAAAATGTCCAAGAAGGAAGTGACTTCAGATGTCATCAAGGCCACTGCTAATTTAGTTTACTGAATTGCCTTTCTTCAACCCCTTCTTCCTTCTTTCCTTCTTTCTTTCCTTCCTTCCTTCTTTTCTCCTTTTCTCTCCCTCTTTTTTTCTTCTTTCTTTTTTTCCTTCTTTGTTATAAGGGATGACTCTCTGCATAGGGGAAGAGGAAGGATGCATTTGGAAAAGGTGAAGAAAAAGAAAATAATCTTCTTAATGTAAAGCAGTTATCAAATCTAATCCCTTTATTTTTCAAATAAAAAAATATGAGGTCCAACTTCTCCAGAGTCATACAGTTAATAATTAACAGTCTTGAAGTCAAGTTTTTTTCTGATGCCAAATCCAGGGCTTGAGATTGTGGGAAATAGTGAATAGAGTTCTGAATCAAAATAAAACAAAATTGGGGTTCAGATTCCTCATTGGACACTTACTAGCTGTGTTACCCTGGCTAGGCAGCTCTAAACCACATGTAGACGAGGAAAGTAAAGCACAGAGATGAACTGATTTCCTAAAGGTCACTTGGGGTTTTAGCAACCGATAGCATGAGCTGGATTTCATTACAGGTTTGATAGGCCCAAAACTACTCTTTTCTATCCAGATGTGTCAGATTTAGTTTAGCACATACCAAATCAGTGAAATGTAATTGGGAAATGTCTAACAAAATAAACAAAAAATACAATACAACCTAGATGAAGTTAATTTGTGATTTTTTTTTAAGTCAATATGTGACTCTTGGGAATCCCTTTTCTCTTTAAGTTTGTCACTCCTACTCTCCACTGGTGCTCTCAAGGACCATGATAATGATTGAAGTGATATTAGAAAAGCATTTTGCGCTGGTCAAGAGAAAAGTGCTCTAAACTGGTACATGATGGCCACCTCTGAGATGAATCAGAGTAGTTGGTATTGGTAAACATGAAGGCCAATAGAAATGGGTGGATGGAGGAGATGAAGCACCACCTTACTACATGTAGCTTCTGTCATGAATTCAACTTTGTTATGGCCCGGGGTGGATAAAATATAGCCATTGTCCATCTATTATATGATCCCATAAAAGACAGCTCTACTTTTGTTGCTGTTGTTTGCCATTTCCTTCATCAATTTATTTTACAGTGGTGTTTGTCCTTTGATCTTGAAGTAGACCATGACAAGCACATGAATTAGATTTGAGAGAGGGGGGTGCTATCACCAGCCTCACTTTCTACTCTGGATTCATCTGGATCTAGAAGCCAGATTTGGATCAGGATGACTGGAGATGATCCTAGATGTGAGGCAATCAGGGTTAAATGATTTGCCCAAGGTCTCATAGCTAATAAGCAACAAGTATCTGAAGCTGGATTTGAACTCCCATCCTCCTGACTCCATGACCAGTACTCTATTCACTGTACCACCTATTTGCCCCTATTTACAGATGAGGGACTGGGGCAAACAGGATTAAGTGACTTGTTCAGGGTCACATAGCTAGTAAGTGTCTGAGATCAGATTTGAACTCAGGAACAGGAATTTTTCTGACTCCAGGCTTGGTACTCTATCCACTGCCCCACTACCTGATTTTTCTAATTTTGTGGAACATATAGGAATATGGGCTAACAGCCTAAACCCTAATGGTGGACCTGGAAACAAGGTCTATCCCTTGCCCAGATTTGTGAAGGGCCCCTACTATTCTAAAGAACAAAATATGTGGCCACTATGAATTTGAAGGGAAAATGAAAATTATAATTCTGACAAAACCAAGGAAACCACTTCCCTTTAAGAGGGAAATGTCTTAAGCAAGTAATGATATTCCTCCCCCTGCAAAAGTAGAGAGAGAGAAAACACACAAAAAAAGATGCCAATAGGGGAGATAAGCAAACAGGACCAGGTCTCAGAAGCAGAATCACTACAGACCAATCTATCACAAATAGACAAATTCCTGCAATCCAACAAGCATCTACTATGGCCAGAGCACACTGTCTGATACAGAGTAGGCACTGAATAAAGGTTTGTTGACTGCCTGTCTACGTCCTGAAGATACAAATTAAAAAAAAATGAAATAGTCTTTTTCCTCCAGGATTGCTGGCCTTTGAAGGAATCCACACAATTGTTCTAAGCTGAGATCTTAGAGTTCTTATACAATTTACTACTACAATCTTATTGACAGGTGAAATTGGAACATTATCCCTTTTCTTAGACTCCATCTTAGAAATTTTTAAGCTATATGAACACAATGGCTAATACAATGTACTAGGTGTTTTACAAATTTATCATTGGATCTTCACAACAACCCTGGGAGGTAGTGCTATTATTATTCCCATTTTACAGTGTAGGAAACTGAGGCAAAGGTTCAGTGACCTGTTAGACAATCTTTGAACTCAGGTCTTCCATCTCCTGACCCAGTTGTCTATTGATTGAATTACTTAGTTGCTTCAACCAAAAAACTCTGAGATTCATGAGTTCCAATAGAAATGGCTACAGCATACCCACCTCTAATAAGCGATCCAGGTTAAAAGTAGATTAATAAAAAATTTGGAAACATGGGAAACAAGCATAACACTAACTTTAATTGCAATATTGCAAATACCTCTGTGTTATGGTTCTCCTGATATAAGAGAGTTAAAGATATAAATTATCAGGGGAAATTAATTCAGAACCTGTAGAACATTCTTGTAGGATTGAATTATTTCCTCCCTCTTTAAGTGACTAACTAAATTTTCATTTCCTATTGTTATAGTATTTATTTAGGTTCTTGACAGACCTTGTGACCCTTAGTCTCCTGTGACATTTATCATTGATTTTTTTGGCTTCCTAGTAAAACTCAAGAATCAACAACTATTAGAATATGACTGCCCTAGAGGGAGAAAGTAACAAAAAAACATGTACCCTTAAGACACAAATGAATCATATTAGCTACAGTAGTCTCATTATTATTTTCCTATTTAGAGTTAACCTGGTCTTGCATATTGTTTGAGGAAACTGTGGATTAAAATACAGAGATTCTTGCCTTTTTGCACCTTTAACATACACTATTTCCTATTCTGTTAAATGTGAAACAGAGAACGTGGATCAGTCAAATACTGATCCATTGTCCCTCTGTTTATGTCATAATAGAATTCCAGCACAGTCCCATCTCCCAGCATAATGATGGCAATGATTTGTAAGCTTGGTAGACTTAATATGTGAAACACAATGTGCTTTCTCTCTGTGGTCGAGATTTATGTTTGAAAATAATTTGACATCCTCAATCCCTCAATTAAATTGAGAGAACACAGTTTAATTCTCATCCATTTCTATTTGTCTTGGAAAATTAAATATATCATTTCAAAGAACATAGGAAGCATTCATACTCATGGGAAATCAGGCACTAGAATAACACCATGCTCTTTGTTCCCTTTCTTATTTTTTTAATGCTCCATAATTACTTTTGAAATTAAACTGGCTCAGGAAAGACAAATGGCAGAACCTCCAGCCTTTGACATCTCTCACCTCTAGGTCTCTAGTGGTATCTGGAGTTTGCTTTTGATCATGAAATAGGGAAGGATATTTCAGTCTCCAAGGACATTTGCATGAAAATGGTTTTATTCTCTATAGGTAAACACCTGGGGGAAAGATAATTTGACTGCCTTTTTTGACTGACTGAAGCTCTTATAGATTGATCTGTTTATCAGTTCAATAAATGGAAAAAGCCTTTTGATAAAGATCAAATAAGTAGAGGACTGAAGGAGAGTAGTAAGGGAGATTCCAGAAGCTCTTAAATTCAGAAACTTATTGCTAAATATGAAGGAAAAGACCTAGGAAGAAATCTTTGGTCCCATTAGGGCTTTGATATCTTTTTTATTTTTAACCACTAAAGTTCTCCTTTTAAAGAACTTATCTCTTACATATTTTACTTGATAGCTTTTGTTTTTAATATCACAAATATTTTTGAATATTCCTTTTCTGTTTCTCTTCTAAGTAAACCAACTAAAAAAAAGTAAAAGGGAAGGAAGCAATTCAGCAAAACTAACCAATACACAAACTAAATCTGACAGCATAAGAGATGTTTCACACTCGAAGTCCCCACCTTGGCAAGGAAGGGAAAGCAGTGTAATTCTCATTTCTTCTCTATGACCAAGCTTCATCATTATAATTTCATAGTCAGGGGTTTTATTCTTCTTTCCATTTCTGTTGTTGTAATTCACTAAGTATATTGTTTTCCTGGTTCTGTTGACTTCACTCTGTATCAATTCACTCAAGACTTCTGATGCTTTTCTGAAAATACCCATGTTTTTAATACCAATATTCTCCCCAATAATACACTCCAAGAATTTCTAATAGTTTTCAAGGGAATCCAAATGACAAGTGACCTAAAGAATAACAAAAGGAAACAGGGTAGATATAAGCATACTATAGCATAGTAACAAGGGTGATTGTATAAAAAGTAGTGAAAAGACGACATTCTACTAGGGGGAAAAATGTATTGGTCATAACAGAAAGAAGCAAGGGATAAAAGAAGCACAATCAGCCAGTGTTGTACAAGTTTCCATGGAATATCTAAAGTCCTAGAGACTTAAAGGAAGAGCTCAGATATTTTGGATCAGCCATCTTTAGAGATTTATGGGAATATATTGAAAAGAAGTACAAAGGTTTGAGGGGGCATGGATAGGCTGAGAGCTCCATTGTTTTAGGGAGGAAATATATAAAAAATTATAGATCCATTAAAATATGAATATTTTTTAACTATTCATGACTCTGTCAGTCCACTAAAGATTCACCAAGTAAAATTTGGCAGAACAGAAGTTGGTCAACTTGAGTCAAGGATGACATAGAGGATCATTTTCTTAGTCTTTTATATTGTTAATGCCTATCATACTTGGCTTCCCATCAGCTTTGCGTCAACAGTCACTACACACTTCCTTCTCCCTTGGGAGCAATAAATATAAATAGCAGGTCCTGGGGTTCATACAGAAGTTCTAGCTTGGCAAATATCCCCTGGAGAATTAGTTCTTAGTTGAACCAAAGATGGGAGAGTTGTTTGCTCGGTTTCACATCATATATCCATGATATTAAGTGATGGAAGTTACTGGTCCCATCAGCAGACTGAGCTAATGAAATTTGTTCAGATTAAAATCTTGTCCAAACAGGAGACAGGGATCAGCCCAATAAAAACTAGGTATGAAATGGAGATGAATCAGAGTGCAGAAATAATACAAAAAATCAAAAGGCTAGAAATTCTTGAAGCTATCTGTTCATAAAATAATTGAACTATACCAAATCCCCATAGTTTTAGGTCTAGGAATGATCTAGTCCACTTCCCAGAGAAGTTAACTGACTTGCAAAAGGTCATATGGCTAGAAAATAGAGAAACTGGGATTAAAATCTGATTCTTTTAACTCCAAATCCAATACTCTCTTATTGTATTATGGGACTCAGATGATGTGGAAGACCTATTCAGTCAATCTTAGGTTACAGCCACTACCACAATGGTTCCCTTTGACCTATTGCTATTTCTAGCTAAGGAGCACATGGATAACATAGACTGAAGGTATAATCAATATGCCCCTTAGGTTCCTCTCCATTGATATTACAATTTCAGGGAATTTTGGGTGCTAAGGATTCCTACATGGTCTTCAGAGCACATTAATTCAACATTCAACTAGAATTTAAGAATAAGGTACTATATAGTCCTCCATGAAGAGGAAAAACAAAATAGTCTTAAACTTCAATATGTCTTCCCTTATGCCCAGGAGTCAGTTGAAGGAATTTCACATTAGTGAAGGAACAGTAGTCTCCAGGTTATTTCTGGCACATGATAGCCTGCTATTCTCTTTATTCCCTGCCATTTTGAAGGCTATCTTCCATAACTGGATAGCACTCTCTCTTCACCTTTATCTCCTGGCTACCTTCAAAACTCAACTCTTACTTTCTGCAGACCTTTTCTGGCCCCTTCCACAATTAGTGCCTTTTCTCCGAGATTACCTTCTGTTTACACTGTGTCTATCTTATATGTGCCATTTTTAAAAACATTGTATGTCCATTATAATGTGATGCCCCTGGGTGCTGGAATCATATTTTTGCTTGTCTTTGGGTCCCTCACTTAGCTTTATAATACCCACTGACTGACTGAAATAACCTCCTGAGATTTTTTTTTTCAGTGCTATAACCATACAGCGAAAAGAAGAGATAGGCACTAATTTTCCCTAAATAAATCACTAATGAAAAGTGAAAAATCACTAATCTTCCATTCATTCATTTGTAAATTCAAAGGATTACTGCAAAAAAAAGGGTTTTTTGTAGCTGGTGATGAAGAAGCTCTGATAATAAATATATTTAATGGATTTCATATTAAAGCCATTATGGAGATCGAGGTAAAGTGGGAAAATTTTATTTTTCCAAACTGACCCTGTTATCAATCTAAAATAAGGCCATTGTCTAAGCATTTATATGTAGAATTACAATGATATTGGATGCTTTGTAAATACCAAAATAGATCTCTATGAAGGAATTAGTGAATGATTAGGAAACAGAAGTCTAGCTAAGAGACTTAAGATGAGAATCATACTTGAAGATGTTAAATATATTCCTTGTTTCAAAGAAGTATAATTAGCATTGTTACTCTTAGCCCCTTTAACCTAGGATCTAATCCATAAATCTTCCACGATAAAATATAATCAGACAAAAATCAGAGACATCATTTTGTTATCTTTCTATCAAATGTTGCACATCTATAAGGTATAATTTCAATATAATTCTAAACCACTTTCAGCCTAAATAAATATGATATACAATATGGACACTAATTCCTAAAATTGAGGTCCTATGATATTGATGGATTTTTGCTCTTGTTTCTGCAGAATCCAGCTTCCAGTGAAATGTTACCTGTTGTAATCAAGTCATCAGTTGACAGAAACAGTTAACTCTGCCAAGGTTCCAGTGGTTCAGCTATCTTTCTTAAACTAAACTTTGAATGACAGATCTTCCTGGAGATAGATGAACTGTTAAGAAACCATTTCTATTTCATGGCCCTGGGGATTTGGCCAGAACAGTTGCTGGATTAACCCAGCAGCTGCCATGAACAGAGAAGGAATCTCTATGGAAACATTTGCTTTGCTTCCTTGAGAGCTCAGCTGTCATTCCATTGTGTGATCTTGAAAAGTCACTTTACCTCTTAGGACTGAAGTTCTGTTATCTGTAAAATGAGGGAGCTGAGTCCACCAAATTTCTTTTAACTCTAAAATTCTATGATGTGATACAACCCCTTCAGTTTTCAGATGAGGAAAATGAAACCAAGAAGGATTCTTTCCAAGGGCATACAGAAAATTAATAGCAGAATAATTACTAGAGGCCAGGTCCAATGCTCTTGATATCATGCTCTTTACACTCTTTTAGAGATCAAGAAATCAATGATCCATTGATCCAATATGAGGATCCATCAAACAGGGCTCCAAAAGATCCCTGATGGAAGTCCAACAAGCAGTTTCCAGGGAGTAGAAGACCATTGCTGCTTCTTTCCATCTCTGGAAAAGTATTAATTTTCCTAAAGATCACATTGAAAAGACCAAATATCTTCTAGGTATGCACTATTTATTGGCATCTCCAGGGATTAAAGCAACAAACCAAAAACAATGTAATTTGAGTTTTAGATACAGGTGGAGGACCATTAAAAAGAGTTAGTAGTATTTTTAAAATTGAATACAGTGACAATGGAAGATTATACAGCTGCTTTTTAAGAAGCCTGGACCTCCCTAAGTGATTCAATAAACTAGAGGCATTGGAATAAAGTTAAGGACTGGACAGTTGCCTGGAGGATTGAGGAATTAAATTATTTGCCCAGGGTCACATAGCCAGTTTGAAAATGTAGCCTCAAAAACTCTGCTTTTCAAGGGCAGCAAATGTGAATCTTTCATACATGACCTTGATTGAATTTCTTTTGGCTATTTTAGCAAGAGTCCTTTGACATCTCATCCCTTTCTCCTACTCCTAACTCTTAACATTCTCATGCCTGTTCTAGGAAAGAATGCAACAGTTCAGTTTTCTTTGATTTTTAAATCCTTAAGTACAATTATTAAAATCAAATGTTTTTTTCCACCTAAATCTCTTTCAATTGGCAGAGCAAACAACTCATATTACCTGAGTAGAAATTTCAAGATTGACTCTCCAAAGATTCATGTGTTCTCCCTTGTCAAACAAAGACATCAAATCCTTGGCAGAATAATTACTAATTCTAAACCACTTTCAGCCTAAATAAATATGATTTACAATATGGACACTAATTCCTAAAATTGAGCTTTTATGATATTGATGGATTTTTTTTCTTTTATTTCTGCAGAATCCAGCTTCCAGTGAAATGTTAACTTGGTCACCTGTTGTTCTGCTTCTAATGATGAAGTCATCAGTTGACAGAAACGGTTAACTCTGCTGAGGTTTCAGTGGGTTCAGTTATCTTTCTTAAACTAAACTTTGAATGACAGAACTTCCTGGAGATAGATGAGCCCTCTTTCCACACTGTTGTAGGACAGCTGAGGGAGAGGCAGAGTCTATACAACCAACTGTGAACTGGTATGGGTGGACCTGTCATGCAAATTCACAGAATAATTGCCTATTGGAACTGGAAGGAGGCTTGAAGACCATCTAGTCTAAGCCTTTCATCTTACATGTGAGAAAACTGAGATCAAGCATTTTCAGAAAATTAAAAGCAATGAAAAAGTAGCCAATAACATTTATTAATTCCAATATACCTCAAGTTTTAAAAGCTAACATCAGACTGAGTTCAAACTTTCCCATGGGATAATTTTTTTCTGGAGAAAGAAGAAAACTAAATATTAATGTGCCTTTGCTAAAACACAAACACATTTCACTTGTGGTAGAGAAGTCAGAGGTTTTTTTTTTTTTCCTCATCAGTTGTGAGTTTTCTAGAGTCAAATCAATCTTTTTATCTGGTTTTCTACACAAAGGAATCAGAAAAGGCAGGTGATTTTTGTAGCTCTCATACAGGGACAGCATTTGGATATAGGAAAACCATGATGGGATTTCATCAAATGCATAATATGGGGAAATTACTGAGGAGTGAAAGTTGTGATTGTCTGAGAGGTTGGCAGACAAGGGAATGAGATTGAAATGAGTCACTGAATAAGTTTGGAGCATATGTGGAAGCTTTTAGCTAAGGGAGAGATATTATTCAATTACATGAGAAGACCCAACAAGGAAGATAAGCAAAAGAAATCTGACATATAAGACATGTTATGAAATATGTTAACTGACAAAAAGGAATAGAAAGAAGAGGCAAAGAAGGAGAAGCAGGCAGGTCAACTAAAGAGGTAAATGGAAATTTTGTCTATAATTCTCAAGTTGTATTTAATTCAACAAATACTGAATTGTGGGTCATCCTCCAACCTTCAATTTGCAGGAATAGTCTAGTGTTGAATTCTAAGGACCTAGAGACTGATCAGGGACTGATCAGAAATAAATATGGAAATTTCAGAATCTGAAGAGACAAATGGGAAGAGAACTCCCATTGAATCTGGGATGCCTAAACCATCAAGCTTCCTGACAGATAGTCAATACTCTAAAAATCGATGTCTACCTGTATTTTCCATTCTAGGTTGAGTACCTGCTTAACTGATTCATTTTGGTTTCATGGATCTAGGCCAGTGGAAAATTATTCCAAGTCCTGTTATCATTAGCATATATGTTTCTTTTCTTCCCTCACCCCCCAAAAAGCTCTTTCCTGACACATGTGAATAACACTAGATTTTTCAGCTAAAATGAACATGCATTTTCCTGTCTTCTCTCCCCTTCAGTTCTCCTATCCCAACTCCAATGGACAGACATATGAATTTTAGCATATATGAAATGGGATAAATGGATGGGCAGCCACAAAGCTTGACACCTCTGCAGCCTCAGACACATTTGGCAAAGATGATGGAGGTGTCAACTCCCTTGATGCTCAGAACACAAGCTGAACTCTTAGCCAATCATTCAGATCCATAAGTAGGCTGTTACTGTAATAGATATAATCTTCCCTTCCTGCTCCTTAGTCCCCATTAAGCTCACAATCAATGTGGGTTCCCATTCTCTTCTTTTTGATGAATGATTAGGAAAGGAGGCAGCAAAGTGTTGCAGTAGATAGAGCACAAGATTTGGAGTCAGGAAGACCTGAATTCAAATTTGACTTCAGATTCTTACTAGCTATGTAACTCTGGATAAGTTCCTTAACCTTGTCTGCCTGAGTGTCCTCTTCTGTAAAATGGGTCAAAAATAACATCTCCTTCCTAGGGTTGTTGTGAGGATCAAACAAGAATATTTGTAAAGCACTTTGTTAACCTTCAAGCACTATTATAAATGCTTGTTATAATTATCATTAAGATGAGATATCAGACAAGTCACTATATCTTAGATTTGAAGAGTTGCTAGCAAGGACAGAGTCAAGATTTAGGATACCATGAACCATTTCATTTACTCTCTAGGAGGAGAGGGATCCGCCATCACCACCATCCCACCATCCCTCACACAGTTTGATGGATTCAAGACTGAAAGGGGGCTGACAAGCAGCCACTGCCATGGGAAGGCAGACAACTGAAAACTAATGAGATGAAAGAAATTGAATTCTCTGATGGGGAGCTTCTAGATCAGCCAAATGTCAACCAAAGGAAAAGTCAATGAACCAGAAATAGCTGGGGCTGCATGTTGCCAGTGACCCTGAAGCCCTTTGGCGACACAGGCCCATGGAGCTGAAAAGCAGGTTCAGTAGGGTCAGCTACTTACAAGGCTGTCAGGCTTAGATTTTAAAAATAGTATTTATTAATATGATAACAATCACCTTAAAGATAAGTTAAAATAGAAAGATACCAGCACCAAAACAAACCTTCATGATGGAATTTTTTTTAAAAAGCTTGGTTAAAAGTATCAAAACTAGAAAATAATTTGCAAGTCTTGTTTAAGAGCCATTTATGATTCCCTTGATTTTTCTCCTGGTTTCCTTTGGCTTGGTAGATAGTCATAACTCAACAACACCCCTAGTTTTATTTTTTTTTTTACTTTTTTGACCCTTTGTCCATGGTTATGACTGTTGAGGTACTTCTCCAGAGGCAGGCTTACTGCTGATAAAAGTGTGTGGGAGAAAGACCTCTCTACTCAAGTTTAAATTTATAGGATCACTGTTGAGCAGAGCTTACTCATTAGTGAAATGATGGGATGGGGGAAACAAACCCATAGAATTTAATTGAGAGAAATTTAGTAATTTATGAAAGACCCATCATCGTTACTAAAGCTGGGACAGTGAGTATTCTGTCATATCTCATAAGGTTATTCTGTATGCAGCCAAGCTTCCTAAAACCATCATCTGGCTAGGTTAACTCATATTGGATTGCTGAATAATTACCCATCGAGTCATTGTTCTGAGTCAGACCTCCCCCTTTTCCAGGGAGAAAGGAGGATTCCACCATGCAAGGTTAAATAACAGAGTATTTTTCCTTGGAGAGGAGGATGAAGGAGTTTGAGCAGTAGGGATATTTAGGCAACAACTATGATCTGACAGCATGATTCTCTTAAGACATTTAAGGTTCCAGGCATGGGGGAAAAACACACCTATGAGTATCTGGAAAGGGAACATTATGAATAGAAATACTGATATTGTTAGTCAATGATAAATAAAACATGTCCTACCCATCAAGGTAAAAATCAAGTATGAATCTGACTCCAGATGTAGTGAAGTATGATAACAAAAGCCAAAAGTGATAGGCAGAGTGCTAACTCCTGTGAGGAAATAAGAAGAATGCTTCACCGTTAGGATCAGAAATAACTTTAGTTTTCAACATTTTCTGGAGCAAAAGTTTTTAACCTTTTTTTGTACCATGACCCATTTGGTGTCTGGTGAAGCATAGAGATCCCTCCTCAGAATGTTTTAAATGCATAAAATAAATTAACAAGATTACAAAGAAATTGAAGAACATTGAAATATAGTTGTCAAAATATAAAAAAAAATTAAGGGAATTTACAGACCAAAGGTTAAGAACAACTAGTCTACTTTCAATTTTATTCAGAACCAATTTTTTAACCTTTAGTTAATAAGGATTTATTGGGTAATTTATGTATTCAATATTGTGAATTCCAGCCCCTTCTTACCCAACTTTCTTTTACTATGTTACCACTCTCTTTGTATCTACCAAAAAGAATAAGAACCTGATCTTTTTGCTTTTTAATCAACCAGTACAGAAATTTTTCCACCCCCCCCAAAATTTCCCCAAACCCCACAGATCAGATATTGACTAATTACTTTTCTCTTAAAATTGTTTTTTTCAACTTTTGACATTTAATACAGCAATTATTATTTTACATTTTTCAACATTTTCCTCTTCAAACCTCACCCAGCCTGGAAAAGATTTTATCTGTTTTTCATGGCCCATCAGCATGGGCTGAGATACTGTTTCTTTGTCAAACCCCTCCTTTTTCTGTGCAACACCAAAACCCACACACCAGTGTAAGAATGCTTATGAGTGTTGTCAAATTTCCATCAGCATTCTTACCACAGAAGAAATGTAGTTGTCTTCTGTTAAATACCATAGTCATGCCAACAACCAAACCATGACATGGATTTCAAACACTCATTATACAAAAATGAAATTTTCAAATATAATGTTTTGGGTACATAGAGTATCTCTTTAAGAAAAGGAGGAAAAGTACCTCCTAGAACCTCATTTTCAGCCCCTATCAGGAATCTATGCCCAGGAAAGCGCAGGTATAATTAAATTGAAGCTATCTTTGTCTAGCATAGCTGAAACACTATCAAAAGTCATGAATCAGAGGAGTTATTTCCGGTGCAGAATTAAATTCCAATTAATCATGCTTTCTTGGGCCTTGCTGTGAATGACACAAAAGCCAGTGGTTAAGCTTAGAAAGCTCTAGGAGGACACGGAAAAGGCCATGCAAGGACAAGTGGCCATTCCTCATGGGCAACCTGGAAAACCAACCAATCACTACAGAAAAGGCAGCTCTTCACTGCAGGGCTAACTTGATTCTTCAAACGTCCCACTGGGAAAGCCAGTTATAAGGTGGCCAGGTCAAAATGAAAGATACTTTTAAAATGCAACTTTGCAATTAATTTTATGTGTTACTGTTGCTCCATTTTGGAAGCCTTTTGCTTGTCCTGTCATATTCTGCTGGGAGCTCCAGTGATGGATGCATAAAAGCATTCAGACACAATGGGAATGGACACTGACCTGAGAAGTAGTGGCAGCTGAACTAGTTTCCTTACCACTCACTGCTGCCTTCTTATTGGATGCTGTAGCGGTTTCTGCTTCTTCTGCCTTCTGCCCACTGGCATCCACAGAAACTGAAGACCCTACTTGACCCGAACCTTCACTCCCTTGGATGGAAGTTGGGTCAGTGCCTTGCCGTTTGGGGGCCTTATACCAACTAGGATAAAATAAAGGATCCAGGGTTTCCGATGTTGTTGACAGGACTTGAGTTTCAGACTGTGGAGTCTGCTGGGCACCACTTGGCACCACCTCCCCCTTAATTGGGACAAAGTGAAAGTAAAAAAAAAAGCAATGCGCTTTAATTATCCTCCTGTTTCTGATCCCCCAATTTTTCATTTTATGCTGATTTGATTAATTTGTTTAACATCTTCTTTACCTGTACCCCTTCTCCCAAAAGAGTCACGCAAAATATCTATAAGAATCCTTGCCTTATACCCATAGGTCTTGGAGTCTGAACTTTTAATCAATCCAGAGCTTATTAACTGAACCTCTAGTTTCTTCGTTCTTGATTCCTGTCTATGTTTCATTCAACTGCCTCTGAACAAAACCTAAAGGGGGGCAATAGGAGCAGGGAGAAGACATGAGACCTAGACTCAGTGGTGCTCCTTTTTTCTTTGATCAAATGAATTAATGAACTGAGAGAAGGTTTTATTAAGTGTATTCTTTGTGCATGCTTTATACTGTGAGAGAAGGTTAAAGCTGTCAGCTAAAATGAGGGCTTGTTTTTGTTTGGTTTTATGTTTTTCACAGATTTCAAAAATACTTGTAATCCTTTCCCTCTAGTACTGAGAGCTGGTTGTAGTGATAAAAAGAAGTAATGCAATTCCAGTAGCCACAGTACTTTTCTATGGACATAAAGAACTTCTGAAGAATTATGAACAGAGCTTTCTTAGTCTGGTTTCCTATGATCAGAAGATTTAGTTAATCACCTTGTGGAATTCCCACCTGTTTTATCTAGTTGTGCTTCTGTTGTTGCTAAGGGATCCTCTCCTATTGGGGGTGAAGACAAGGGCCACATGCAAAAGGGACTAGTTTAAGCTTATCTTAGTCTAGGTTGTGTGTATGGGGCAATGTGCTTTTAATCCATCTGTCGATGGAGTATGGGGTATGTCCCCATACCTGAGTGATACCTGATGACCTAGGGAAGTTGTCATAGAAAAGACCTATTTCCACCTCACATACATTAAGTGGGGACTTGGTTTTCCCCCTGGCCTTGCTGTCTCAGATGAAGATGATCAAATTACCTTGTATATGTCTTTTTTACCATATCACATTATATTTATTATAGATCTCAACATATCATTTACACTCATCACTATTTCAAAATCATTAGAGTTGTTATAGCCACTATTAGATCTCATATAATTAAAGTCCTCTTGTTTAACAGACTATTTCAGTATAATTAACTTCCCTTGTAATCCTATATATTTTAATTTAAAAACATTTACTTTAAAAAGGGGTGTATGGACCTCACCAGGCTACCAAAGGTGTCAGTGACCCAATAAAGATTACTAACTCCTGATCTAATCTAACTCCCTTAAGTGATATGCCCATGATAGTAAAAGTCAAAAGTGGGATTAGAACCCGAGACTTCTAACTCTTTATCTTGTCATGGACTTAGTTATTTGCGTGATGTCTCCTCTATCAGATTGGGAACTCCTCGCGGAAAGGGATTATTTTTGCTTTTCTGTGTATTCCTGTCATTTAGTCCAGGGCCTGGCACTGATTGACCTAACTTAAGCTTCTAGAAAGCTTGACATTACTGCAAAGAGCTATGGCTGATATTACAGCCTAGAAGAAGTATAAGAAAGTTGTCTTTTCCATTGGAAACCTCACTGCTCCTAGACAAAACAATGAAAGGCCCCTACTCAAATTAACTGTAATCAAATATAGATTAATATGTAAAATTTTTGCTTTGAATGGTCAAAACCAAACACTGCTTCTATTTTGCATGTTTTCTCTGATCTCCCAACCTTGCAAACCTTCATCAATTTCCTATTTTCTTCTACCTTCCTATGATACTTTCTGTATTCTCAAAATTTATAAAAAGTTTAGACTTGTAGGTAATTCTTTTTTATTTGTTGTTTCATTTTTAATGCTTAATCTCTCTGTATCACCTAGACTGATGAGAAGTAGCCACTCAGGTCCAATCCCACTGTTGATCATTCTAGGAGTTTTGACCTGTTCCCTTTCTGACCTGGGTTGGGTCAACCCTCCTAGGTAACTCTCCTCCCCATTCCTAGGTGCTCAACATATAGACTTAGTGCTGACATCCTTTTAACTAATTGTAGTCCCATTGCAACTCAGAACTCCTGACCTCAAGAAATACACCAGCCTCAGACTTTCCAGAAGCAGTTATTATGGTTTATGCCCCCTTGCCCAGTTGGGATAATTTTTAAACAACTCTGTCTCCATCATCCTTTGATAATTTGGTTGACACAAATAATTTCAATCATCTATTATAGACAGGTAGAAGGCCCACAGGAGCCTGCTTCATTAATGTTTGCACAATGTCCATCAGTTTAAGAGGTAGAATCTCATCCACTCAGAGCATCATGAAGTCATTAAGTAGACTACTGGGAAACATACTAAGTGTGAAATTTAGACAATGATGTCCTAGAAACATATAGAAGGTAGTCAGTTGGCCACAGAAGTGACCTAAGAAAATACTTAAACTATCCAGTTAACAAGATACATAGGTAAACAGGAAACCAGGTTTCATTTATTGTATGATTGAAAAAAGCCAGAAGATTAGATTATATTTCAAAGATAAATGAACTAATATGGTCTATATGATTTCTTTTTTGTTGCTTGAATTAAAAATCGAAGTTCTTAAATAATAATAATTCTCTTAATTCCTTCCTTGCCTATAAAGTGAATTTCTATATTTTTACTAATGAACATAATATGGACATGAACCTCCTGGTACTAGTTTTTGTTGATTCTTATTTTTACAAGTGCTTGCAAATTATATCTTACAGGTAAAATTACTATTGACTCAGAAACTGCACTAAGTGGATTTGACGAAATTCCTTGCGGAAATACTGAATTTATAAAGAGAAAGAAATTTTGTTAATCAAATGACAACTAAAATTCCTTCATGATTCATCCTGAGAGCTTCCTTCCCTGACAACATAATCATCCTGAAATCTTTTCTTCCGTAGCCTGAGTTGGAATGCCTGATACCCATTTTGCTTTGAGTCAGAATCAATTGCTCAGACTGCTCAATAACACCCAGAGTCATCTGCCCCAGGGTGAGGAGAACCCAGTAGAAGTTTACCTGAGTAGTTACAAGATCCCCTGAAGCAGCTGGTGGGGTAGGTGGGAGTTCCACTGATGCAACAGGAAGTGTCTCTGGTTCAGACTGCTGCTCCGAATCTGGTGGAGAGAGCTGGGATACCATCTCAGGAGGTTCTTCTTCCCCTGATGACTCTGTACAGACATCTTCCAATATTTCTTCAGCCACTTCCTCCTCTTCCTCCTCCTCTGATATGTAAAGAATACTATTTTTTAATCAGTTAAAGTGACACCTTCATGAATAGCACTACCAGATAAGCTACAGGCAAAATAGGTGGTACAATGGGTACATAGAGGACTAGGCTGCATTAGACTTGGGATTCTGGCTCAGACACTGTCTGTGTGACCCTGGGCCAATTAATCAACCTTTGCTGAGCTTTAGTTTCCCCATTTGTAAAATGAGGATAATAACAGCATCTACTGCACAGGGTTTAAGATATCTAACGTGCTTTGCCAGCCTTAAAGTACTTTATAAATGTTGTTTATTATTTTTATTCTCTTTACTTGTTATTTTTATAGTAAATATACAAAACAAATTAGCAGTTGGGGTCTATTCAATCCAAGTGGCAAGAAAAATTACATTAAGTAATTTTAAAACAATGGAATTTGTTTTTATTACCAATAAGCTAATTGTAATAATAACTTATTCTGGGTTTGGAAACAGCAAATCTTAAGGATTAGGTTCATAAGTTAAAGAGGTAGAAGGAACCTCATAGTCATCCCCTTTAGGTGGTACAGTGGATAGACTATAGGACTTAAATCAGGAAAACGAGTTCAAATCCTGCCTCAGATACTAGCTGCATGACCTTAGGAAAATCACTTAACTGCTCTGTGCCTCATTTTCCCCATTTCTAACAACCTCCCAGGTTGTTGGGAGGATGAAATAGATAATATATACAGAGCACTCTAAGTAAACCTTAAATCTCTGTGTTTATATCCACTATTATGGATGAGGAAACTGAAAAAGCCCAACTAGGCTTATTTGCCCAGGGTCACACAAGCAGATGTGAAATACAAACTCAGGTCCTGTGACTTGAGATCCAGCACTCATTTCCAGTGTGCAATGCAGTTTTTTCTCATTGGTTTTTTCCATTCTATTAAAATGTTTATTTTTTAAAAAATCTTTCTCTTTTGGCTAACTCTGAGTCTATAAATTAACTTGTTTTCAAAGACAGTTTTATAATTTGATAAGTTTTTAATATAACTTTATAGCCTTTTAAAGCTCTAAATCCAGGTTTTTCTTAGTTTGTTCTCTCTGTATTTGAGCAGGTCCAATCTGTCAACATTCACATGTTTTTGTGTAAGTATTGGATCTCCCTACAGCTACTGACTTCCTTTCTGACTCACCTTTCTAATGTTCTCAGTAAAGAATCTAATGATGTCTAAACAGGAAAATATACCAGAGAAGCTACTCTTTAAATGAATTCTTTCATAAAGTAAGAATATTTTGGTAGCATGGATAATTGCCCCTTAGTTTATCTGTTCTATAAATTCAATTTCACATTGAACTAAACTGGGACAAACTGACCTGGAAAATGCCTGAAGAGAATCTAGCTACTTCTCCAAATGATCAGGTAGACTATAAGCTTCCCTTCCTTATCAAGTTTCCTTCTGCTTACAGGACATGAGATAATCCAATGTCCAGATCAGCATCTGACCCTTGTTCCATGCTTTCTTCATGGGGACTCTATAAGATTTAGACATTGGTCTCACAGACTATTCAGGGTTTGTGCATGTCCTTTCAATTTGTACCCAGGAAAAGTCTGGAATAAATGAAATTGGCTATCATTTTCACTTTATTTTGTGGAGTAAATAGATTGTTTTATTGTTGTCCAGTCTTGTTTGATTCTTCGTGACCCCTTTTGAGGTTTTTCTTGGCAGAGACTAGAGTGGAAGACTATTTCCTTCTCCAGCTCATTTGAGGAAACTGAAACACAACTAATAAATATCTGAGGTTGGATTTGAACTCAGGTCTTCCAGATTACGGGGCTGCCACCTATCTACCTTACCAAAAAACTGTCCATACACTAGACCACCTCTGAATTAAAATCAGTTTAACAAACCAATTAGATACAGTATAAAAGATCAAGAAGGTGATGTGTGTTAATTTATACAGAGCCATCCATGAAGTCAAAATGCCTAGGTTCAAGTTCCACCTTTGACTAGTTTAGCCTCTAAATTCTCCTGGGTCCATCTCTAAGACAAAAAATAAGTGATTCTGCACTTATTGGGAGTTCTATATACAAATAAAATTACAGGCCTTGTCCAAATAGCTTTATTCAAAATAGTAGAAACAAGACAATTCTCCTATTCAAAAATAGAGGAGGGATCAGAAACCAGCTCAATGGTTTATGAGAATCAATTGTTAAATTTTTGGTGTGAGCATTTATACTTTGGCAATCAGTAAATACTACAAATTAGGGCTTGATTTATTGTCTTCTTGATTTTCTAGACTTAAGGAAAAAATAGAGAAAAAGCTAATAATATGGAATTAAAATTGTCATAAATTTTCAAAAAGTGGTTGTTAGTCATTTACCAGCACACCTCCAAATACAAAGATAAGTCCCTCCACTTCCATCTAAGAATTTCCAAGACTGGTTAACTTATGTACAGTCAACTATGCTCATATTGGTTTGGTAGCTAGAGAAATTCCTGTCTACATTCAACACTGGGCCCCATAATTTTGATTAAATGTGGACAAGGCAAACATAACCAGTCAACATGGCAATGAGTACCTTTCTCTTCTTTTTCTGTCCCCTCCTTTCCATCATAAACATTTGTAGTCTCTAGCAACACACCTCTAAACTAGCTTACTGACTTCCCAACGTAGAACTGATCGTCATTCATTAACTCCCTAAGGCACTTCAGCACACAGTTAAACTAAGTTCCAATAGAGAACATCATCTCTTTTCTTAATTGCTGAAGAAATCAAGAAATTGAACGAAAGGGAGATCATCTTGAGATTTATTTCTAAAAAGACAAGCATAGTGATCATTAAAAAATGTACCCATCATTGTAAAATGGAAAGATGATTGACCCCAGAGACAGAGAACCTAATGGTTACTACCTTTCAACGACCTCAGATTTTCTTCATCTGTAAAATGAGGGAATTGGCCTAGGAGGTCTTTACAAATCTAGATATTCTTCCCTAGGCATATTATAATAGATTATGTATTATGACTGCTTCATGTAATTACTGTAGTATGACTTAGGCTCTTAATTCTGCTATTGAAAATGTTTTAGGACTGAGTCCTTCATTTTATCTCTAGACCTTAGCTTCAGTTTCTCACAGGTTATTGCTTACCCAGCCTCCCTCACCTCCCTCCCAACACTCTGATGTGTGAACTGTCAGCATTTAATTAAACAAACACCACACAATTTCCCACCCAGATGTCTTCTCTTTTCTGATTGGTCCTTGAACCAGCACCAAGTGGCATTTTACGTGATCATGGATGAAGTTTTGGGTAAGGATGGAGAAACTAAGGGTGCTGTCATCATCAGGGACATTTGACAAAGTGTGTCATGGTGTAAAAGGTCCTGTGATAACCCAAGCCAGAATAACCCTTGTCAACAAGCTGCAATATTCTGCAGAGAAACAAAGCTTCATTTTCAATTATGCTCCCTCTAAAGTTGTCAGGTTCTATTTTGGCAGCAATACTGGAGTGTGACCCTTTACACCCCAACCTCCAGCAGCTTGCACACACCTGCAGTTTAAGACAGCCATTTTTGGTCACCTGGGTGATATACCTTTGTAAAAGTCAATTTCTCTTATTATCTTTTCTTCTCGATTGAGGTTGACTGTAAAATGGTCCATGTTTTCATAGCCATGTTCTATTTTCTCCATCTGAAATGCCTTTGATGCTTCAGAAATTCTGAAACCAAGACAATGTGGCAGTTGCAATCACTGTTTAGTTAGATGGTCTGGATAAAAATAGAAAACCTGAACCTTTACATCAAATGAAAAAGCTACTTACTTTTGTAACAGTGTTTTGGCATTCTGTGAAAGCAAGAAAAGATTGCTTTAATTCTTTCTTTTTGTCAAAGATAATTCATATTCAGATCTTTAACTCTCTCTACCTCTTAGAAAGTCAAAGTATAATACAAACAATCAAATTTAAGTCACAACCTTTTTTTAATTTAAGCATTATGACCTTTTAAATATATTTTATTGAGTAACATAATCAGATTAAGAGTCAGACATAGAAAGAAATAATATTTTGTTCTGGTCAAAATTGTTCAATATAACAAGATTGACATAAATATAACAATTATGCTGTGAGGAAGAGATATTTTCCTACCCTATAACCAAAATAAATAACTTTTTGTCTCTAACCTGTCTTCCTGGTAAATCTTTAAATTCTTTGACCACATTAGACTATACCTGTAAGAAGACTGCCATTTCTGGCTCATCCATGAATTGAATTCCTGACTCAACCAACTTGGATACTGTCTCCAGATGATCTGCATACTTTTTAATCAGTGCCCGGACATGCTCCAGTTTCTCCTCTTGGCTCCTTGTAATGATTTGTGTCATCTCATTCTTTCTTTCCTCCAGGATGCCATAGAGATAATCAAATTTTTCACATAATTCTTGTTTCTGTCTTCTGCAACTTTCCTGTGAGTTGAGTTGGCTGAGATTAGAAGGGTTTTAAAGCACATCTATTTTTTAAGATAATATTTATAATTTTATTCAGCAAAGAACTGATAAACAGATAGTACAAAATTACAGAAAAATAATGAATGATAATAAGACATCTTCCAAATGGTTGTGAACTCAGCAGTTTTCTAAATACCTAAAGTCATAAACAAAGGGGCTTATTTGAACATAAATTTTTTAGGATAAAGTGACTCTGGTCTTCCTTTAATCAGGAAAATTAGTACAAGTACAATTACAGAATTTAAAACTCAATACTGGCTTTACACCCAGCAGGCCCAGTCATTTGAGGTTGATCCAGAACCTCTGGAGGAATTCTGGACCAGTGTGACACATCATAGAGAATGAGTTTAGGATACAGGTGGATTTAGAAGTTTTTGTCTATCTGGGCAGGTAGTCCACATTTTCAGAGACCTCTAATCCCTGTGGCCACAACTACCATAGTTCTAATGAAATAGGGTCAAAGGATCCAACATTGGTCCTGGCATGAAGCCATAACCCCTCCTCTCTCCAATTTTTTTCCCCTTTGTTACATGAAAAGCATTTTTAACATTTGCTTTTTAAAAATTTGAATTTCAAATTCTCTTCCTCCTACTCCTCCTTCCCCATTAAGTAGACAACAATTTGGTATCAATTATATACATGAAATCATGTAAAACACATTTTCAAATCTGCCATGTTGTGAAACAAAGCACAAAACAAAAAAAAGTAAAAGATATTCTTCAGTCTGCAAACTCCATCAATTCTTTCTCTGAAAATAGATCATTTTTCATCAGTGCTTCAGAACTGACTTGTTCAAAATAGCCGAGTTATTCACAATTGATCATTACACAATATTGCTATACCATGTAAAATGGTCTTCTGGTTCTTCACGTTTCATTTACATAAGTTCATATAAGTCTTCTCAGGTTTTTCTGAAACCATTATGCCCATTATTATTAGCACAATAGTATTTCATCACAATCATATATCATAATCCAGCTATTCCCTAATTTATGGGCATCCTCTCAATTTCCAATTCTTTGCCACCACAAAATGAGCCTCTAGAAATACTTTTCTACCTATAGATCCTTTTTCTTTTTCTTTGATCTATGGAATATAGACCTAATAATGATATTGTTGGGTCAAAAATTGTGTACAGTTTTATAGTTCATTGGATTTAGTTCCAAATTGTTTTCCAGAATGATTAAAACATTTTTCAATCTATTAGTATCCCAGTTTTTTTCACATTTCCTTCCATATTTGCCATTTCCCTTTTCTTTCATATCAGTCAATCTGATAGGTGTGAGATGGTACCTCTGAGTTGTTTTAATTAGCATATGTCTAATCAATAATGATTTAGAGAATTTTTTCATAAAGATAGCTTTGACTTCTTCTGAAAAAAGCCTGTTCATAAACTTACGCCATTGTCATCTGGGAAATGACTTGTATTCTTTTAAATTTGACTCAGTTCTCTAAATGTTTGAGAAATGACACCTTTAATAGAAACACTTGGTGAAAAATTTTTCCCATTTCCTTCTTTCTTTCTAATCTTGGCTGAATTGATTTTGTTTATGAAAACCCTTTTAAATTTATTGTAATCAAAATTGTCCATTTTATATCCCAATATGCTCTCTATTCTCATTTGGTCATAAATTCTTTCCCTTATCCATAAATCTGACAGTCAAAAATGTTTAGACTCCCTTAATTTGCTTATAACATCCTTTATGTTTAAATCATGTATCCATTTTGACTTTATCTTGGTAGATGGTGTGAGATATTGGCCTATACTTCATTTTTGTCAAACTTCTTTTTAGTTTTCTTAGCAATTTTTGTCAAATATTGAGTTCTTATCTCCAAACCTTGGATCTCTGGGCTTGTCAAACACTTACTAATATATATAATGTACCTAATCTAGTCCATTGATCCACCACTCTATTTCTTAGCCATATTTTTATGATTAACCATTTACAATATACTTTGAGATTTTATACTAGTAGAATATCTTCCTTCACACTTTCTTTTCATTGATTCCTTATCTTATCTTTTGAATTTTGTTAATATTTTTCTAGTTCTATAAAATGAGTTTTTGGTGTTTGGTTGATATGACACTGAATAAGTAAATCCATTTAGATAGAATTGCCATTTTTATTATACTGACTGTACCTACCCATGAACAATTACTATTTTTTCAATTGATCAGATCTGACTTTATTAGTTTTGTAATTGTCTTCATATAATATCTGGGTTTGTCTTGGTGGATTCCCCAAGTATTTTTATTTTAAAATATTATTTTAAAATATTTCTTCCTACCTCTTCCTGCTGGACTTTGTTGGTAATACAAAGAAATGCTGATAATTTGTGTGCTTATTTCATATCCTGCAACTTTGCTGAAGTTTTGCATTATTTCAAGTTTTTAGCTGATTCTGCAAAGGATGATAGCTTTATTTCCTCATTGCCTATTCTAATTCCTTCAGTTTCTTTTTCTTCTCTTATTGCTATTACTAGAATTTCTAGTACAATACTGAATTAAAATGGTGATAATGGACATTTCTGCTTCACCCTTGATCTTATTGGGAAGGTAAATTACCATCTAGTTTTTGTGATTACCTAAAAAGACCTTTGGAGAAATTTTTCCCCCAAATAATTGACTTTTCCTCTTCTTAGGAACATTTAAGTATTTTATATATTCATTTTTTCATCTTTTATCAAATTATATGCTGTAAAAGTGATCTGAAATAAAGAATACCCTTCCATCATTCTTGCTTCCATGTATAACATGAAGTAGCCTTTCTTCTTGCCAAAGTAAATCCTTCACATACACAACTGATCCTATTACATCTCATCTCCAGAAGATTGCCTTCTATCATCTTCTCTTCCTCACTTATCTTCTCTCCCTGTCTCCCTGTAAAAGGACTGCTTCCCTTTTACACACTGCCTACAAAAACCATATCCATGTCTATATACACCATTCTCAAAAAACCCTCACTGATCTATTCATCTCTCTGCTAGCTATTACCTTATATTTCCTCTCCTTTTATGACTAAATTTATTGAGAAGGCTATCTAAAATTGATGCCTCCACTTCCTTTTCTTTTACTGTTCTCTCAATACTTCATAATCTGACTTCTGACTTCAGACTTCATCATTCAACTGAAACTCCTGTTTCCAAAGTTATCAGTGATCTCATAATTCCCAAATCTTTCCTCAGTCCTCATCCTTCTTTACCTCTCTGCAGCTTTTGACACACTGTCCATCAACCTTTTTTTTTAGGTTTTTGCAAGGCAAACAGGGTTAAGTGGCTTGCTCAAGGCCACACAGATAGGTAATTATTAAGTGTCTGAGACAGGATTTGAACCCAGGTACTCCTGACTCCAGGGCCAGTGCTTTATCCACTATGCCACCTAGCCGCCCCCAATCACCCTTTTCTTAATATTTTCTTCTCTATAGGTTTTAGTAACAATAAAACTTCCAGTTTTCCTCCTACCTACTTAAACATTTCTTCAATCTCCTTTTCTGAATCTTTATCTAGGTCATGCCTACAAACAGTGAATAAGCCCCAAAGTTCTATCCTGGGTCCCTCTTCTGTTCTCTATACTATTTCATTAATCTTAATTAATCAGGTCCCTTAAATTCAAATATCTCTATAAAGATAATACTCAGATCTATATGTCTAACTCTAATCTTTCTCTCCATCTTTAGTCTCTCATCTCCAACTGCCTTCCAGACATCTCAAACCAGATGTTTCATAGACAATTTAAACTCAACAAGACCAGAACTGAAATCATTATTGTTCTTCAAACCCTTCCTTCTTTTTAACTTCTCTATTATTGTTGAGGATAAAACAATTCTCCCAGTCACCTGGATTTTAAACTTAAAGATTGTCCTCAATCTCTCACTTTTTTTCAGTCCCCTGCCATATATGATCATTGTTTCAACCTTTGTAACATCTCTCATATATGCCCATGTACTCCTCTGACACTGCTACCACCCTGGTGTAGACCAATTTACTTGCATGTCATGACATCACCTCCCTGATGTCATGGTCTTCTTCAAGGACAAAGGACAAACAGCAACAATCTGGACTACTGCAATAGCCAGCAGACTGGTTATTTTGCTCCAAGTCTCTCCTCCACTGCAGTCCATTTTTCATTCAGCTGTCAAATTGATCTTCCTAAAGTGCAAATCTGACTATGTAACCCTATTTATTCACATCGATTCCAGTGAGTACCTACTGTATTATCAAATATAAGATCTTCTTGCTGACATTCAAAGCTTTTCAGAATCTGGTCTCCTGTTACTTTACTGGTAAGAAAAATAGTTCTAGTCTTCTTATACTTTATTAACCCTCATGTACATAGATCCAATGACATTGACCTACTTTTCACTGGGTGTCTCCCATGCCCAGAATGTGTTCTCTCCTTACTTTTGCTTCCTGGCTTCCTCGGCTTCCTTCAGGTCCCAGATAAAATCTGACCTTCTACAGGAAACCCTTCCCTATTCTTCTTAAATCTAAGCTAAATCTTTCCCTCTATTGATTATTTCTAATATAACTTATTTTTGTATGCCCAACACAGAGTATACTGACTAAGTACATAGTGGACAATTTAATACTTTCTGGTTGACTAATTGAATGTACAAAGAACAGCATGAAAATCTCTAATATATTCAGTTAGTCAACCAGAAAGTATTAAATTGCTAATAAAGCAATCGTTGATTTTTTTAAAAAATCAAATATCTATATATTTAAAGTATATTAGAAGGAGGCTAGAAATATCATCTTATTTCTTTTCAGGATGACTTGAAATGATGTCATTATCTTTTAGAAGACAGGGATGGACAATGAACAAATATTTACAGGTCCTGATTTCTCCATAACTACCCTCCCTACATGTCTTTGTTTCTTGTTTATTTTTTTGTTTTTTTGTTTTACTGAATCAATACTTGCATAATTTCAGTATATATGTACATGCAAGATAGAATAAGAGAAAGCAAATTTGTTTCTAAGATAAGAAAATTATGCTTCTTCATTTGAGTTTCCCAGTCAGTTCCACTAAATTCTTGGAAGCCAGCTTACCTTTGAATAACTGAATATTAATTTCCAGAATGAGACATTACCCCAACATCACACAAAAGAAAGGTTTGTGTGTTTTCTATGGCAGGTGGGTGGGCACAATATGGGATAGCTTTACCTGAAAATGTGCTTTTAACTTTTCATTTGAAGATAGAGGTTCACCTAAATTAAGTGAAAGTCAGGGAATTTAAAACCAACTCCTTCCCCACTTTGTTCATTTCTTCTCTGGAGAACAGTGTTCACCAGGTACGTTCTACCAAAGGAAAAATTAGTCAGGAGAAACAGCAAAGTTATCTGTATCAATTGTTTTGCCATTTAGTACCACAAAGTGTCTTTATAAATGTCACCTAAAATTCTGTCAATGTTGATTTTATAGTAACCTGAAAATATATAGTCAAAAAGTAATGTAAGCTTTTGCATCATAGAAACATCTATGGTTAACGTGCTTCAAAGTCATCATGCTGTCTGCAAACTCATGATAGCTGCCAACCTTATCTTTGCTCTGCAACAACTTCCCACTTAAAAAAAATTCTCTTTGTTCTTAACAAACTTTCTCATTTGGATGCAAAGTTAGGTTTCTTTGAACTCAAGTCAATAATTTTATGTTTGTACACACATACACATAAACACAATTTCTTTGACTGGATATATGTTGTATTTTAAAATTGTTAAATGAGACCATAAGATTATTTGCCTGACTATTAATTTTCTTTTTTGAATATTTCCTACATCCTTCTTCAGTCTATGTCTTTTTGCATTTTGTACTATATTGCAAGAGTGAGAGAGGAAAACCCTCCATCATTGTTGCCCTTGGTGTTGGCCTCCAGGCTGATTCAGGTGGAAGGTCTCAGTTTCCAAATTACCTTTATATAGTACAGCTAAGGCCATATTACCTGCTGGCTTTCAGTATCCTAGAAGAGCTAAATGAAAGTTGCCTACAAAGCTTGCATCAGAAATGAGCACATAATACCTTTTGAGAGATAAAAGTTATGAATCATTGCTCAAAATTAATTCTTAGAAGAGCATGGAAGCCTTTGGTGAAACAGTGAGCTATGAGCTGATTGTGTCTCTGTAAAGTCAAGACATCTGCATGAAAAGGAAAAATCAAATCTCTGATCAGAATGTTTTCTCAAAAATCAGTGTTTCAAGTTCTATACTTTAGCATCTATCCTTCTCTTAGGTCTATTGCAAGAAGACAAAGCCTTTTATAAAACTCAAAGCACCATAAGCAGGGAACTATAGTGTGAAGACACATTGGATTTTGTGAAGACACATTGGATTTTGTGTATGAGACTTCAAACCTTATCTTTGCAAATAAACCAAGTCTCTGAGGCATAGTTTCCTGATATTTAAAAATGTGGGGGGAACAGGCAGTTTTCAGAGACATCAACTCTAACTATAGTCATATAACAATTGCTCTAAATATTGATTAGAAAAGAGCAAATTAAAACAATTCTGAGGTATCACTTCACACAACAGAAATGACAAATGCTAGATGGATTGAAGGGAAAATAAGTACAGGACTCTTTATTTTTTTAGATTTTTTCAAGGCAATGGGGCTAAGTGGCTTGCCCAAGGCCACACAGCTAGGTAATTATTAAGTGTCTGAGGTCAGATTTGAACCCAGGTACTCCTGACTTCAAGGCTGGTGCCCTATTCACTGTACCACCTAGCCACCCCAGGAATGAACTCTTGATGGTGTGGTGAACTGGTCAAACTTGCCCTGGAAAAACAATTTGGAACTAGATCCAATGGGCCATTAAATGATGTATACATTTTGACCTAGCAACACCACTACTGGGTCTATATGCCAAAGAAATCAATGAAAAAGGAAAAGGACCTATATGTACAAAAACATTCATAGTAGCTCTTTGTGTGCTGACAAAGAATTGGAATTCAAGGGGATGGATGCATCAATTAGAGAATGACTGAAAATGATGTGGTATATGATTATAATGGAATACTGTTGTGCTATGGGAAATGATGCAGAGATTGATTTCAGAAAAAAACATGACAAGGGCAGCTAGGTGGCACAGTGAATAGAGCATGGGCTCTGGAGTTAGGATGACCTGAATTCAAATCTGATCTGAGACAATAATTACCTAGTTGTGTGATCTTAGGCAAGTCACTTAACCCCATTGCCTTGCCAAAAAAACCATGACAAGACCTATAGAAACTGATGCAAAGTGAAGAAAAATCAGGAGATCATTGTGCACGGTAACAACAATGCCCTAACAATAATCCACTGTGAAAGTCTTGGCCACTCTGATCAATACATTGATTCAAGACAATTACAAAGGACCCATAAGAGAGAGAGAACTGTTGAACTCTGAGCTGTAATTTTTCTCACTTTATTTTTCTTACTTTTTAATGAAATATAGCTAATATAAAAATACACTTTGCATGATTTTACATGTATAACCGCTTGCCTTCTCAGTGTGTGGGGAAGGGGGAGAGAGAATTTGAAACTCAAAATTTAAAAAGAAATGAGTGTTTAAAAATAAATAAATAATCAAGTAAAAATATTTTTTTACAAAAGAATTTTAAAATGTCTTCCTTAAAATTTTGATTTTATTTAATTTTCAGTTCCAAATTCTCCCCCTCTTACCTGACCTCCTCCACCCATTGAGAAGTCAAGTTGAACAAAATCCATTACAAATGTGTATAGTAATGCAAAAATAAATTCCTATATTAGAGGAGAGAGGGAGAGATGGAAGGAAGGAAGGAAGGAAGGAAGGAAGGAAGGAAGGAAGGAAGGAAGGAAGGAAGGAAGGAGGGAAGGAGGGAGGGAGGGAAGGAGGGAGGGAGGGAGGGAGAGGGGGGGAAAGAGAAGGAAGGGAGGGAGGGAGGGAGGGAGGGAGGGAGGGGAGGAAGGAAGGAAGGAAGGAAGGAAGGAAGGAAGGAAGGAAGGAAGGAAGGAAGGAAGGAAGGAAGGATGGATGGATGGAAGGAAGGAAGAAAGGAGAGAGAGAGGGAGGAAGGGAGAGAGGGGAGGGAAAGAGGGAAGGAGGGAGGGGGAAGGAAGGAAGGAAGGAAAAAGGAAGGGAGGCAAGGAAGGAATAGAGGAAGGAAAAAAGAAAATATGCTTCAATCTGTACTCTAAGTTCATCAGTTTTTATGAATACCAATATACCTTTCAGTTCTAATTCTATGTAATATGAACTAAATGTCCTAATAATTGACCTTTTTTAAAAAAGCATTTTTGGACCCTCTGTAGACCTAGCTTTGAATCAGTCTCTCTAAGTATATTTTGCCGGTTTTGGTTTTTACATTATGTTTAAAGCAACTTCATAAAAGCACCAAGAATTAAAGGACCCAGTGGGGTAAGGAGAAGTAGAACTAAAAAGGGAAGAGTTTCCTCAACAAAGCCACTATGCCAATATTGTCTATGATCAAAATTCCTCAATGTTCACAGTATAACTTCTCCACCCTGATCCCCACATGCAGAAATACTCAAGAATGATTTCAACAAAGATATACAAACAAACATGTTTACATTTGAAATCATCTTTGAACCTCTAAAGAAGTCATTAACAATGTTATGTTGCCTTGGTAATAAAAATAAAGTTCACACTTAGAGAATTTCTTTGCAATGCACCACGAGGTATGTAGTACAAGTGTCATACTCTCCCTCCTAGAGAATCCTGGGAAACTGGGATTCAGGGTTCAGAGGATCACAGCTGGTAAGAGCTTTTCTTTATCTTTGCATAACCCGTAGTACTAGCACCATGCCCAGCACATAGTGAATACTAAATAAATGCTTGCTGAATGAATGAAGTCTTCTGATTAGAAGACCAGTGCTCTTTGAGATTTTCTGGTATCATAAGATCCTAGACCTGGAAGTCATCCACTCCATAATCCTCATTTTATAGAGGAGGAAGCTAAGGCTTACAAAGGAAAAGGGACTTGACCAGGGTCATATAATTATTAAGTTGGAGAGCTGGTCTGGGAACCAAGACCCTCTCAATAAAAACCTATATCCAGGGGCAGATAGGTGGAGGATTAGAGCACCAGTCCTGGAATCACGAGGACTTGAGTTCAAATCTGACCTCAGACACTTAATAATTGTATGTGACTTTAATAATAGCTGTGTGACCTTGGGCAAGCCACTCAACCCCATTGCCTTAAATAAATAATTAAAAAAAAACTACATTCAGAATTTGAGAGTTGAGCAGAAGCCATCTAACCCAACCTATACAATAAAGAAATCCCCAGTACAATATACCTAAGAAATGGTCATCCAAAGTCTACTTGAAGACTACAAAGAAGGGGAACCCCCCACCTCTGAAGGCAGCCCATTCCATTTAGGGACAGTTAGGACATTAAGATTCCCCCCCCAAAGATCAAGCTAAAATTCGTGTCTTGTAACTTCTATTCCTTGCCCTCAGTTCTGCACAGTGTAGTTCAAACAGATTAAGTGTAATCCTTTTTCCCCCAGCTATTTGAGCACAACTCTCATATACCATCCATCTCCCATTCCCCAGTCTTCTTTTCTCCTGAAAAAAAAATCTCCATTTTCTTCAACTAATATGCACATGTTATGAACTTAGGGTCCTTCACCATTCAGAAATTAAAACAATGCCTGCCATATATGAGATTCTCAATAAATGCTTAATGACAACTATCTTAGCTGCCCTCTCCAGTTTATTATTGTCTTTCTTTTACTGTGGAGTCCAGAAATGAACATAATATCCCAGTACCTTGGGATTATTATCTCTTTGTTCCTGTTTCAGTTTCTATGAGAGAAGATGAAGAGGGGGGGAAAGGGGGATTTAAGTCAAATAAGGAAGGAGGAGGAGAAAAAAATAGGTGACTTAGAAATGTTTGAACTATTGAATAAATAAGAGCTTGAATATGAAGAGGAGAAATTTGACAAAACAGGAGAAATAGTGGAAAATTTGAAGTACAATCTCTATGTTCAAGTACTGGAATATGTACTTCATAAAGTATGTAAGGAAAACAAAGAGGTTTGGGGCATTTATATAAGATTTATCAGATTAAAGAAGATCAAGTAGGAATGAGGAATAAAATCTGAAGAGGTGAACCCAAGAAATATTGGCAAGAAGTTAGGTGGCAAGAAGCCAGGTGGCAAGACAAGGTAAACAAGATAAGCTGAATGAAACAATTAGAAGGTCAAGCAAATTGATGTAGTGCATTGGTAGATTGGACAAACTGACCAGAAAGAGATAGGAAATTGGTACCAAATGAAGGGGAACCAGTGAGAGTGGCTTTGGCTAAAAAGGAGTTGTTGACACAAAGGAAAGGAATTCTATTTAGGTGGCTCAGTTAGAAAGAAGTGATCACCGGCTGAAAACATTTATGGCATAAACTTCTAAGAGGAGTTTTAAGAAACAAAGTTCATCCTTTACCAACCAATACTGAGAATAGTACAGTGATGTGTATAAAGTATGAGATGTTTGTGATACTTATATTTTTGTCATGACTGAATGACTGTTATCTGTGTCCTATGTGTTGGTTGATTTCTCTCCTAGAAAAAAGTTTTAATAAATAATCTCTCCCTGTTGCTTTGGAGGATGAGGGGCTCCTTTTCTACTATATCATTCAGCCTTTTAAAAATAGCTTCTTCCAATTCTAAAAGGTTCATAGATTCCAAAATATTTAGTAAATTCAGGGGTATTTTTAATCAAATAATACATTAACCTCCTATCATGCATAGTCACTGTACTAAGCAAATGATATTCCTTGCTCTCAAGGATCTTCCAGTTAAAAAGGGGAGATAACTTCCAAACAATTATGTGTATGAACAAGATTTCAGTTTAAATGTAATCAACAAAGGTAAAGGTATAATAATTAAAAGGAATCTGGAAAGTCTTCTTATAGAAGGTAGAGTTTTAGCTTAGACCTGAAGGAAGCCAGGGAAGCCAGGAGGCAGAGGTGAAGGGGAGAATTCTGGGCAAGGGGGACAGCTAATGAAAATGTAGAGGGTTGGGAGACAGTATCTCCTTTGAAACACTTCAGAGGTCAATGTCATTGGATCACAGATCATGTATGTAAGTATGTAAGGTGAAGGAGATGAGAAGGTTAGGAAGGACTTTGAATGACAAACAGAAGATTTTTTATGTAATGTTGTAGATGGAAAACCACTGGAGTTTATTAAAGTGGTAGGATACATGTGTGTAGTAGATGAGAATTAGGGTCACCAATTAAAGATTGAAATTGAGAATTTCTTTGAATAGAGATTGAATTCATGTGTCCCCTGGATTTTTAAAACTGCTCAGGATTATTATAGATTATTACAAAGCAAGAGAGAGAGAGAGAGAGAGAGAGAGAGAGAGAGAGAGAGAGAGAGCCAGGCAGAGCTGACTGGGTCAGAGAGGGGACAGGCCCAGAAGAGGGGTCCAGTTCTTGCCCATTTATTGGGCACTGAGGACAAAGAAGAAATCCTTCCTCATTACATGATTGAAACCAGATATAAAGTTGGAAGCTGGGGGTTGGGAATGAGGAGACAGATACAAATTTTACATTTAACAATGGACCCATAGAAGCCAATCTCAGGAGCAGACATTTTACACCTTAACAAAACCCAACAGCACAAAAGACTACACAATCCATTTCCAACCACAAATCTCCCACATTCACAGTTTTCTGCATCATGTGTGGGTGAGTGTGAGACAGACAGACAGACAGACAGACAGACAGACTGAGATGAACTTTCAGAAGATTGACAGCTCAGAAGAAAATAGACTTAGATTGAGAAGAAATCACAATAAGACCTGAGAGAATTGCCTCTGCTGCTGTGACCACATAAGGGACAGATGCATCATTAACCAAAATAGAGTTGAAGTAGATTCAAATAATTCACTCACAAATGAGCAGCTGTAGCTAAACAAGGTCCACCCATATCTAAATCCTCTTCCTTCACCCTCTATCCCCACACAGTTGTTCTGAGAGTCATACAGCAATCTGGGTTTGATTCTAGAAAACTCTAGGTGACAAAGAACACAGATTTAGTCGATGGATAAATGACTTGAATATGCTAGCTTCGTTTATAATACAAATTCGTTTCCTTTCACTGAGTCACACAGGGTTAGCTTCTTTAGAAAACAAAGACAAGAAATTTAGGGGAGCCCAGGAGAAATGTTAGCTACAGTGGCTTATTAACCTTGCAAAGAAGCATTTTGCTTAAAACTGTTTTGTTAGAATACTAACATAGACCTCATTGGGTTGAGAATCTTTAAAAAAAAAATGTCCACTACCACTTAGATCTTAATTGGAAGTCTATTCATGTTATTTGATTATATACCCCAATTCTATAGGTAAGTATAGACATATACTTTCTGTTCTTCTCACTGACCTTATAGCATTCCCTGAGGAAAAGAAGTAAAGAAAGAAAAGATGGACGAGATTAGATTTATTTTAGAACAATGTCACTTCCAGGTTGCTGAAAATTACTCATGTGACCTTGTTGCCAATATACAACAGTGACTGACTGCTTAGTTAAGTGTGAAGAAAAGATTAAACTATTTTAGATTATTGATAGTGACTTCTAAGAAGTATAAATATCACTTGGGGGTTCTGTGTGGGTTGGGAGGCAATATAGGTCATAAACCATAGAATTTTAGAGCAGAAAGGAACTTTGGAGATTATGTTTGGTAATGATTCTTCATGTATAATTGAAGGCAGTTTACTAATTAGATTCTGGATCCCTAGCATTTTCTCTTGAAATAGGAAATACCAAGGTGGATACTTGTCAACTGCTGAAAGATCAAACTTAACTGTTAACATACAACCAACCCACTGAAAGGAAGCATGCTGATTTCCAAATCCCACCAAGAATTCCAGGTTTCTACAAATGACCTTTCCCTTTCTAGAGACCTGGGAGAGGAAGGAAGAGAGGAAATGAACATTTATATGGTATCTATTATATACCAGATATGGCTAAATGCTTTTTAAAAATATTATCTCATTTGATCCTCACAATGACCCTATGAAGTAAATGTTACTGTTAGACCCATTTTACAGATAAGGAAACTGAGGAAGGCAGAGCTTAAGTAACTTGCTCAGGATCACAAAGCTAGTAAGAGTCAGAATGGATTTGAACCCAGGTCCTACTAACTCTGGGTCCAGGAATCTATCTACTCTGCTACCAGTTGCCCCTGAAAAATTATGCATTCCCCAATTTGGAATATCCTTCTATATTACTACATATGTAAGTCATATTACAAAAAAGTAGGTGTCCTATTCATGGTCAGTTTCTGGTGAAGACAGATATAATGAAGGAGGGGCTCCAGAAATTCCTAAAATTTCAGAGGTTCTGAAGCTATCACACACACAAAAAATCTTCAGTGTCCTTAAAAAAAAGCAGTTAGAATATCAACTTGGCAGAGGCATTGTGGGGCTAAAAGGAGATAATCAAGGTGTTGATCACTGAGCAATCCTGGGACCTAGGAAATATCAGGTCTCATTAGGAAAAAGGTACCAAGACTTTACTCCATATCTTTAAGGCCATAATATAGCTGTTCATATTGTTAGATACGTCACATGAACCTAAGTATCATGCTGGTCCATCCGAAGTTGAAACCAGTGTTCAATTTGCTATATTCCTATAGCTGTTCTGAGTTTGGGGTCAAGACTAATCTGCTTGGGGCTCAAGCTAGAAGATAAGCTTCAGGTGGCAATGCCTCCAAGTGATAGTAACTAATATTTATATAGTACTTTAAAGTTTGCAAAACACATTATATTCTATCTCACTTGATCCTTACAACAATACTGTGAAGTAGATTATAATACTACTCACATTTTGCAGATAGGAGATTTGGACTGAAAGAACTGATGACTTCCTCAGAGTCATACCTTTAGTAAGTGTTTGAACCAGAATTTCAACTTAGTTTTCCTGACACCAACTCTAGCTTTCTATTCACTAGGACACCTAGCTATGAAGTAACCATGATCTAAATCTCCAAGAAGCAATTGGCCCTGACTTTGTCTCAGTTGAAATGATGACCTAGAGCCAGACTGGAGTCAGACATGGGATGGATCATGGTAGAAGTGGGATTGTCTCATCATACTTGGCTCTCCTTATCCCTAGAAAACCTGACTTTCCTTAGGATAGTATTTCAACATGGACTTCAATTCATCCTAAGTCACTGGTATGAAAGGCAACAGAAGGGAATCAGGCTATTAATATTATTCCTCCCAAAGGGAAGTATATAAATAAACTGGATATATTTGTTTCTCTTGAAAGTTGAAAAGAAGCTGTTTACAAGTTGAATCACAAACATTTGATGAGAAGTTTATCTGATATCTGAAAATGACAGCTTTTTAAGAAATTCCAATAATTCTGTCATAGCCTTAAATATTTCTGGAATCATTTTTGGGAATTGACTCTAATACTAGTTATAATACTTGAAGGTTTGTAGAATACTTTATAAATATTGTCTCATTTAATTCTAACAACAAACTTGGGAGATAGGTGCTACTATTATTGATATTTTACAGATAAGGAAACCAAGGGAAACAAAGGTTAAATGCTTCTCAGAGTCATATAACTAGTAAGGTCTGAATTGAACATAGGTCATTGAACATAGGCCTTCATGACTTCAAGCCCAGAGCTCTGTCCACTTGCACGATTTAGCTGTGGTTTACAAACTACATTAACCAATTTTAAGCTTAATACAGATGTATTCTTTAGTTTAGTCTTTTTTTTTAGTTTTTTGCAAGGCAATGGGGTTAAGTGGCTTGCCCAAGGCCACACAGCTAGGTAATTATTAAATGTCTGAGGCCGGATTTGAACTCAGGTCCTCTTGACTCCAGGGCCAGTTTAGTTTAGTCTTTAAGTGAAAAAGTCTGTGTGTGTGTGTGTGTGTGTGTGTGTGTGTGTGTGTGTGTGTTAACTATTATAATAAAAGTGCATATATCACTAAGTGCTTGAAAATCCATTTTTGTTTTAGGAATCAGTTTCCTTATTCATGGCTAGGCAATTAAAAAACAGATTTTTAAATTAAATTTATCTCTATGACTTTCTATGTTTTGATATTTAAAAATATTTATTTCCTCTAATAAAAAGCAATGTAACCTCCCACTTTATTTTACATGACTTGTTTCTGTGGTCTCATGATTCCTCCACAGGGAGATCTACCCAACTTTCTCACAGAGTAGATGATCTGTAAAGCATGTGGGCCATCCATTGGTTTTGCCTTATCTTTTAACTACATGACTTTTTTCCAGTGAGACATCCCATTGTAGTATAGAAGTGACCCTCAGTTCTCAAAGACAATGACAGGTTAGCACAAACTCTGTCAAGGTTCTACCATGGAGAATATGGCTGCTTTCTGAGGGTCATACTAAGTAAATTCAGAGAAGTTCATTAACAAGAGTTTAGTCACTTGATGATAGATTCTTTCATCTGGCTACCCATCTAGGTGATCATAGATGAAAAAAGAAAGAAAGAAAATCAAAGAAAGAGCTATGTATAATGAACATTATCTTATACTTCACCATTTGCAAACATTAATTGGCTGCTGTCACTTAGCTATCCATGGAGTATGGCAAATCTGAGTCCATATTCTTTGCAGATATGATAGTCTGGGGACTTGAATTTTGGTTTGGAAGGAAAAAATGAGGGTGTCAACTAAAAAGCTAATTAATGCCCAAAAATGCTCCAATGAATACCTACACATATAATATAATTCCACCCATAAACTTTCCCATGGTAGAAGTGTCAGTGTGATATAATCAGAAGAGAACTAGGCTTAGAGCTAGGAAATTAGGAATTCAAGTCCCACCTGTTACATGCTGGCAGTGTGACTTTTAGTAAGGGTCACCTATTTGAGACAAATCTCTAAGATTTGAAGTTACAGGCAAGTTACTAGCCAGCCCTGGCAGAAGGGGTTTCCTATACCAATGAAATCACAGCTTTAGTCCCTATTCCTTAAGGTAAAAATTTCCCTACTATATTTCCCTCATTGTTTTTCCAACTTATTTTAATCTCATAAAATTTTATGTTTATGAAGGTGTGATTTTCTATGACCCCAGTTTTCCCTGCCAAGCCCACCTCACAAGGACAACCCAGAATAACATTAATCAGTGCCATAATTAGACATGTGCAACAAATGATCTCTAGAGACCTATAATGTCAGTGTCCAAAGAAATAAGACCAGAAGAGTTTAGCTGAGGAATGTCCCTACCCTAGGAGCTTCTCTTTTTCCCATCCCTAAGGGCTTCTCAGCCAATCAGAGAAGAGAAATTTGCAATAACAACATCCCCACCTCTGTTATGCTCTCCCTCCTCACCTCTGCCTTCTGGCTTCCCTGTCTTCCTTTAAGTACCAATTAAAATCCCATCTTCTCAGGAGGCCTTTCTCAACCTCTCTTATTTTAGGCTTTCCCTCTCAATTATTTTCTGTTTATCCTGTAAACAGCTTGTTTGTACATATTTGTTTATGGTCTCCCCTATTAGATTGTGAACTCCTTGAAAGCAAGAATTGTCTTTTGCCTCTTTTTGTGTCCCCGTTTGCTTGGCACACTTAATAATGTTTATTGATACCCATAAAGAGGAAGAGGGGCAGCTAGGTGGTGATGTGGATAGAGCACTGCCCTGGAGTCCAAATCCAGCCTCAGACACTTAATAATTACCTAGTTGTGTGACCTTGAACAAGTCACTTAACCCATTGCCTTGCAAAAACTAAAAAAAAAAAAGAAAGAAAGAAAAAAAGAGGCAGTGCCAGTTATATCTTAAAGAAGTGCTTCCAAGGAGGTGATGAAGCAAGCAGGAACCAGGGGAGAGAACGGAAGCAACCACCAGAGCAACTTCAGACTCTGACAAAGAAAGCTGGATCAGGAGATAGCATGTTTTCTCGAGTTCATATGCTATGTTGGAATTGAGTCTACAACATCCATGACCTGGAAGCTAAAGATATTGACTCCCATGTAACTTCTTATACCTACAATCCCCAAACTTCACCTCCAAAAAATCACCTTGAGGATGACAATTGTAAAGTTCTATCTCCTACAGCTCCCCATTTTCTTGTTCTCTTAAAAGGGGAGATCAGAAGGTGATGAAGTATCATCAGAAATGATAGTCCCTCTCCTGACACTAGGAAAATCATAAACCATTTGTCAGAATAGTCATGAAGACCTTCAAAGAAGGAGCTCCATCTCCTTTGTAATTTTCAAAAATCCTTAGTAATTTCTGAAAACACTGTTAGAGGTGTTGGTTGTTCTTCATTCTCAAAGAAGACAAAAGGACATCACTATGTTAGTCTTGCAGTGTATTCGACTGGGGCTGAATAGACCAATATGAGCTCAGAATCCAACACCTAAGCATAGAGTGCTCTACAAAGTTGAGTTTTTATTAATACAGAACCCTCAGAGATGGAAGAGCTCTGGAGGTCACCTAGTACACATTATACCGAACAGGAATTCTTTCTTATAATATCCTTGACTGTAATCATTGAGATGAAGTCCTCAAGTGACAGAAAATTCACTACCCCATAAGGCAACCCATTTTTGGACAGTGCTAATTATTAAGGAGTTTTTCCTCACATCAAAAAAACCTCAGCCTCTTTGCCAATATCTGTCCATTGCTCCTTATTCCACCATAAGGAGATTTTTCACTCTATCTAATATAAATTCCTGAACAAAGCTAAAACTTGTTTTTCCTTGTCATTTTTTATTGAAACAGAAAACAATTGCTCTTTTGTCTCTTTTATGACTTTTTTAATTAACTAAAAAGCTGTTTTTGTTCCTCAACTACACTCAATCTTCCTCTAATTTCCAACATAACAGGTGAGTTTTCTTATCCATTTCTAAAATGATGATATTTCCCCAAATTTAACTCTTTAACTATTGTTCCACACTTGAATCTGTGATTTATCAATTAGTACTAGTCTTTAAAATCTCTCCATGCCTTCCCATCCTATAAAAATCTTTTTTATGTCCTTTTGTAAATCCTTTACAGAGGAAAAGCATTCCTCTGCAAATATGCTAAGCCAGAGATATCAAACACATAGCCAAGGGCCACATGCAGCACCCCCAACATTTCTGAGTGTGGGCAAACCAGATTAAAATAAAATTGGGAAATATTTAACAAAATTAAAACATAGATAATTTTTTTAAACTAAGTCATTATACTGCTTCAGAAATTATTGTTTACAGATTAGTGGTCTCCCATTTCTATTTGAGTTGCATATCACTATACTAGATAACTTCCTATAATCCATTCAGTGGTTTGAGGGTAACACCACAACATTACACAATAATATTTGTTCTTCTTCCTTAAAGAAGACTATGACATCAGGGAGGTGATGCCATGACAAGCACATGAATTGGATCTCAGTGAGGGGTGCTGTGCTGAATCACCAGTCTCATTCTCTCCTTCAGAGCTATCTAAGGCTGGTGGTCAGATATGAATCAGCATGACTAGAAATGACCCTGGATGCCAGGCAATCAAGGTTAAGTGACTTGCCCAAGGTCACACAGCTAGTAAGTGTCAAGTATCTGAGACTGAATTAGAACTCCCATCCTCCTGACTCCATGGTCAGTGCTCTATCACTGTGCCACCTAGCTGTCCATAGCATAAGACACTTAAAGTGCCCCAAATGAAATGAAATCCTAACCAATGAGGATTAACTTATATATATATCTATATTCTATACAATAACATATATTTACTATTATTTTTTTCAGTCAATAAGCACTTAAGTATCTATCAGGGGCAACTAGGTGATTCAGTGGATAGAAAACCAGGCCTGGAAAACCGGGCTCAAAGAGTCAGACATGATGAAAAAATGACTGAATTATGTATTAGACAGAGAAGGCATTGGAAATAAAAATCCAAAAAGTAGACAGTCCTTGTCCTCTAGGAAACTAACTAAAATTCTACTAGCACCATCTTTATTTTTAAATTATAATATGACAATATAAATTCATATTTCCAATGTCAAGAGTCAGCCTTTGAGAGTTTTCTACCAATTTTGTTTAAAAATTAGAAGATTCAGGGGTGTCTAGGTGGTGCAGTGGATAGAGTACGGGCCCTGGAGTCAGGAGTACCTGAGTTCAAATCTGGCCTCAGTCACTTAATAATTACCTAGCTGTGTGGCCTTGGACAAACCACTTAGCCCCATTGCCTTGCAAAAACTAAAAAAAAAAAAAAAAAAAAAAAATAGAAGATTCCATTTAGTCTTCATTCAAGTAAATAGGGAGATTATTTGAATCCCGGTTGACTTGCAGATCAATACAAGAACAAAAATAGAATAATGAACAGGAATTCATTCTCCATGATGAAAAATAAATAAAATAAAATGTTTGAAATCCATGCAGCAATTTGACCAATTTAGGAGTCAAAACTCAGGCAAATTGCTCAAATTCCCTGGGCTTCGGTTCCCTTATTTGAAAGGTAAGAGAACTGAATTAGATGACCTCTGTGACTTCTCCCAACTTAGATCAGTGATCCTATAATCCTTGACTTTAATAGAATTTGACCCTTATCCTATTCTTTAAAACAATATGAAAGCAAAAATATCTAGTATAAAAATTATTTTTAAATTCCAAATTTTTGTATTTATATAATCACAGGTCTAAGTTGATTAGGACCCTAGAAGTTACCTAATCAGGCATGAACTAAGAAATGATTAACAAATGATCTCTGTGATGAAAAAGGGCAAAAACATCACTTGTACAAAAATATTCATAGCAGCCCTGTTTGTGGTGGCAAAGAATTGGAAATTAAGTAAATGTCCTTCAATTGGGGAATGGCTTAGCAAACTGTGTATATGTATGTCATGGAACACTATTGTTCTATTAGAAACTTGGAGGGATAGGAATTCAGGGAAGCCTGGAGGGATTTGAATGAACTGCTGCTGAGTGAGATGAGAAGAACCAGAAAAACAGTGTACAACCTAACAGCAACATGGGGGTGATGATCAACCTTGATGGACTCACTCATTCCATCAGTGCAACAATCAGGGATAATTTGGGACTCTCTGCAATGGAGAATACCATCTGTATCCAGAGAAACAACTGTGGAGTTTGAACAAAGACCAAGGACTATTGCCTTAAATTTAGGGGAAAAAAACTGATATATCTTATTGTCTGATATAAGGATATGGTTTCTCTCTCATCACACTCAATTTGGATCAGTGTACACCATGGAAACAATGTAAAGACTGACAAATTGCCTTCTGTGGGGGCTGGTGGGGAGGGAAGTAAGATGGGGGAAAAATTGTAAAATTCAAAATAAATAGAATCTTTAATAAAACATTAAAAAATACTATTTTTAAAAATTTCCAATAATTTGAGTGGATTGAGAATAAATTATTTTAAATGCAAAAAACCCAAATGATCTCTACAAAAAAAATACAAAAAATGCTCAGAACACATTTTTGAATTTAATGTGTATTATTAACATTCTCCATCACTTTTTAAAAATCCAGATAATCACCAAATGCAATAAATTAAGCCCTGATTTATAGTGTTTGCTGATTTCCAAGATATAAATGTTTACACTAAAAATTTAATGATTGATTCTTGGAAGTCTGTAAGAGCTGGCTCTAGCACACAACTCCATCTACTTCAATCTCTTATTTTTAGATGAGGAAACTGAGACCTCGACAGCTTAAGTGATTTGTCTAAGACTATATAGGTAAGTTTTAGATCTGACATTTGAATTCAGCACCACTGAAGTTCAACATTCTTTTCACTGTCCTCTACTCCCTTACAACTTCTCTTCATGATAATGTAGGTTGCAATTGGTGCTGAAAAACAATGGACTTGCCAAGGATCTCTTTTACTAAGAGCTTCCAGATAAAAGTGAGCTAAAAAGTCAGTCCAGGAGCCAACGAGCTATGTCTTCTACTGTAGATTCAAAGAGGATGTCCCCTCTTCTTCCCTCTATACAGTCAAACTGGCCAGAATCCAAAAAAAAAAAGTACTAATTCTAACTTTTAAAGTGATCTTTTTTTAAAAAAGTTATCATTACCAAAAGTTAAGGAAGAAGAAAAGGAGAAAGGGAGAGGTTCGAAATGGGAAGAATGCCCCCTCTTCTCTCCATACAGTCAAACTGTTCAGGTTCAGAGTATATTGTTTTAGGCTTACAAAACAGTTTTGAATATGCAGTGATTTTGTAAATCACTAATTATTAACCTTTAAAGTCAGTTAAAATTTTCAGTTTTAGTTTTTCTGGAATTCTCATTACCAGAGGTGAAGGAGGAAGATGAGGAGGAGAGATAGAGTAGGAAGCAGAAGAGAAATAGGGGAAGAGAGAAGGAAAAGGAAGGCAGAGGGAGAAAGAAAGGTAGAGAGAAAAGAGGAAGAGGTAGAGAAGAAGGGGAAAAGGAAAGGAGGAGGGAAGGTGGGAAGAAGAAAGAAGAAAGAAAAAGGAGGGGAGAAAAAGGAGAGGAAAGAGGGGGAGAGGGTAGAGGGGGAGAAAAAAGTAGGAGGAAGAGATGGTGGAGGGGGAAGAAAAGGAGTTTGTTGGAGAAGAAGAGGAGGAGGTGGTGGAGGAGAAAGAGGAGAAGGAAGAGAGAAGCAGGAGGAGGAGAAGGGAAAATGAGTGAGATTTGTTTATAGAAACTGAAACTTAACAATACATCACTACAGATGGGAAAAGTTTCATACTTAACTGAATATCTTACTAAAATATAACTTCATGACCTGGTAACTAGAATTATTCATTAGAAATTTACTATCTTTGATGGACTGAAATGTCAAATCTCCATGTTATAGATACAGACCTCAAAATATCTTACAATTCACACAAAACACTATACAGGAACTAGAACATTTTAATAGGCCAAAGAATTGTCTAAAATTCGATATGTCATTGATGCATTAAAATTTAAGAAAAATATTTTAATATCTGTCCACATATAGAATACAATTCTCAAGCTGCATGGAAGGGAAAGTCTTCAAAATAATTAATCAGACCTCAAAGAAGAAAAAAAAATCCCATGGAAATAGAATGAGGCACATATCATTCCCATCACCCTGTCTCCCACTAGAATTATACTGAATATGCTCTCAGTGACACATTAAAAATGTACTGCCATCTTAATACATTTTCATTCACAAAAAGTCATTTTATCTACTTATACAATAGAAAGCAGAATAATAAATATAAAAGAAAAATAGCAAGATAGTAATTTTCCCTGGTATTATTTCTACCTCAACTGCATCAAATAAGAGAACCATCTTCTCTTCTCTGAATTTATTATTATTATTATTATTATTATTATTATATTAATGGCTTGTGTTTATCTAGTACATTACAGTTTACAAAAATCTTTCCTGTAATAACTTGATGAGCTAAGTAGTATAAACATTATGATCCCATTTTACAGATACTGAAGGTGATATGAGAACTTATCACATTTGAGAATCAGAATTCCAAGTTCAATGCTCCTTCTACCTGACTATTCTGCATCCTTATTTCAGTAATATTCCTTTGAAAATTTTTCCCTTCTATCTAATTTCTCCATTTAGGCTGACCAAGAAACACAAAATATTGAGGGGAAACCTGCCTCTCCAAGGGATCCCAGGGAATTAACCCTTTCTTGTCTCCCACTCAGTACATCTTTCAGAGGTTTGACAAGACAGAAACCAGGGATGGGAAGAGCAAGGTGTCCCAGTAGATTCCCAGCAGGGTCACTTAGCAGGTCACTTAGATCTCACCAAGATAATTTTGTGGATAAGGTCAAGGAGTCCTATGACTTACCTCTACAGTTCTGCAAGTCTCTTCCAGCTGACTGATCATTCCTTGGACTCGGTCATTGCTTCCCACAAGTACTGCAATACCATCGCTGAGCTCAGACTGGGGAGACAGATAAGAGATTGATTCCAGTACACAGTTCCTGACCCCCAACCCATGCTCTATATTTGGGGGTGGGGGAGACAGGACATAAGTAAGGCATGAAGATGATGATAGATGGATACACTAAATGACTTGCTTTCTATCTCCCATGGGACTAAGAAGGCTTTCCTACAAGTTCCCTGAAGATGGATAGCTTTTCCTCCTTCTGGCTACAGGCATCTAGGTAGCCTGAGCACCTGCCAGGAATCAGGAAACTGTTGTTGTTAGGTTGTATCTGACATTTGGGAGTTTTCTTCACAGAGATACTGGAGCAGTTTGCCATTTCCTTCTCCAGTTCATTTTTACTGATAAGGAAAATGAGGCAGCAAACAGGGTTGAGTGACTTGCTCAGGGTAACATAGGTAGTAAGTGTCTGAGGCCTGAATTGAACTCATGAAGGTGAGTTGTTCTGATTCCAAGCTCAGTGCTTTATTCATTTTACCATCTAAATGCCCCAGAGTTAGAGAGACTTGAGTTTGAATCTGCCCTCAGATACTTATTAATTTTGTGACCTTGGGCAAGTCACTTAAACTGCTGTCAGGCTCCATTTTTTTTCATCTGTAGGATGAAGATAATAATAGATCCATCTCCCCGTGGGGGGGAGGGTTGTTGTAAAGATAAAATGAGATACTATTTGCCAGTGCTTGCCACATAGTAGGTGCTTAATGCTCATTCCCCTTTCTCCTTCTACCCATGACAAGCCAAATTGTGCCCATTACCTGATTCAGGTCTGAGGATATGCATCTATATGCATACTATTTGGGAATTAAATAAGTGCCTGAAGCATCCCTAAGTCCAAGTTTTCAGGCATTCTTATTTTATTTTCACAAGGTATCTAGGTGGCTCAAGCATCAACTGCCCATTAAAGGAGTAGCTCCTTCAGTTGTGCTTCTCTTGACTCAGGAGGACATAGCCAGGCTGGCTGAAGCTAGGGAATGGCTCCTGAGTTACAGCTGAGGGGATGTCCACACCAAATCTGTCTCCGTCATTCTTTTCATTGTACTATTCCATCATAAGCACAAATCTGACTCCCATAAGGATCCAAGTAGCCTGTTCATTTTCAGCCACTCAGGGTAAGAGACCGTTTTTGTAGAGTGTGTAGCAAAGGGGGTTCTTTCATGTTCCTGCCCATGAAGTCAGTGGACTGGTTAGGACATGTTGAGCAATATTATGTGAATTAGATCAATTATTTTTTAAAAAAAGAATGAATAAGAACAATGGTCTTCCCAAGGTCCAGTGGGTCTTTCTCTGACCAGTGGTCTAAGTCCAAGCAATAGCATCACAAGGAGGGAGCCCTGGACAAGAGAGTTAAGGATCATTCCTGCTCCTGAGGACTCTTTCTTATCCATTTATATCCCTAGTCCTTTGCTTAATAAATACTTTATCTATGCAGCCAGACAAATCACTTAACCTCTCTCATTTGTAAAATAAGAGGATTAAAATGGGATGTCTACCTCTCCATCTCTATGGTCTAAGTTAGCAAGTTTCCATAATAGAAGTTCCTTGAACTGAAATCATTTATCCAGAACAAGAAAAAGAATAAATGGAAAATGACGAAAGTTAAAAGGGCCTTTTGCTGAAATCTGATGGAATTTCACATCCATCTAGGAAGGAAGGAAGGAAGGAAGGAAGGAAGGAAGGAAGGAAGGAAGGAAGGAAGGAAGGGAAGCCAAGTGGTGCAGTGAATAGAGTAGAAACAGGAGGACCTGAGTTCAAATCCGACCTCAAACACTTAGCAATTGCCTAGCTGTGTGACCTTAGACAAATCACTTAACTCCACTGCCTTAAATAAATAAAATTTTAAAAAAAGAGAGAAGAAAGGAGAGAGACAGACAGACATACAGACAGAGACAGAGAGAGAGAGGAAAGAGAGAGAGGAAGGAAACAATGGGAGGGAGAGAAGGTTAACTCTGTCTATATTCATTAGCATTCAGTACTAGAAGTAAATTAAATTTGACTTCACACAAAAACTTAAGTCTCAGTGATTGAAATCCAGAACTAGAGAGCACGGATAGCCTACATCCTTGCACTCTGGAGCTACTGAATCTCTCAGAGACTAATGGCAGATGTAGCAATCTGAGCAACCACAGACATGGTCTTTCTCTCTATCAAAATGAAAACTGCCTGTCTTGGTGCATGAAACTTCAGGGTTAAGGAGATGAGAGACTGCAAGGCAGTAACCCTACCAAAGCAAACATCAGAAAGATATTTTTTAGGCATCAAATTCCCAGTTTATGACCAAGAGAGGCATAAGGAGCTAGAGTAATCCAGAAATGCCTTCTAATTTTAAAGTAAATTTTGGCTTCCTTTTTAAAAAACTGGGTACGTTCAACTCCAACTCTCCCTTATTTACAGAACTCAGGAATGAATGGGAAGTAATCCCTGGGGGAGAGGTTATCTTTTTTTCCCCTTCACCTCTGTATCTTTAGTTTACTTCTTAAGACCCCACTGAGGCAACAAGGTAGGAAAAGTGAGATGATTGTTCACACTAATCCAGTGTTTGTTCTGCTACAACAAAATGACCTTTTGAGGGATAAGAGAAAGTATCTTTCAGTTGTGACTGAAATAAAAAGACACAGTTGAGGAGAGCAGAAATACCTTTTTTTTTTTTTACCTCAAAATCTGCACCCCCAAGGGAGAGCTGGGATTTTTCTGACGCTGTGGCTGTTGGTTCCTAAACGCATCCTAGCTCAAGCAATTAACTACATCCCAAGGGAAACCCAGCCTGTGGCAAAGCCCACCTTCTGAACCTGCTCTTTCAGAGTCTGGGTTCTCTCACCTGCACTATTGGGAAGCAGAGAAGAAGAGATGAGAGGCCAAGGTTGTCCTTACTTACTTTCTGTCTCTGGAAAACATGTGTGAGGGGAGCCACCTGGCAATCCTTGTGAGCCCCAAAGACCTTGCACATGGAGCAGGTGGGCACTTCACAGTTCAGGCAGTAAATATTGATTCGCTCATCTTCATGCTCTTCACACATCGGCTGCTCTGACTTCCTTTCTGGTCTGGGAAAGAAACATTTGGGATGAATGTGCCCTCAGTTTTCATCCTATAGGAGTAGATGGGGCACTGCAGAGTCCAGCCCCGTCTATCATAACTGTCTTTTGAATGGCACCTACTTTGATGTTCCACACTCAATGGATCATCATGGCAGATGCTGAGATTATTCCCCATTATACAGTTGAGGACTTTAGAAGCCAATTTGCTAGACCAAAATCACAATTAGAAAATGTGTAAAGTAGGATTTGAACTCAAGCCTTCCTGATTCCAAAATCCATGCTCTAATCATTGCACTACCAAACTGAGGAAGAGCTTAGAGACCCTTTTCAACTTGCAGAGCACTTCCCCACAGCTCCTTCCTCAGGTGATGCTGATTTCTTTTCAAAATTACTTTCCCCATTATGGTCAATGCTATGACAGAGGAATCAATAAAGATTTAAGTCCCTACTTTGTGTGTTAAGTGCTGAGGATCTAAAAAGAAGAAGCAAAAGATAACCCCTGCTCCCAAAGAACATATGATCTAAAGGAAGAGACAATAAATAAATATATACAAAAAAAGTCACATACAGGGTAAACAGGAAATAATTAATAGAGAGAAGTTACTAAAATTAAAAGGTGTTGGCAAAGTTAGTGCTGTGAGTTTTGATCCCATGTCTCAAGTAGAAGTTTTTATTTTTACTTATTCTTTTTTTTCCTCTCACTTATCCCTCCTCATGAACACAAAAAAAAAGAAAAAAAGAAAATCTTCATAACCCATATAGTCAAATGAAGGTAATTCGATAACTGCTTAGGTCCAAAAATGTTAATCTCTTTCTGTACCCTGTATGGGTCACCTCTCTTGCAAGCAGTGGGGAGTCTACTTCCTCTTCAATCCTCTGCAACTGCAACTGGTTATTGCATTAATAAAAGTGGAACACCTCCCCATCACCTGTTTCTTACCCTTACTATCTACCTCACTCTTCTCTCTTCTCAGGCGTTTATTAACTGAGTGACCTTGGATAATCACTAAATCTATCTTTACTTCCATTTCTTTAGCAGTAAAGAGAGGATAACAATAACACGTACCTCCCCAGGTTGCTGTGAGGATTAAATGAGATAATCAATGGTCCTCTGTAAAACCTCTTGGAAATTTTCAAGTGCCATACTTGAAATGCCAGTGAAAAATCATCATCATCATCATTACATTAATATTATTATTATTATTATTATTAATTATTTTATCATAATCCTCAGACCTCAGTTTAACCAACAGCCTTAGAAACAAAGGTTTTCCTGAGATTATTGGCAGGTACCTCTGATGACTGAAGTCCTAGAGTACTATTTCATCAAAGTGCCTTGGACTTCCAAGCCCATGACAACAGAACACAAATTCCACAATCTGAAAAGGCTTGAAGTAAAGGCCTAGTCTGATGCCTAGCCCAGCTAAGTCTGGAGAGGTTTATCATCAGAATGTTGGCTGCCAGGTGTTGGTGAAGTGTTTTTTATCAGATTGGGTCATAAAGCCCTGCTGGTAAAGAATGAAGGGCTACAAGTAATATCATGGATCTTGGGGTGGGAAGGAATAAGACTTTCTTAAGCCCCTAAAATGGGAGAGGCACTATGTTAGTGCTTTACAAAAATTCTCTCATTTTGATCCTCACCACAATCCTGGGGTTAGTTGCTAATATTAACCCCAATGTAGATGTGATCCTCACCACAAGCATGAAGAAGAGCTATCAATATTTTTGACCCCATTTTGCAGATGAGGAAGTCAAGGATCAGAGAGTTTAAGTGATTTGACAATGTCATCCTGCTGTCAGAACAGGACTTCCATCCAGACCCCACATCCATAAATTCTGTGCTTTTTCCACTGAACCACAATTGTGTATTAAGCTTGGTCAGTCATTAATAATTGACCTCCTGGGATTTCTTTTCTTTACTTTTTTCCTTCTTAACATTCATAAAGTACCTTGACATCCATCATTTCATTAGAATCTCACCATATCCTCATGAAGGGAGGTGCTATTATTATCATTATCCTCATTTTACAGATGAAGAAACCTGAGTTTCTGAGACATTAACTAGTCCATGCTCAAACAGTAAATTATCTAAAATGGGATTTAAATCTAGTTCTCTCCTGACTCACTCCCAAGTCTGACAATGTCTCTACTACATTATATCAATGCATCTCTTTTAAGCTTCAAAGCCATAATAAATATAAGTAGTTATTTTTTGTCTGCAATTTGCCCTTTTTTAATTTTATTTGGGAGGGTTCAATGAGAGCTCTTGCCCTTACTGCCTTTTTTTAGCTAACTGTGGTGATTCAGCACCAATGGCCAAAGTAGAAGACTTTATCTGTTCAAATGGTGCCAATTCTAATTAAATTCTTAACAAATACTTTGTTGATGGTGTATTTATTTTCAAAATTCACTCTGAAAATTTGAGGAAATGAGACAAATAACATACAAATGCCATGATCTAGGGTTATTTGAGCCCCGAATAGAAATTCTGATAATCTTGATTATAGTCATACTGGCAATGAGATGGAAGTCCCCAAATGTAGGGTATTGTGATGCTAGGCTGAGGGGTCATTTTGTGCTCTTCCGTGATTCTCCAGGCCCATCCATAGGTGCATTTGGGACTGGCTCCTACACTGTGAGGAGCATGCACAGCTTGGAGCTACTCTATTGTGTCCCGAGAGGAATTGCCCACATCTTGATTTTTGGAGAAGCCCAGAACTGTACCCAGCCTTGAAGGGCCCTATGGTGCCAACCTAACACCAGGGTAAATCCTCTGAGATGGTGATGGACCTGAAAAAGTCCATTTTAACCCACAGAGAAGCCTAGGATATTAGGAAGAGTATCAGTTTTGGAGGCAGAGGACTTTGGTTGAATTTCTTTTTCTATCTTACCTGTATGACTTAGCCTCTCAGGGTCTCAGTTTTCTCATCTACAAAATGAAGGAGTTGACTTAATGACCTTAAAGATCCCTTCCAATTCTAAATTTATTATTATATAAATTCTAGGGTCCTACCAGAAGCACTCTAAGGTTCAGGGTGTGCTGGTTGAGTTAATCTACTCCTCTGCAGTTCATGACAGTCATCATCAATTATCAGCATGGAGGACCTTGGAGAATGACTTTTTGGTCTTGCTACTCTACAAAGATACCCCCAAAACACCTCTCTGTTTTAAACCAAAAAGATAAAAATAACATGGTAAACAAAGATACAACTCATTCATCTCAATGAAAAAGGCTTGTTCATTTTCCTTTTACAATTAATTTACTTAAAAATTGTTATTCTTGGCCTTTTCCAGTGGAATTTCTTAGAAGATGAAACATCAACCTTAGATATTCATGTTTTCATCTCATGGATTTCTTACCTTCTCCCTAACCACATAGATAATTGATAATATAATTGTATGAGCATCAAATTCCCAGGGTGTTCCATCCTAAATTACAAATCTCTTAAATGCCAGGTCCAAGGAGACCAGCATTTCAAAACCAAAACAGTTTCAGGCCAGACCAATATCCCACCCATCTGTACTGCTATGGTCTTCTCCATCATTGCCCCCTTCTCCAGGTACCTTGCTACCACCCCTTAATTTCCAGTTTCCATTTTGGGGTTGTCTTCTCCCATTAAATTATAAGCTTCTTGAGGGAAATATATCTTGTCTTTCTTTAAATTCCCAATGCTTGGCACATAGTAGATGCTTAATAAATGTTTATTATACTGTTGACCTTATAGTTTCAAGATTGTAATTAATAACTAATTATTGTCTCTACCACCCCCCAACTTTGCAGCCATATTATATAATTATTGAACAAATAATTTTGACCTGAGTCTTCAGAGTTATTTAATACTTAGCTCTCACCTCTGACTGTGACCCCGATGAGTCACTTAATCCCTTAATGTATGGGGTAACTCCAGCAAGTTCCATTGAAAACACTGGTCTCTTTTTACAGACCTGTGACTTTACTGAAGGAGAGAACTCTGGAGAAGATGCTTCTTTTACCAACTTGGATGTGCAGCTATCCTAAAAATCCAGTGACTTGTCCAAGGTTATAGCTCATAAGTAAGAATGTTCAAACTGAGATAAGTAGTAAAAAACAGTTTGTACTGACTTATTAAAACTTTAAGGTTCACAAAGCACTTCTTTCAAAATGAACCAGTCAGTGCTAGTATTCTTATCCTTATGCTTAAAATGAAGAAACTCAGAAGCTATATATATTAAACACTTAGAGAAACTAAACAAGGTCTGTAATTATATTTATGTGTACATATATAAATATATATAATACAAATAAAAGATATATTTATATAAATACTAGTGTTTTATATGTATATACATGGTTATCTATTTATTTATATATTGTATGTGTATTTCAATGAGAAATTCAGTGGAAATAGATTCAAATTATGGCTTTGCCATTTACTAGCAGTATGACCCTCAGGCATGTCAATTAAGTTCTCTTGGCCTCAGTTTCCTCATTTGTAAAATGAAGGAACTGAAGCAGTCCCTTCTATCTCTGCGTATCTAAAGGTGGAAAGATGAAACAATTTGAAAGTGTCTCTTCTAAACTACTTCTTTATGATTTGATGATGTTTCTGTTTGTTTAAAGCTTTTAGTTTGATGTAGTATAAAACTTCTCATCAATTAACAAAAGTGGAATGGACTATGTCAGGAGAGAGTAAGTTTGTCATATGATTGTGGTGAAACACTACCGTGCTAAGAGAAATGAGTTTTCAGAAAAAGCTGGAAAGTCTTACATGAACTGATACAAAGTGAAGTGAGTAGAACCAGAAGAATACTGTATACAGTGGCAGCAAATATTCTAAGATCATCAGTTGTGAATGACTTAACTAGGACCTGTGATGAAAAATGCTATACATATGCAAAGAAAAAACTTGAGTTTTTGGAGTCTGAATATAGATTGAAGCATACTTTTTAAACATTTTCCATATTCTTTTGAGTTTTTGTGTGTTCTCTTTTGCAACATGATTAATATGGAAATATTTTTTTATATCTTACATATGTATTACCTAGATCAAATTGCTTGCCTTCTCAATGAGGGGATAGGGAAGGAAAAAGGAAATTTGAAACTCAAAATTTTTAAACAATGAATGTTAAAAATTGTTTTTACATTTAATTGGGGGAAAATAAAATACTAAATGAAAATTTTAAAATGAATAAATAAAAAAGGGATGACTACCCATTGAATAGGTTGTGCCATGAATTTTCATTCAAATAAGAATTGAACTAGATGTTCTCTAAAATACTTACAGAAAAATAATTGTGATTCTGTATGTTCACTTACCTCTTTTTTTCTCTTGGATGTAGTACTCACTTTCACTGGACAAGATTGACATGGACAAAAGTTTTTGAGTATATAAAGGGAGTTCCTTTCTCAAAGCTAACTCCTTATTAAGGTTGGGAGGGGTGTGAGGGGGGGGGTCTTTATGCTGACATTGATAATGTCTCCTGAAAAATGTTCCAATTTTCCTGATCACTTTAACAGTACTTTAAGGATCAGATGATTAAAATGTAGGCAGTCACATATTGGATCTTTGTCCTTGTGCTTTGACTTTAAAAATTAGTCTAGAGAGCTCAGGAGCAAAGAATGGTGAGAATCAGAATTGAGATTGCTAGAGAAAAATTGCCCAAGGACCTACAGATTCTATTTCCTTTAAAGGAAAGTTCTTCTGGGGAACTGTATAGCCAAAACAAAGTAGGGAAACATAGCCCTAAACATGGCAGCAGATAGAGGTGGTGGGGGAGTGGTGAGGGGTTTCTGGACCAAACCTGGAGCTTCTGAAATAAGAACCAACAGCAGGAGAGGACCAGGAATGGAGCAAAAGAGGATTTCCTGGACTAACAAAATTCTAGAACCAAGCCTCTGCGACAAAGGGAAGTTTCTCTGGACAACACCAAATTGTTGGACCAAGAAGAAGAGTTTTCATATCAAGTAGGAGACATAACTGAGGAACAGCAAGGATCAAAGCTACAACTTGAACTTTTCCCTTCACTGGTACTGAAAATGTTAACACTGATGGTTCAGGAGTAAAAGGTTGACTCTTTTTTAACAATTCCAAGTGCTTTCTTCTTGTGGAAGAGATTCGAGCCTAGAATAGTCCTATGAGACTGGAGAATCTGTCCTATTTTGCAATTCTTTGGTCAGGTTAAACCTACATATGCCTGTCCTATTGTCAATGTATTGGTAGTTTTTGTGCTTGTATAGGAACTAGTACCTGAACATTAGACAAATTTTGATTTTCCAGGAGTTAATCATTGTTGAGGGCAAAACAAGCCCAATAGAGATTTCTTTGAAGACTTGAAAGACTGATCTTGGTCCATATAAATCCAGTTTCAACCTATACCATGAGTTTCATATAAACCACTTCTTCTATGTTCTGTATTTTTTGAGTTAGTGGAGCAGAGGTCTGTATCCTTATAGCCAGTACCCACAAAGTCCTGTTGTGGTTCAGTTATGTATGGTTCTATGTGGCCTCATGAACTTTGATCATGGGGTTTTCCTGACAAATTTAATGGAATGGTTTGCCTTCTACTTCTCATTTTATGGATGAGGAACAAAAAGGAGTTAAATGACTTACCTAGGATCACTGAGACCAGATTTGATCTCAGATCTCCCCACTGTGCTCTATCTGCTGTACCACCTAGCTGCCTACCCATAGAGTAGCCTTGGGATAAAAAGGTATGATGTACTGGACTATTACCTGGTAGATTCCTGCTTGTATATGTCAATGATGTTTTCCACCAGCAAGTTCCTCTGAAGTCCGTACACCCCATGTCTGTCCAGAACTACTTCATGCCTGCAGGAGGGGCACCTGAATCGGCCACCTGATGCCACTGTAGTGCCTCCTCTTGTTGGCAAGTATGGGTTTGAGGCCTATTCTTGCCCAAAAAAAAAAACCCCCAACAATTCAATAAAGACACAGGTAACATTACCCAGACCTTTCAAACATAAAATTCTACGTTATAAATTGCTCAAACAACCTCAACTTAAAGTTCTAGTACATAATTACCCCCAGGATCCCTCTCACATGTAAAAGAACCAATGTAAACCCAATAAAATGAAATTATTCCTGGTATCAAAGGCTCCATTCAAATGACTGTAAGTTTATATCACAACTACCTAAATCTCTGTTTCCCTTCACAAAGACTTGGCAAGCTGGTTGCAAAATCGTAAGTCAAAAAGCATTTATTAGGTGCTTACTATGTGAAAGGGACTGTTGAACAAAGAGACAAAGAACTGCCTTATATGACTTGGGAGGGGGTGGGGCTAAAAGCAGTCCTGAGGACTTGAGTTCTCTAACCTAAGATATTTATGTCCAAAAATCCCAAAGGGAAGCTCAACTTTACCCTACAGAAACATAAAACCTATATATGAAAACAGTTCAAGGAACATGGGTAATCTCCTGAGTAGTACTTGACAATGACAGTTAATTCACTTAAAACTTTGAAAAATGGATTTATTTTTCCCCTCTTTCTAAGGGGTGCCAGCTCTCAGTTTTTTAAATAATATTCCATCACAGGAAGTGTTAAAGGGGATTATAAATCCCCTTCAGAAAACATAAATAACATAAATGGACAAACTTACTCTTCTGCCCCTGAACAAAACTAGTCCTGTGAAATTCCCAGTGGGACCAACCCTCCATAGGAAGTACTTGCTTCTGGATTGCGTCTTCTACCCCACATACTGTCTTCCCTGAATAAGCAAACAAACCTACCTGGAAAATGTCACTGGCACATTTTCTACACAGGTTGTGCTGACATGGAAGAATCACCACAGGTTTTGTGAACATCTCCAAACAGATGGGACAGATAAGCTGCTTCTCCAGGGTGTCCATCGTCTGCTGTTCCTTGGAAAAAGACTTGTAATTTAGAGATGTACTCATCTCCTCACCGGCCTTGGGGGCGTGTGGTGTCAGTGAAAGGGTGATCCAGATGGATGGAAGGGTAAATCTAAGGGCCGGTTTCCTTGAAAGAATTCCAAGGGTTGTGTGCTCAAGTGTCCTTTAGGTTTCTTTGGCTAAAGGACACTGTTTTGAGCCAGGCTGGTTCAGAGTGGGGGCTGAGGCTGTTTTTAGCAGCCCCTCATCACATGCTGTCAGACCGGCTTGTCCATATATGCCAGTGACGGGGGATGGATTCAGACAGGTGATGGATCCCAGAGACCAACATTCCTGGCCCACTGAAGGAGGGAGGAGGTGGGAAGGAGAGTAACAGATTTGAAGAGAAGGGAAAGAGTAGCTGACAGTTGTCCCCAACAAAAGCTAGTGTGAAGCACTGCCTAGTAACGGAGGGAGTAGTCAGTAACTACTTACTGAATGACTGAATAGTTGACCTTCCTGGAGTGGCCAGGGCACGGTAAACACTGTTTACTGTGATCCTCTTTCCAAAGTGAAGTAGGAGAGTCATCAAGTGGGCACATAATAATGCTGTCTTCTGAGGGAGAAGAATCTTTTAACAAGAAAAAAAGGAAAAGGCACTAAAATAATCATTTTAGAACCATAATTTTGTTCATCTAAGAGAGCCAGCTTTATTATAAATGCTTGTACTCATTACAGTCCTTGGCTTTCAAGTGATTATAAATTCTTAGGCCAGATGGAAACCCAACAAAAGTCTCTATAAAGTAAAAGATCTCCAAACCCTAGCTGATGTACCACATATTAAAAAAAAAAAATCAAATGACAAGACCAAAAAAAAAAAAAAACCAAGTCCTGGACAGTCCTTTGGAACTTGTTATTAGGGATTTGAGGTTGGTGGTAAGTTTCCAACTGGCTTGCATATAAGCTAAGGAGAAGGTTATTTTCTCCTTGCTGTACAGCTGGCAAGAGGTTTAGATGGTATTGGTCAGTAATAGTGGGAGTACAATTCTCCTAAATTGAATGTAACCCAAATATATCTCAGCTCCCAGCCCTCCCTGTATTGATAGCTGTTTTTTGAGATACATACAACCCTTTGAACTAGACACTTCTTTCAGGGTTATTTTTAAAATGACTGTTTCCCAGATTACTTCTGACATGCGATGTCTACTTTCAGGTCAAAGCCATCTGTGCTAGTATTTGCTAGCATTTTGCAAAACAATTGTATAACCAGTAATACTTCAGTTAACACTTCAAACTCAGAACCACCCATTAAAAAAAAAAGTTTGAGTCTGTAGATAACAGTGACCAGTTTATCACCGCCTTTCTTCTTGGCTCTAAAAATAAAATGAACCATAGGAATTTATCAGGAGGTGCATTTACTAAAATAAGCCTGCATTCACTTAATAACTGATAATCCAGGATGGCCAATGGCCTTCCCTTTATCCTTATTTGTTTATTTAAGGCTACTAGCATTGAAGTTAAAAATCTACTAACATATATTATTATACTATGAGATGTGGCCTCTGGAAATTTCTATTGTCTTCAGTACCATACTGTAGCATAGTAATAGTGGTTATTTGAACAGTTCTTTTAATTACCCACCTAAAGCAGTTAATGAGTCACATTCAATGTATTTGATGTGTAATTCCAAAGATGACATGTTAGATACCATCCAGAAAAAAATGTAGTCTTTATCTTTCAAGAGCTGGTAACCAGTGCAAAATAATTCAAATTAACAATACACTGCATGTAGCACAACCATCCATCCACCCATCCATCTACCCATCCATCTGTCCATCCATCCATCCATCCATCCATCCATCCATCCATCCATCCATCCAACAAGCATTTATTTAAACTCTACTCTGTGCCAGGCACTGTACTCAGTATTGCAATTGGCAGAATATGAACAAGAAAATTTACCCTCAAAGAACTTATATTCTACTAAGGAAACAGCACATATAAAGAAAATTTAGATAGATAGATAGATAGATGATAGATAGATAGATAGATAGATAGATAGACAGATATAGATAGATATATAGATATATGCACATATGTGTGTATATATGTATATGGGCAAATAGAGTTCTAATTGAAGACATTCAATTATTTATTATTAGTTCTATATTAAGCATTTGCTCTGAAACAAGTACAATGGTAGGCATTACAGGGGGTATGAATTTGTCCTTAATAAGGCATTCTCACCACCCTCATACTGAAATGAAAGGATTATAGGAGCATAGATTTAGAGTTGTAAGGTACTTTGGAGATGCTCATCCCCTCACATATATTTTACAGATGAGAAAATTAAGACACAGAGCAGTTAAAGGTTTGCCCAGAATCACATATCTACTAAGGGAAAATAAAGACTATATCTTCTATGGAGGGTATCTAACATGTTATCTTTGACATTACATGTTAAGCATAATGACTATGACTGATTAGTTGGGTACTTTGGTTGGGTAATTAAAAGAATTGTTCAAATAACTAGACCATTATTTGAGAATGATAGAAATTTCCAGTTGCTACTTTGAAGAGTTGAGGCTCAAGCATCTTTGCAGAATTTAAGCCTAGTTCTTTCTTTACTCCAGGTTTAAGGCTCCAAAAACTAAAGTAAAAGAAAAAAGGGGGGGCTAAATACCATTCTTAATAAATCCAGGAGCTACATCATGGCATTTCTTTCATTTAATAGTTAGTGAAACTCTAGTTGAAAGCTTTCTTTCATTTGATACTTGCTTCATCTGCAAATTTATTGTTAATGATGTTCAGTTCAGGAGAAAGAGCTCTAAAGAAATTCTGGGAAGTTTACAATTTACACATTTCTTTAAATATTTCTTGGGCTGATCCATGTGCCACAAAGGAGCAATAGCTGATCCAAGAAGAACCATATTCTAAAATTGCTGGAATCTTCTTAACTTTAAGCCAAAATCTGAGTAGGAGTTAGGATAACTCAAATTCAATTTCAGAGCTGACAAAAAGAGGGAACTCTATAAAACCCAGATACAATTCTTCATGTTGTTGGGGGTTCCCTCCCCCTTATTCTTTTTCACATATAGCACCAGGGTCCTGCTTTGGTATCTCATCATATTATGAACCCAAATTCTTGAAGGCTATGACAGGAATGTAAGGGACTTCTGGCCTTAATGAATCTGGAAAAACTTTCAAGGGTGGAACTGGCATGACTACATATCTGAGAACCAGCCCAGTATGTCTCTAGAAGGGTGACCACCATAATGTCTTTTTTAGTGACAGCTGCCCATGAAACTATTTCCTAAAGTCAAGAGGATGTTGTCATGTGCCACAAATGTAATCATAGATCTTGAAACATTTGAAGATATTTGAATAAATTTGCTTATTTAGGCAGCTAATGACAAAGGAGATAAAATGTAGAAAAGTCAGTTTAGATCTGAATTCAAATTCTGATTCAAATATTTACAATCTATGTAAATCTGGACAGGTCACTTAGCCTCTCAGTTTCCTCATCTGTAACATGGGGAAAATGATAACTATAGGGTTATTATTGGACTCAAATGAGTTTTAATAGCTTAAAACTGCACTAAGATTTTTGGGACACTTTGAACCTAAAACATATTGTCAGATTTAAAATTTCTATACTGCATCAATACCAGTTATTATCATCAGGCTGAACAAAAGGTGTTGATGTTTTTGTCCACAGCCTCTCTTCAAGACTTTCTGCTAGGTTATAGAGGAATTGGTTACAGAATTTTTTGGTGGAGGGAGTGTCTACATAGATGAAATTCCATATTCTTGAAATATTGAAGTATTTTTGGTTGCATATCCTGGTAACTCAAGGAGAGGCAGAAGGGGAAGTAATTTGCTGCAAGCACAGTGACTTGAGAGCCAGAAGCCTGGGGGTTGAATCTGGGCTTAGCTCTTGGAGTTAACCAAGAGTCACAACTCCATAAGACTGGAGTAATAACATTCTTATTACAAGAGGAAGCAGCATGCATGCTGGGTCCTCTCTTGTACAGAGGACAAAGGAGGCAAATCATTTAACTTGGTGGACCTTAGTTCTTTATCTGTAAAATTAAGGTATTAGATTAGATGATTTTAAAGGTCCTTCTTCTAGCTTTAAATCTATGATCTTCTAAGATGCCCTCCTGAGTTATTTTAACTCTCCAAAATAATGTTTCATACAATTTTAGGAGTGGAGAAGAACCTAGAAGTCCAATGGATTATCAATGTTTTGGACTGCAAGTCAACTATCATTTATGATTCTTCAGCTGTTTTTCAGTCATGTCTGTCTCTTCGTTACCTCATTTGGAGTTTTCTTGGCAAATATACTGTAATGTTTTACTATTTCCTCCTTCAGTTCATTTTACAGATGAGGAAACTGAAAAGGTTTAAGTGACTTGTCCAGGGTCACATAACTAGTACATGTCTGAGGCCAAATGTGAGATCTACAAGATGAGTCTTCCTGACGCCAAGTACTGCACTCTATCCATTGTACCACCTAGCTGCATGTACTAAGAACCTACTAGGTTCAAATCTGGCCTCAGACACTTGATATTGACTAGCTGAGTGACCTTGGGTAAGTCACTTAACCTTGATCGCCTAGCATCGAGGGCCATCTTCAGTCATCCCAATCCACATTTGGTTACTGGACCCAGATGGTTTCAGAGGAGAAAGCGAGGCTGGTGATTTAGTACAGCCCTTCTCACTCAACTGCAATTCTCTTACTTGTCAAGGCATCACCTTTTGAGAAGGAGGACAAACATCCCTATCACTAGTGCTGGTATAGTGCTAAGCCCTAGGTATATAGCAAAAGAAAGGCAAAAGAGAGTACCTGCTTTTAAGGTGCTTCCAGTATAATGGGGGAGACAAATGTGCAAAAAAAAAATTTACAAGATAAACTTGAGATAACAAAAGAAAGGCACTTGCATTAAGATCTGGAAAGACTTTTGTAGAAGACGTGATTTATAGATGGGACTTATAGGAAACCTGGAAAGTCAAGAAACACAAATGAAAAGGGCAAAAATTCCAGAGTATCAGAGAAAAAAATTAACCTATGCCCTCAAAATATATATTTTGCTTATATATATATATATATATATATATATATATATAAATTATATACTTGAGTTACTGGGCTAATAGATATGAATATTGATATACAATAAAAAATTTAAATTATATATTCAAAATTATAATTTTGTTAAATTTATACATTCAAATTAGAATTTTAATTTCTAAACATACATTTTTAAAAGATAAGATAAATTGAAATAACATTTGATCCCAGAGTCAACAGGGTAACACTGGTTTTACTGAGGGGAGCTACCAATGTTCAGATCTGCAATGTAAGAATATCTCTTTGGTGGCTATTTGGAGAGAATACAAGGGAGGAAGGAGAGGAGAGGCAAGAGGGACCGATTAGAAGGTTATTATTCCCTTAAAGATCTCCCTCCCCTCCCCAGTTGCTGACATTTGTCTCAGTTTTGCAACCACTAGTTTTCAGAAAAATAACATCTATTGGGGGTGGGGAGGAGAAGAGGAGAAGCAGTAGGGTCAAAGGAGGCCAACCAAGGCTACAGTAAGATGTCCTTAACTAGTGGTCTGAATATTTATGATCCATTCTGAAAGGTATCCAGTAAAGGCTATCTATAGCATCAGCAATACCTGCCAAAGACTGTGATTCCCTCCAAAATGGCCAGCCTCTTTACTCAGTAAATGGAATCCTCCCTTCCCTCTGCATAGATCCTCCCTCCAGTTCTCTGGCAGCTCTAAGAGCCTTGGGCCAACTCTTGAAATAGCTGGTGATGGGAAAGGTGCATGCCACCCCCCCCCTCATCACTTGGGAGAGCAAACTTTCCCTACTGGCTTCAGGCCAAACTTTAGTCAAGTCACTGAATAAGCCACAAGGGAATAGGTTTAAAAGTCTAAACCCAAAAGATTCCTATTAGTAATAAGATGGTTGGGCATTGACTCCAGACTCTTGTTTTTGGCTTTAAGAGTCATCAGGACTCTGCCATACTCCTCCTCACCTAACCAACCTTACTTCCCACTCTTCCAGTACCTATCTTCTCCTCCAGTCACCGGAGGGATGTTGCTGTAGAGTCATTTAAACTGTGTCACTCTCTCGGGGACATTGGGGTATTCTAGGCAAAGATATTGGAGTGTTTTGTTATTTCATTCTCTAGCCTATTTTACAGATGAGGAACTGAGGGAAACAGGTCTAAGTGACTTGCCCAGGGTCACATTGTTAGTGTCTGAGGCCAGATTTGAACTCATCAAAAATGAATGCTCCTTAGTCCAAGCCTAGAGCTTCATCCACCGGGCCACCCACTTGCCAAAGGGCCTTTTGTTTATTTATGGATGAGTGAGCTGCTTAGGCTGGGCCTTCAAAGACTTATAAGATCACATATTGAGAACTGAAAGGAACCTGAGCCTGAGTCCAACCTCTTCATTTTCCACAGAGAAAGTAAGGTCATGAGCATCTAAAGTGGCATTCAAAGCCCCACACTCTGCCTGTTTTCTATTCCACAAAAGATGCGCCTCCCAGGCTAGGCTGACCATATCTGATCTCACCACCCTGGCAGCTGCTCACTGAAGCCTTGATAGACACCACCTCCCTCTGTGCCCTCTCCTCTCTGATTCTGGGGCTGAGGGTGGAGTACTAAACTCCTGATGCCTTCCTTTATGGAAGGCAGATACTGGACTCTTATTCTATTTTGCATCTGCTACATCTGCCAGGTCTCAACTCTAAGGAACAAGTTGCCCCCAAGCCAGGCGCTCCCTGTGTCTTATTCCCTCTGCCCTTTCCTGCCTCCTTCTGTGAGTTGTCTTTCTCTCAAGGATCTGTGCTACATTTTCTTTTCATATCCCTAGCAATTATTCCTGAGTCTGGTAGACTGTAGGTGATTAATAAATGGTAATTGCCTCAGAGTGACTGCAGGTCCAGTTAATTGTGTTTTTCTCTAATAATAAAGGGATTGGCACTGTGATTTCATTAGTTTAAGTCATCCCCTCTCAAACTGTTCAGTCTCACCACCCATTTACACTCTTAATAATTACTGAGAACCCTCCAAAGAGCTTTTACTTATGTGGGTTTTATCTATGGAAAGTTACTTTATTGGATATTAAAACATATTCATATTATTGGGGAAACAGTTTTGATTTCACAGACTCCCTAAAAGGTTCTCCAGGATCCCCAGACCACACTTTGAGAACCCAGTAGAAATAATTCATGGAGGATGCAGGCTCCAACATCAGTCTCCTCTGCAGTTTGTTGTTGAATGGGATGAAAAGCTAGTTCCTGCTCAGATTCAGGTGGTTAGCATGAGTCTAAGGGGGAACTTGAACTCAGAACTTCCTGACTTTAAAGCCACTTCTTTCTCCATCTCCCACTCTGACTTCGTAGGGAATGGGGAGAAAGAGAGCAAATACTACCTTCCCTAAGTAAATTTAGGGGGAAGAGTTGACTATAGAAATACAATTCAGTAGAGAAATAATGATAGTAGCCAGGCAGCTGACAGAGATCCAGCAGAATGTATTAAATTCTCTGGAGACAGGCCTTTCTATCAAGGTGGACCCCCAGACTAGAAAGATCCAAAGTCTGGAATGAGGAGTAACCTGGACCTGGAAACATCTCCCATGAAGCTTCAGGACTTCATCCTTCCCCAATAAGCTCTCCTTCCCTTTTTCAGTTTTTTTTGCATGATGTCTTCCCCCTTTAGATTTCAAGTTCCTTGAAAGCAGGGTTGTCTTCTGTCTTTCTTTGCATTCCCCCAGCAATACTTAGCATAGTGCCTGGGACATAGTAGGTGTTTAATAAATGTTGATTGACTGACCAATGACAATGAATCATATAGTTTATAGAATTCCTTGGAGAAGATGACACCACTACCAGAAAAATTGTCATAGTTTTAAACGACCTAGGGGTCTTTTCTGTGCTGTTTTGTGAAGTAAATGAAGTCTAGCTTACATAATAAGGCAAGTTTTACAAATATCTCATCTGATCCTCACAATAACTTTGGGAGATAAGGGCTATTATTACTTACAGATGAGGAAACTGAGGTAAAGAGAGGCTAAGTGACTGGTCCAGGGTCATATAGTGTCTGAGGCCAAATTTGAACTCAATTTTTCCTGAATATAGACCCAGCTCTATTTACTTTGTCATTTCTAGAGTACCTACAATGTGGGGATACACAGTAGAGATTAAATAAATTTTTATTTCTTTCCCTATGTGCCAATGTTTTACAAACATCATTTGAACCTCACAACAACCCTGGGAAAGAAATGCTAATATACTCATTTTAAAGATGGGGAAATTGAAGCAGACAGAGGTTAAATGACTTGCCCAGAGTTATATAATGAGGAAATATATGAGGGTAGATTTGAATTCAGGTCTTCCAAAATCAAGGTCCAGGGTTCAATCCATATGAGCCCCAGTTGTTTATTTTGACTCTTTTGTTAAGCTAAATGCTTACATGAAACCTCCTCCCTTTTTAATTATTTTCTATGGCCATCTAGATATGATGCAAATTCTGATATTCCCAGGAGAAATCTTTTGTATAGATAAAAGAAATACCTAATTTAAATTAAGAAGCCTTGAAAATTGAACCTAATCCATATGAGCCCAGAATTTCAGGTTATATAAGTATAATTTGGTCTTCTGGCCTTGGTGCTGGTTCCTTCTTCATTTCCCCACACTTCTCACCTGTCTGAGTAATCCCTCCCTAGTGTCATGGTCTGGGCTAAGAGACTCAATCAAAATTCACCAAAAAGAGCCAGAAAGGTCGGATCACCTAAGAACTAGGACATCCTTTCTAGCCAAGGTGTTGAGGGAGATGGGGAGAATGACCTGAGCCAGAGGGCATATTATGTTGATCTTGATCCATATTATCTACAAAGAAGTAAACTGATGAGGGCTTATGATAGAGGTTTGTTGGCTATGGTTGCTCCCATCCCAATTCATAGGCCCTTCCTCTGGGTGAGATGGGGGGGGGGGGAACTGGACAATATAGGAGTCAGGCCAAAAGTTTAGGGGACATTCACATTTCTTAGGGCTGGGGGGGGGGGGAGAAAAAAGATAAAATGTCCCCATTAGTTCCCAATCTTAGCTTGAGTACAAAACTGGGGTCCCCAAAAGATTACTGAAGATCTGGAAGAATCCTTTGGAAAAGCTCAAAGGGGAATCTAGAGAACATCTAGCCAACTTTGCAGGGTGGTTGTGGTGGCATCAAAGGAGATAACTTGTGACAAATCTCCTGAGTTTTGACCCTATAAAGAATTAAATTACATGGGTTAACTTCCAGAGTTTACTCTATTAAGAAACAAACAGAATTAGGCCAATTTGTGTTAGTACCAGAGTTTGGTCTTTAAAAAAAACAAGCAGAACAGGTTAACATACATGTTTATTAGCTTCTTCTAAGCTCTGTGGACAAATGCATATGTTTGGAGCATCCAGCTAGGAACTGGGCTCCCAGAATGAAACCTTGGAAGACATGTTTGTAGGAAGTAGACTAAAGGACTATAAAATTATTGTTGGCAGTCAATGAGATGTCACAATACATTTTAGTTTCCTGAGTGAGGATGCCTGTCTCATGTTAGAAAGTCAGGGATCCCATCAGGGTAGAAGAATGCCTTATCCTGACTTTGGAAATCAGGACCTATAGATTTCCAGAACATGAGGGACTCTCTTCCATTTACAGGATATTTGTGTCATCCCATGACTGTTGTTAACAATGGGGGTTTTAATCAGAAAAATAGTCATATGAACCTCTTGTTTTCTAAGGAGGAAGCTGACATCTTTCACTCAGATTTATAATTATTATTAGCAGGAGAGAAGCAGACAAAAATCTATATTCATCACATATAAAATACTTTTCAAATCTTAAAGTCCTATATAAAAATTGTTATTTTCAAGGTTTGAGTTTAGAATACAAAAATCCATGACTCAGAAGCAGTTTTGAGCTCAGCTGGATCAGTTTCAATCTTGGGAGTTTCCTTTCCAAAAATCTCTAGGAATATCTAAATTTGACTCATTTTACCCCCACCTACATTTCCCTATAAGAATTTCATTCATGTCATGACTAAAATGACCAAACAACTAAAGTACTACCAAAAATTAGAAAAGAGGAGAGAAAGGGTCTTAAAATTACACACAATACCTTAGGCTAAGAAGGCATCACCTTATTCTGACATTCAGTGACATCCAACGCTGTGTTCCCATTTGGGGTTTTCTTGGCAAAGATATTGGGAGCAGCTTGTCATTTACTTCTTACAGAAGAGGAAATCTTGCCCAGGGTCACATAATGTCTGAGGACAGATTTGAACTCAGGAAGATGAATCAGGTCCAGCATGCTAACACTGCACTTTATCATCAAAGTGGGGTTCATTATATGTCCATTATGCTTTGGTTCATTTTCTCCATTTCTGTTCTTTCTATTTCCTAATGTTCCTTTTCTTATAATTTTTTTTTTCTGGCAGATTGTTCTCAGAGTTCTCCCCATTCAGAAACCATTTGCCTTACTTTGCATAGCCTCCTCTCTAAATTGAGTAGTTTTATCAAAAATCCTTTTAAATTCATCATCACTCTACTTTTCTCTTCGACCATCTGTTTGTTCTGACCAACAAATCCCTTCTCTTTTTGAGAGTTTCCTTCCTGCCCTTCTTAGGAAGCCAGCTAATAAATTAAGGACAACCTTCCTCTGGTCCTGGAGAAATTGCTTGACTTACAACCTCCCACATTTACATATTATATAACTAATTCATGGTCACAAGGCCTCTCTTCCTTGTAGACTTAATATCATTTAGTTGTTGTCCTTCATTCTTGAAGAAGATCATGATATCATGTCATGCACATCATTTGGATTAAAGTGAGGGGCTGTTGAAAAAAATTACTTTAAAAAAATGAGTTTTACTAAAATAAAAACTGGGGAGAGATACAGTGAATTTTCCCAAGATCACCCAGTAGTAAATAGCCAAGTAAGATTTTCAATTCAATTCAATTCAATGAACCTGTATTAGCCTTCAATGTGCCAGACCCAGAGGAAACAACAAAAGAAAGGCAAAATATAGTCCCTGCCCTCATCAAGTTTACTATCTGATGGGGGTGGAGGACAATATACAAACAAATATATACAGTGCAAGTTATACATATACATATATATATATATATACATATATATATATATATATATATATATATATATAATAAGAAATAAGAAAGTGAGGGCTTCCCAAAAAAGTGAGATTTTAGTTAATGGAAACTGGGGAGGTTGGGAGTCAGAACTGAGGGGGGGGGGGAGGCATTCTAGGCTTGGGGGACAGGCAGAGAAAATGCCCACAGTTGAGAAATGTTCATGGAACGGCCTGGAGATCAGTGTCACTGAATTGAAGAGTTTGTGCTGGAAGATGTTAAGGTGTAAGGAGACTTGAAAAGTAGGAGAGATTCTGGGTTATGAAGGGCTTTGAATTATATTTGTTCTTGAAGGAAGGCAATAGGAAAGTTGGAGTTTGGGTGAGGGGAGAGAATGGAGTGTTCCTTGTTCTTTGAGGATGAAATGACAAACAGCATCATCATCACTTTCGGAAAAACTCTAGGGGCTGAACTGAGCGAGGATGAATTGGAGTGGGGAGGTAGGAGACTCCACCAGCAGCTAAGGAATTGAGGTATGAGATGAAGAGAACTTGCACCGGAAGGATGGAGGTGTCGGGAGAGAAGGGGGTGTATCCCGGGCCTGCTACAATGCTGAAACCCCCAGGCCTTGGCATCTGAGAAGATCTAGGGAGGAGAGAGATAATGGGGCGTCCTGGGTGACTCCAAGGTTTTGAGACTTTTGGACTGGGGAGGACTGTATTGTCCTCCACAGGAAAGGTGGGAGGCTGGAAGGGTTTAGGGGGAAGGGCCTCGGGTTCCATTTTGGACAAATTTTCAGTTTCGGTTGTCTGCTGGACATCCAGTTCGAGGTGTCTGAAAGGTGTTTGGAGATGCAGGGCTGAAGGTCAGTAGGGAGAGGGGGGCGGGAAGGCAGGCCTGGGATCCTTGCCTACAGAGGGCATTTGGATCCATGGGGGCACAGAACCCTCCGCTGGCTCTGTATACATACAATCAACACTTGTGTCGCAGGATCCCCAGCTGGGAGTTTCATGTGTCTCCCCGACTGCTCCGTCTTCTCCCTTCTGGATTTCTCGCCTCTCTCACCTTTAAAACTGACCCTACTCCGTGGGATAAGAAATTTTTCATTTTCTACGGGTCCGGAGTTGGAAAGAAACTGGGACGGCCTTCCGATCCACCTCTTCCTGGGTGAGGAAAGCCGGGCCCTGGGAGTTTGTCCAGCCGCCCGAGTCACGAGGGAAGTACAACAAAGTGAAGATGTCATTTTTCTTGGACAAAATAAAATATAAGACTATTCAATTTTGTTCACTTTCAAAAAGAACTTTGAATCGGCATTGATTTTTTAAAAAAAATTCCTTTTAAGTAGCCCTTGCACTCATTAATTCAGTTCAATAAACATTCAATAAGGGCTAGCTAAGAGGGAAGTCCCTCAGCCTGGGGGGGGGTACCGCGCTTGGAGGCTCGTCCCGAGTCCGGGAAGACTTCCCGCCCCGTGGCCGCCTGTAGCCAATAGGATACCGCGGACCCCTCCCCCCGCACATGGTAGGCGCTTAATGAACGCTTATTGACTTAAAATGCAACTAACCTCGGAGCTCGTCCCCACCAAACCGGAAGTCGCCACGTTTGTAAACCGCGCGTGAAGGGGTGCGGCCCGAAGCCCCGAGGGGAAGGGCGGCGGGGGGCCGCGGGCCGCGATCCGCCACCCCCGCTCCACGCGCCGAGCCCAGGCCCCGCCCCTGGCCCCGCCCCGGGAGTGCGGAGCTCGGCTCCCATTGGCAGGCTCCCGGCGCGGGGCCACGCCCCCTCCGGACGGCTCCCCGCCACTTTCTGAAAAGAAGAGAGTAAAAGGCCGAGCTTCTCCTTCGAGCCGGAATCGAACCAGCGACCTAAGGATCGCCGAGCAGCGCCTCTACAGTCCTCCGCTCTGCCAGCTGAGCTATCGAAGGGAGCTGCGGGCCGGGCCGCCGGGCGGCCCTACAGTGCCGCTGCCCCGGCCAGGCCCGGCGCCGGGACGGCCGCGGAGGGCCCAGACCCGCGGGGCCCCCGCCAGGCGCGAGCCCTGCTGCCCCCCGCTTCCCTGCCCTCCCCCCGGGCAAGCCTCGTGCCCCTGCCGCTCCTTCCGGAGCCGTCCGCCTCTGTCTCCGGGCCTGCCTCTGCCGCTAGCTCCGCCCTCTCCGTCCCTTCTGTGTCGTGTGTGTGTGTGTGTGTGTGTGTGTGTGTGTGTGTGTGTCTGTGTGTCTGTGTGTCTGTGTGTGTCTGTGTGTGTCTGTGTGTGTGTGTCTGTGTGTGTGTGTGTGTGTGTGTGTGTGTCTGTGTCTGTGTCTGTGTCTGTGTGTGTCTGTGTCTGTGTGTGTCTGTCTGTGTGTGTCTGTGTGTGTCTGTGTCCCTATGGCCTCTCTTCTCAGTCTCACTCTCTTTTCTGTTTTTCCCGCTCTTTCTGTCTCTTCTCGGCCTCTCCGACCAGTCTCTGGCTCTGGCTATAGAAGCGGCTCCAATCAGCCTTTTACAAATTAATCTTATCAGTTATTCATTTTTTCTCTTTCCCACCCTGCTCCTCACCCACGGAAGACAAACCAAAAACAGAGGTCAGCCCACCTACAAACCAGAAGCATTTCCTCCCTTCAAGGTGCTTACATTCCACCACGGAGTAGACATTATGCGTGTGTGTATATATATATATATATATATATATATATATATATATATACATTGTGTGTGTGTGTATACACTACACAGAATAAAGACACACACTATATATATAGATATATACACACACAATACACATAATGTATAAAGACAAACTATATATACACACTACACAGAATGAAGACAAACTATATATGTAGATATATAGACACACGCAATACACATAATATATAAAGATACAAACTATATATGCACACATACACAATACACAGAATATATAAAGACAAACTATACACACTACACAGAATAAAGACAAACTATATATGTAGATATACACACAATACACATAATATATAAAGACTATAATAAATATACACACAAGCACAATATACTTAATATATAGAGCCAAACTATACACAACACACATATATACATACACAACACACAGAATATATAAAGACAAACTATATATATACACATACACAATACACAATATATAAAGACACAAACTATATACACACACACAATACACAGTGTATATATAGACACATACTATATATACACAAATACACAGAACATATAGACGAACTATATATAGACACACACAATACACAGAATAAAGACAAACTATATATACACACAATACACAGTATATATAAAGACAAACTATATATATATATACACAAATACACAATACACAGAATATATAAAGACAAACTATATATATACACACACACACATATATACACACTACACAGAATAAAGACTATATATATATACACACACAATACAAAAAATATATGAAGACACAAATCAGTAAATACAAGGTCATTTTAGAAATATAAAATTGAAAACTGAGTCAGTTAAAGTGATCATTACGAAAGGAAAGAAATCTGTTCCTTTTATTTCACTACAAAGTCTGCATTTTTAGAAAAAAAAAAACACGGTCTCCTTCGAGCCGGAGTCGAACCAGCGACCTAAGGATGTCTCTCACGTGAGCTTCACCACTACAGTCCTCCGCTCTACCAGCTGAGCTATCGAAGGGACACGATTGGCGGGCGCGCCCCCGTGAGACTCAACACTTAGCAGCAGGGGTTGCCGGTTTCCTGTATCTAAGAGGGCTGTCTCTGTGCGCCTGCGCACAAGTGCGGGCCTGCTCCGCTCACTCGCGGCCGAGCCGAGGCCGCAGTCTTGCTCCTGGGCTGGCTAGACGTCCGGGTCCGGGTCCGGGTCCGGGTCCTCGCCCCGCCCAGGCCCCAGAGGCGGCTGCGACCCCGCAGCCCTACACGCCCCGCCCACAGTGGCGCGCGCCGCTCCGCCCGTCCACACCTTGTGTAGACGCCCTCCCCCTCCCAGGCTGTGCAGGGCCAGTGGCGCAATGGATAACGCGTCTGACTACGGATCAGAAGATTGTAGGTTCGACTCCTACCTGGCTCGGATTTTTTTTTGCCAAGGATGGAGTTTTTTAATTTTCAGTTTTTGAGGAGCGGGATGGTGAAAGGGCGCTCATGTTACATTGTAGCTCCCCATTTTTGCTCCTGTCCCTAATCACAGAGGACCATAATGTTGCCGTTCTGTCTGGCCCAAAACCGCCTTAATATAGGTGCGATGCGGGGATCACGGCAAAGACAAGCACCTGCTCCCGGTTTGTAAAACATAAAGTAAAGGGGTGTTACATAAAGAAGTTACCTGAAGGTTTTTGTTCCCCTCCCATCAAGCCTAAACTTGCCCCTTTACACCTTCTCTCCTTTGTCCCTAATCTTGTCCTACCAAGCACAATTCTAATTTCTCTTCTTCAAATTCACCTTGCATGACTTCAGTGAAAAGTCCTTGAATTTGATTTTTTAATTAAAGAATCTTTAACATTGCCATAATTTTGGAATGCAAAAAAGCAGATCCTGTGGTTCCTACTAACAGAAGCAATTTCGGTAATGATTCACATGCAATTACAAATACGATTTCTGATTTTTTTTCCTGCTTTATACACTTTGTCTTAACTTCGTGATAACTGAAATGAATTTTATGTCAAAGCTAAATTTGTTTTCCTGAAATACATGTTTCATATATATATATATATATATATATATATATATATATATATATATACATATATATACATATATATGTATATATATAATGCACACACACATTTACACACACATAATACATTATATAAAATGCATAAAGTATTAGGTTCTGAATTTGAAATTAAATCTGGGTTTTTAAAATGCACATGTTTAAATATAACTTGGGTTTTTCTAATCTCTATTAATTTCATCATTTTAAAATTCCTTTTCTCTGTAAATTGATGCTAATTAACACTGTCTTCCATTTTTAAAGCATAGTTTGATTCCAGACTAAGCATCACTAAAGTTCAACTGATCTTCCTAGGCTGTGGACTCTTGTTGCCTCCCTCTGGTTTAGCCTGATTTTCTTCTTATCGTGTCCTGACTTAGTGGACACTGAACTTGACCCTTGAAGCCTTTGCCCTGATATTCTATCACATTCATTCATGCCTTGCCAAACCCTAAACCTGGATTACCATACCCTCAATCACTTAGCTGCCAAAGAGGTTGGAAGTCACACATCTCTGTGCAGATGACTCCACTGCAGATTTGTATTATATAAGCTAAATTTGGCCTTCCTTGCTATGGAATGATATAATTATTTTTTCCTTGTTTGAATATCATAGTCCCTGAAATGACTATTTTTTAAACCTCTTTTCATAAACTCTCCCTATATTATTCTCTTCCTTTTCAAAAAAGAAATACCTCCTGACAAAATGGAAGCCATTTGTCATGAGCTCCCTCTTCCTTATTTCTCATCTTAAAACCTCTCCACATAATTTGTTATGTCATTCCTTTGCATTTTAGTCCAGTCTCTGAGGGGAAAAAAATTACCTTTCTTGTCAAAACCAAATCCTCTGCATTGTGCCATTGGTTTCAATTTAAAATTTCCTCCATGACTTTGTCATCACCTCTCATCTTCAGTATCTCCTGGCTGCTTCCCCATTGCCTAAAATCAGTATTACCAGGTTTCTCCTTTCCTTCTAAAACCTTCATTTGACCTGCTATCTCTTCTAATTTGTTTATGATGTACTCATAAATCTAGGTCATAGGTCCATTTGGAGCCTATTGTGCTGTATAGTTTGAGATATTGGTCTAGTTTTAGTTTTCAAAGTAATTTTTTATTTAATAGTGAGTCCTTAAGCCTATAGATGGATTTTTTTTTTAATTTATTGAACATTATGCTCTGGTTATTTACTTCGTCTATTCCACAGATCAATTTTTTTTAACCAGTGTCAAATTTTTGATGATTCCTGTATTGTAGTATAGTTGGACATCTGGTACTGCCAGAACACTTCCTTCTTGATTTTTTTCATTATTTCCTTTGAAAGTCTTGACCTTTTGCTTCTCAAAATGAATTTTGTTATTTTCCTAGCTTTATAAAATAACCTTTCATAAGCTGATTAGTATTGTATCTAATAATTTTAGGTACTACTGTCACATTGTAAACATTACAATTATTTGGGTCTGTCTTTATATCTCTATTATTTTTTAACTTATACTCATAATTCCCTTATGTGTTTTACTAGAGGGATTCCCAAATGTTTTATATAATCCATAGTTATATGATAAATTTGCTTTGATATCTTCTTGCTAGTTTTAACTGGTAATATATAAATATGAAGATTTATATGGGTTTATTTTTGTCTTACCATTTTGTTGAGGTTTTTAATTGTTTTAATTATTTTTTAGTAGAATCTTTAGGGTTCTTTAAGTAGACTATCCCCTCAACTGCAACAAACAATAATTTTGTATCAACTTTGCCTGTATTTTATTCCCTCAATTTATTTTTCTTATCTTGCTCAATTCTGTTTCTTAGTTTAGATAGATATTCTTAATTATAATAAGAAAATATCCATTTGTTCTGATACATTTAAATTATGTGCTTTTTAAAAAAACAAACAGGAGTTCTAGCTTTACAAAAGTTTCCTTGCATCTATTGATGCATGTAATTCTTGTCTTTGTTAATAATATCATCCTATTATGTATTATATTAATCTATATTTTTATAAATTTATGACTTTTCCAACTACATATAAAGATGATTTTCAACATTTGTTTTTTGTAAGATATTGAGTTCCACATTTTTCTCCCTCACTTCTTTCCCTCCCCTTCTCTTGATAGTGAGTAATCTGATAAAGTTATATATGTATAACTATGTTAAATTTATTTCCATATTAGTCATATTGTGAAAAAAGAATCAGAACAAAAGGGGGGGGGACCATGAGGAGAAAAATGGAAAATGGTATGCTCTTGTTTGCATTCAGATTCCATAGTTCTTCCTCTGAATGTGAATGGTGCTTTCCAATCACATGTCTTTTAGAATTCTTTTTGATTATTTTATTATTGAGAAGAGCCAAGTTCATCAGTTATGATCAGCATATAATGTTGCTGTTAAAAATGTAAATTGTTCTCCTGATTTTAGTCACTTCATTCAGCATCTGTTCATCTAAGCCTTTCCAAGGCTTTTCTGAAGTCCACCCAGTCATAATTTCTTATAGAATAGTACTCCATTATATTCAATATACAATAGTACTTCATTACATTCATATTTGTTCAGTCATTCCCCAACTGATGGACATCCCCTCAATTTTAATTTTTTGCCATTACAAAAAAGAGTTGCTATAAATATTCTAGTACTTGTGGATATTTTCCCCTTTTTTATGATCTCTTTGGGATATGGATCTAGAAGTGGCATTACTGGATCAAAGTGCATGCACAGTTTTGCTCTCCAGAATGACTAGATCAGTTTACAACTTCACCAACAATGCATTAGTTATCCAGTTTTTCCCATCTATATGTATATTTAAAAAATATTAAACCAACCTTACATTCCTAGAATATAAATCCAACCAAATTTTGTTTTATATTATTATAAGATGTTTCTGCAGGGGTTTTGCTAATATTTTGTACATTTTTTGCATTGATATTCATTAGGGATATTGCTCCATAATTTACTTTCTCTGTTTTATTTCTCCTTGGCCTATGTATCAAAAACATACTTGTTTCATAAAGAAATTTGGAAAGATCCCTTTATTTCTTGCAAACAGATTTTATATGGTGGGTGGATGTATGCATATGTGTGTATATATATATATATATATGTATATAATTATATTAAGTTATAATAGACTAATATTTTCCATTTTTTCTGAGATTGTTTTATTTAAATTGTCTATTCTTATTCTATTAATCTGGGTGGTTTTTATTTTTCATCCATTTAAAAGATAGTTAAATAGGCATGCAATAGGGTGAAGTAGTTTCCAGTAATTTCTCTATTTTTTCAAAATTGTTAGTTCTTCAGGTTTGCATATTCTTTTCATACCCCCTATTTATGTGAGAATAATTCCCTCCTTCTTTCTCATTTCTTCCCTAATGTTCTCTTTTTCCTTCCCTATCTTTCCTCATTTAAAATAAACAAAACAACAAAAAATATCTGTCAGTCCTCTGTTTTATTAACTCTGCTCTGTGACCCTTGAAGATTTTAGAATTCTGAAGATAACTTGTCTTTCCCCCAACTAGTAAAATTTATTCTCTTTATGGTTGTTGGGCAATTTTCTCTCCACTCTTTGGAGAGGCATGGTCAAACTGGAAGCAGAGATTTATTAGCATTCTAAGAGATCTTCTAATTAGCAAATTCAGATTTCTGGTGTACAGGTTTCATTTTTATAATCTTTTAGGTGTGCTTGGAGCATACAAGTAATTAGAAGCGTTCTGCAAAAATTTAAGATGGAAAAATAAGGCATTTCATTGAAGAGGGAGGGGTTGAGAAGGGGCGGGGTAATCCAAGTTAGAAAAGGAAAGTATTTGGAATACCTGGGGTATGCTTTGTTATCACAAAAAATAGTACACCCATTCAAGGGTAAGAAACAAGGGAAAGTGCACCAAATATTTTCACTTGTGTTAAATTCTCATTTATGTTAGATTGCACTGAATTATGTTAGAGTGCACTTTTCTTGTGGTCAGGGCTGCACCTCAATGTAGCTTGGGACTGTCATTATGTGGTCCTAAGGAAGGCAGACTAGACTCTCTAGTCTCTTCTTTTCTCCCCTTACCCTCTCCAGGGGAGACTTTTATTCCTGCCAAGAGAGGAAGAAGGAGGTGGAGGGCAGATACTGACTGCCCCACTCTCCTCAGTGAGAGCAGAGAATTAGATCCATTAATTCCCTTAAATATTATTTTCCCAAGGGTATGAGGTTTTCAGTGTCAATCTAACTTCTAGTCATTATTTCAAAATTGGAGGAAGTCGGACCACCTAGTTCTACATCCGAAATTTGACCTCTTTCCTACCAAGTACCAATTCCATAATGAATATTCATACAGCAATTATCCAAGAACACATTTATCCAAATCATAGCAATACAGAAATCCGAGGAGGTATAAATAGGAGAATATATGCCAGATAATAGAAAATGAAGGAGTTCTCCCATTAGATGCAAGGAAACTCACCTTAACCAAGAAAGAGAGTTCTAGATCTCACCCAAGGGAAGTTCCTCAAAATCTCCAATGTAGTTAGCTGGGGACAGGGACATCGTCTCTCATGTTAGCTTCTTCCTAGAGTCTCTTCCTTCAGTATCCAGAAAGGGGGTCGGTACCCTCTGTTTTTTCTCTTAAAGCTGGAAGCCAGAAGTATCCAAAGTCTGAAGAGACACAATGACTCAAAGAAAGTTTGGATAACATTGAAGGGACTCTCCTCTCTTGCACTCTCAACATCTCAACAACCAACCAATAAGAAGAGCATTTCATACCAATGGGTTTTAGGATAGGGTTACACTATCTATCTAAAACGAAGAGCTGGTTTTAGACAAAACTGCAGTCCAAGGAACAGCAAATAGTTATTACAATAGTGGATGAGACCATCTGCTTTATCATGTTTTTGCTTGGAATCTGAAAACATTCTAGTATCAGGCCACATGGTGATTGGGAGATTTCTACATTGTTAGCCAAATAAGATGTGATAAACATGATTTCCTATTTCCCATTCACCTCTTGTCTTCATTGCCATTTAGCCCTAACCAATTGATCAAATGTATTTATCATTATGAATTTCTCATGATTCCATTATTTTGATTGAAGGTTTTTATTCAACTCTGGCCTTTTCATAAGGATGCTTTAGAGTCCTCTGTTATGGATCTATCTTTCTTCTCTAGGATTATATCCAATTTTTGCAGAATAAGTTATTATTGGTTGTAAGGCTTTATCTTTTTCCTTTTTTATTATTATATTTCAAGATTTTCTCTTCTTTATAGTAATTGCTGCTAAGTCTTATGTGTGGTACTTGACTGACTCCTTGGTACTTGAACTCTTTCTTGATGCTTGCAATATTTTTTTCTTTGACCTGGAAGCTATAGATTTGGGATATTACATTCCTGTGTATTTTCAATTTGGAGTTTTTTTCAGGAAGTAAAAAATGAATTTTTACTTTTCCCTCTGGTTCTAATAGACCTGGATGGTTTTCTTTTAAGTTTTTTGAAAAAAGTCACAGTTTTTGTTGTTGTTTGTCATTGTTGCCATAATTAATATTTAATATTTAGTCATTAAATTAAATTACAACAAAGTTAATGATTCTTAAATTTTCTCCAATTTGTTTTCCAAATTCTTTACGTTTTCTATTTTTCCCAATCTTTTGATTTTGTCCTAATATTTTTGTTGTCCCCAGGGGTCACTGAGTTCTATTTGCTTCATTGTATTTTTCAGAGAGCTACTACTTAGGTAAGGTTTTCTACTTTGTTATTCATCTCTTACCAATTATTTTTTACAGAGTCCCTACATTACTTAAAATGTTATTTACATTTTGCTTAATTTATTCCAGCAACTTTTATATCCCTTCTATCCACAGAATTCTTTCCCCTAAGATTTTGTTTGTAAAAGAATTAAGCTCTTATTTTGTATTTACCTCTTGGCCATTACTTAGATCATAATATTTCTTCATTGTGTTTTCTTGTTGATTTATATCATCAATGTAAGTTCATAATAATTTTTATTACTTTTTTGGATATTTTGAATGTCATTTAATCTGGTGCTATTTTTCTTTATGTTTTTCTAGTATATTCTCATTTCATTTTTCAAGTAGCAAACATTTATTTTTCTCCTCTCCACCATCCCATTTAAGGGGACAAAAAAAAACCAAATCTTATATAAAAAGATGCATAGATAAGCAAAAACAAATACCCATGCTGTACAAGTCTGTAAATATATGTCTCGTTTTGTATCTTAAATACATCACTTCTGTATCAGATGGTGGGCAACACAGGTCATCATCAGTCCTCCAGAATCAAGGTTGGTCATTTCATTAATCAGAAGTCTTATTTTTATAATGTTTTACAGATGTTTCTAACTATGCTGTTATTGTTTAAATTTTTCTCCTTTTTCCTGTAACTTTCACTCTATATCAGTTCCTACAAGTCTTCCCAGGTTTTCCTTGAAATCATTCCCTTCATCATTTCTTACAGGACAATATTATTCCATCATAATCATATGCTCTAACTTGTTCAAGAATTCCTCAATTGATGGTTACCTTCTCAATTTCCAATTCTTTGAATTGCAAAAAGATCTACCATAGATACTTTTGTACAAATGAGTCCTTTTTATGTTTCTTTGTTCTCTTTAGAGTACAGAGTAGATATATCACTAGATCATAATTTAATGACTTTTAGAACATAGTTCCAAACTGATTTCCAGAATGCTTGGACCACTTCTTAGCCTCATCAGTAATACATTAATGTGCTTGCCTTCCCACAGTCCATTCAACATTTGTCATTTTCCGTTTTTTTCCAAAGATTTTCTTTACCAGTTTATCAAAAGATAAGATTTATGAATGTGAGGTAGAACCTCTACAATGCTTTAATTTTCATTTCTCTAATTATTAGTGATTTTAAGCACTTATTCATATGATTTTTCATAACTTGCATATATCCTTTGAGAATTGCATATTTATATATCCTTTAGAAGAGGGAAGAAGAATAAATATTAAATACCTACTTCATTCCAAGCACTCTGTTACATTCTTCAGAAATATTATCTCATTCGATCCTCAGGGCAACACCATAAGATACTGTGATTCCCTATTATAAACTGAAAAAGTTAAGTGATTTACCAGATTCATAGAGTTAAGGGTCTTAGACTGGATTTGAACTCGGGTCTATACTAACTATTTGCCACCAAACTATCTCTTATTTGGCCTTTATTAATTAAGGAATGGCTCTTATAAATTGGAGAGAAGACTTTTAACAGAGAAACTTGCAGTTTTTTTTCCTCCAGTGTGAAAAACTACCATCTGCAAGAATTCCTCCCTTCTTCCTCATCTTGGATTGAACTAGTTTTTCCATGAAAGGTGATGAATCATTCCTAAGCCCTGTTTGGAAGTGGCTTCCTAGAGATTCAAAGACTTAAAAAGATCCATATATATGGAGGTAGGGCTCTTCAGTCTTGGAAGATGTTCCCAAAAACTGTTTTGATGATCAAATGTGTTTTCATATGGAGACAAGGAAAGGAGAGAAGCATCTTCCTTAAATAACTGCTGGAAAATCCTTGCTGAATATCTTTTCCATGTTATTGGTAAGTATACCCCCATTTATGAACTGTGAACTTTGAGGATCTAATTTCATTTCTACATCAAACCTTAACTGAGAGAGTATCAGCTGGAGTCAGACCTGCTCTAATACAAAATTTAACTGCTTTCTTTTTCATTTTACCTTCATTAGTTTTGTTTGTGAAAAAAAAAAGATTTCAATTTTATTATAATCAAAATTAGTCACTTTATCTTCTGGGATTCTATCCTTTGATCATAAGTTCTTCGCCATCCATAGACCTGAAAGGAAATTACTTTTTTGTTCCTCTTATTTTTTATGATGTAGTCTTTTACATGTGTCATGCATCCATTTGGAACTAATCTTGGCATATAGTGTGAAATGTTTGTCTATACCAAATTTATGCTAGACTTCTTTCCAGTTTTCCCAACAGTTTTTGTTCAACATGGAGTCCTGACCCAGTAACTGGGATCTTTTAATAGTGAGTAAATGATGAAAAATGTGATCATGTATAGCTTCAAACTTTAAGTTCAAAGGAGAGAGAAGAACTTAAATCTCTGAGAAACTCTAATTTAGGATCAAAGACAGTAGATTTACTTTGGAAAATACATAGTAGTCAAAAGCTAGATATTAGAATTGAAATCTAATCATCATGCATACATGTAAAGCAATTCATTCAGAAAGAATGCAAAGTAAGAGTTAGAAATCTAACCTTTGAAAGTAAACTAAAAGTAAAAGATAGAGGTAGATTTATTTCTATATATTATGAAACTAATCTGTTCATTAAGTTTTTTGGTTTTTAATCAATATAAAATTATTTTGATGATCACTGTTTTATAATATAGTTTGAGATCTAATACTGCTGGACCTGTTTCCATTTTTTTCATTATTTCCCTTGAGTTTCTTGATCTATTGTTCCTCTAAATATAGTCCCCCCTCCAATTCTATAATCCTTTAGATACAGCATTGAATAAGTAAATTAATTTTGGTAATATTTTTATTATGTTGGTTCAATCTACTCATGAGTAATTAATATATCCCTCTAATTATTTAGGGCTGCCTTTATTTTCATGAAATATTTTGTAGTTGTATTCATATTGTAGTTGTAGTTGTATCATGGTGGGTAGATTTCCAAGTGTTATCTACATTATTATTTTAAATGGAATTTATCTCTTTGCTTTTGAATTTTGTTAGTAATATACATTAGCTCTAATGATTGAAATGGATTTATCCTGCTGAAATTATAATTTCAATTAATTTTAGTTGATTCCCTTAGGGGTCTCTAAACAATCAATCATTTTATCTGCAAGATGCAATAATGTTGTTTGCTCTTTGCCTGTTCTTACTCTTTCAATTTCTTTTTCTTGTCATTGCTATAGTTCACATTTCAAGCACAATTTAAAATAGTAATGATGATAATGAATAACCTTGCTTTCCTCCTTATCTTATTGGAAAGGCCTCATTTATCTCCTTTAATATAATGCTGTAGTATCTTTTGTGTTGTGGAAAAGCTAGGCTCCTCCATGACCTTTTATATTTTCATTTTAACCAAGTTTTTAAAAAATATTATTCCATTATATCCACTTGCCATTTTGTTGTTCAATTTCCCTGTGATGGGCATGCTTTTCTGTCTTCTTTCAGAGCCAACATGTTAATCTAAGTTCTTTGACACCAAATTCAGCACCCTTGCCAAAGAATGTTTCAATAAGTTAATCTTTATAGGAAGAAGGAAAGATAATGGACAACCTGAGCAGGGTACTGGTCCTCACCTAAAAAAATGTAATCAGAGAACAAAAGGATAACCTTTGGGTAAACTGAATAAATTCCTTATGGATATTTATGAGAAAATATGTATAAGAATCATCTAGTATGAAAAAATGTGATAGGATTGTGATCTAAATTAGTAGATTTACCTATACTGCTGAAGTCATGGATTAACTGAAATATCATTTATGAGGAAAAAGAGAAAACAGGGATTCATGACAAATTTTGAGAAGTAGATACTTTGCCATTTCATCATCTAATCTAAGGTAAATAGGTTGACATTAGTAAGCTGGAGGGAGAAAGACTTCACACACTGTCATCATCATCCTCACCACTAATGAGTAGTTATTAAATGTCAAAATCCAAGGGTGTTACTTGAACATTACTCATACGTGTTAATGAATAACTCTCTTTGACTTCATCCAACAGTTCAAGCAAATGAACAGCCCAGTGCACAACTAGACATGGAAAATGATCTGTTGCCTCAAAGACTGACCATTGACTGCTTGGCTATTCCTAGAATGGACTTAATGGAATATACAAAGACAGAGAGAGAAAATGGAAGTTCTTACACAGAAGCAACCTTTATTAGCAGCATTTATCAATCACAGTGAACTTCAGATATTTAAGTATATTTGAAACATACAGATAGCTTTATCAGTAAATCACAAATGAGAAACATTTGAAACATGTTTAAAGTGCTTAACATTATAAAATTCAGTTATGCTGGCAACCTTCTTACTGTCTCCCTCCCTCAATTGTAAGACCATCACCATCATCACCAACATCACATTTCTTCAGGAAAACTCATTATCCCTCTACAATTCCTTCATCCCACTTCCATCCTAGCAGAAATCCCAGATATGCCTGTGACCCCTGAAGAACCTAGAGCAAAGAAGTGGAGTTACTATTCCATCTTCAAATTTAGGAATATCAAAATCATATTAATACACATTTAAAGAATGATTTAAGTTGTACATAGTACTTTACCTTCCCTACTTCTATGTAAGTCCACCAAAGCCTTCCAGAGTTGGGACTAGTTCCTTAAGGCAGTAGAAAGACTTCAGGAGAACCTGTGTATGTAGGTATATTTGTGTGTGTGTGTGTGTGTGTGTGTGTGTGTGTGTGTATGTGTGTTATTTTTTTCACCCTCTTTTAGAGGTGGGAGCTGAGAAAAAAAAAGTAACCTCTTAGATTCTGAAACTATATCTTCTTAACTTGTTAGCCTGAGAATATTTGAGAATTTTAGAGTTGGGGGGATCTGAGAGATCATTTATTTTAGTACCATTTAATACCATTCAATACTACAATCAATACCTTTGTGGCAATTAATTAATGTGTATGGCTTAGGCCAAAGAATTGGTTATCAACAGAGTCACAATGGGAACCCATTTCATTCTCTGATTCCTGATACTCTTTACATTATGCCAATTTCTCCAATTTCTTTCAAGGGAGATTGTAAAGTCTTAAATTGTCACCTATATGTGAGGCCATCATGTCAAGGAGAACATTACCATTTAAGTAAACTTTAAGTGCAGGTCACATTGAAATGTCTTTAAAATTTTTTAATTTCATTTTAGTACTAGTCAGGATTTAGGGTTTTACTACCTTGTGCCAAAGTAATCATGTCACAAGATTGATGTATTTTTTTTGTTTTTTTGCAAGGGGTTAAATGACATGTCCGAGGCCACACAGCTAGGTAATTATTAAGTGTCTGAGACCAGATTTAAACTCAGGTCCTTCTGACTCCAGGGCTGGTGCTCTATCCACTACACCACCTAGCTGCCCATATTTGATGTTTCTTCTTAGTTTGTTTCTCAAAACATCAATTAAGACTTAAGCAAAAAACAAAAACTAAAAAAAAGTCCTTCTACCTCAATCTCAAATTAAGGTTATTTGCCCTTTTCCCTCCGGAGACAGAAATTTGTATTATGGACCAATTGTGGAGAATACTTACTGTTCTGTAACATATCTAGGGACAAAAGGACTGATTGTTAGCACACTCTCTCTGTCTAGTCATAGTTGGTTAAATTGTTTATACTTTCTGCAGGGATCCATTTTCTCAGAATATGAACATAGACAGACACTTCGTAGGGTGAGAAAGGAGGCTCCTCTTTATGTAGTTTACAGAATACATTTATTCATTCAACTGCACATTTATTGGTCTACTATGAACATGGGTGGTATTCAACACTCAAAGCATTCCATCTCCTACTCTGGTCATTTTCACTGGCTTTTCTCCATGCATAGAATTTTTTCCCTTTTCATCTCTGTTTACTAACTTCCTTCAAATTCCAGCTAAAATTCTACCTTCATCAGAAGATCTTTCCCAATCCCTCTTAACCCTAGTGTCATTCCTCTGCTGTTTATCTCCGATTTATGTACAGTATCTTGGTGCTTTAATGTTTATTGTCTGACTACACTGAACACCAGAAATCAGCCCTTTGTGGAATGGTAGTTAGGGGCAGCCAAGTGTTTGGGTGAACAGAACTCTGGGCCTGGGATATGAAAATCTCATCTTTCTGAGTTCAAATCTGGCCTCAGACACTTACTAGCTATGTGGGCAAGTCACTTAACCCTGTTTGCCTCAGTTTCCCCATCTGCCAAATGAGTGGGAGAAGGGCCTGGAAAACTACTGCATCGTCTCTGCCAAGAAAACCCCAAGTGGTCTCATAAAGAGTTGAACACAACTGAAAAATAACTAAAACCAATTAGTGGAAACCACAACTCATCTTCCTTTTGGAAGTTAAGTCACTTACACTGTGGACCAAAATTTCCTATCCATCTATTTTCCTTCTCTTTCCCTTATGCCCAAAAGTCCCAATATAGAGAAAGCTCTATTTATAATAAAGATACCCCTGAACTCAGATGAAATTGAAAAAAGCAAAAGTTTGAGTTACAATTACCAGCAGGGGGCAACATATGACTAAATTGTAAACTAGCCCTCACCCTTCATCTGAAGACTGGGGAAGGGCTATGCAGGAGGTGAAATGACCTGGGGTTTAGGCAGCATAGTCTCATGAGCCAGCTACAGGAGGAACCAGATACATGTTTTCTCAAAAGAAAGGTTGGCAGTGAATTGTTTCTATGATGGATCCCCAATACTCTGTGGTCAGCTCTCACTGGAGTTGTGAAAGCAGTGTAATTCAAGGGTGTGCTTTTCAGAATTTTTTGTCCTTCCAAGTAGATTTCATATTATACAAGGGGTGTATGCTTACACAATCTTATTACATTTATGGCTAGTAGTTACATATTTTTAGTCTTAAGGCAATGTGCTGTGCTTACATGACACCATTAATTTTCTCAAGCACCAGAAAAGCAGTGAGTTTTGATGGAAAGACAGACAAACTTTGAAGATTTAGATCTGCCTTTTGGCTTGACTACTTAATAATTATTTGATCTTAGATAAGTCAATTCACTTCCCAGGGTTAGTTTCCTCATCTCTAAAATGGTGACCATGTTTGCCTTGTCTACCAAACAGGCTAATTGCTAACATTGCTTTGTAAACCGCAAAGCACCAGATAAATGTAAGCGATTGTTATCTATTATCAAATCCTCACTTGATCCTACAAGGAGGCAGAATTGAGTCTAACTAAAGCCTTGGTCTTCTGATTCCCAAGATCAAAGGTCCTTTTTAGTGAATTAAAACATTTCCCAAGATCTTATGAGCTTAGAAATATAACAACATGTATTTAGCAATTGAATGTAGTTTCATTGGGAAGTTAGAAATGATAACAAGAGAGATAATTTTATGTTTAAAATAACACTTTTTTAAAGAGAAAAAAAATAAACTCTTAAAACAATACATTTTTACTCCTATACAATTTTAGAGACTATTTTTGTCCCCTACTCATTACTTCCCTTACACCTCTCCTTTTAAAATATGAAGTAATTGAATCAGAAAATGGCCAGAACTTGACTCCCTTTGATACTCCCTCCCCTAATGTATAGAGCTGAACTTTTTTCCTTCAGAATGAAAAATAGTTCTAAAACAAACCCTCCAAATAAAGAGTTTTGTGAAATTTAGGACCTGAATTTAGGGCAGTTCTATTTCTGCCTGGGTCCCTAAGCCTCTTTATAACTGGCTCATGACTTTCTCATTTCTGGTCTGGTTTATCTGAACTACAAAGCCCCTGCAACATGGCCATCTGCAGGTAGTAACTTCATAACAAATTCTGAATCATGGCTCAAAACAAGTGACCCAACTGAATGTAAGGTCTAATGTAACTAAGTTGAGGGAATGAGGAGGGATAGAGAGGAGAAATCATGAAGCAAATATGTATTTTGCAAATCTCAGTTTTTGACAAGGTGATTTAGACCTTTCAAATTATACTTAACCTGTTTTGTGAGGTGCTCTTTAGCCTTAAACTTATCATATTCTTCAGCTGCTGGAAAATCAATGAAAGTAGCTACCTGCTAGCTACCATCTCCCAACAACAATCTGCAATGATGTCATTAGCACATTGCAATACAAACCCACTGGGAGTGAGTTAGAAAATCCCTCTTGTCATGAGAAAATGACCCTTGTTGATAAAATTTTTCTTCAATTCTCCCCAATTCTCCCCTAAACTCTCCCATCTCAGTGTCTGTTCTTGTGACTTCTTTTAGTTATTAGAGAAAAAGGGAGATAGATGCTCCCATCATACACTCCCATTATTAGTCGAGGGCTGGCAGAGGTTGTGTTTTAATGAGGGCACACTGGTTTTTAAAACCTGCTAACCCTCTATTTCTGGGCAGAGGGATAGGGGTGGGGGGAACATAAGGTACACTCTTCAGGCCTTTATTTGTCTAATTGAATCTGTTTCATTAGAAATCTACTCAAAGAGAGTCTGCATGCTCAGAAAATTACATTGCTACCACCTGTGCCTAACCTCAAAATAAAGTATAAATGAGAAAGGGACTCCTGGGGTTTTGCAACATCGTTGGGGCTCTTTCCTTCAGTAATCCCTCCATTTGCCAGGCGCATCACTGCTGCTTCCAGAAGGACCCATGAACCTGAGCGTGCTGGTCATCTAGGAGTCTTTGGTATAGCTTCGGGTTTCTCTAATTAACTGGGTTTTTTCATTTGCACTCGTAGGCTGGAGGGTGATGGGGAACTCTGCCTCTAAAAGAAACAAAGCAACATCTTCTACATTAGATTTTCTTTCAAAGACAAATGATGGATATATTTCAAGAGAAATCAATTAGGTTAAGCATTAGATATATTATATATATATATACATATAAAACATTCATAAACACATGTATACATACACATATAGGGGTAACTATATGATACAGTGAATAGAGTACCAGACTTGGAATAGGAAAAATCTGAGGTCAAATCCAACTTCAGACATTTATTAACTGTATGACCCTAGGCAAGTCACTTAATCCTGTTTGTCTATTTCCTAAACTGTAAAATGACAATCCACCCTAGTGTCTTTGCCAAGAAAACCTCAAAAAGAGGTCATGAAGAGTCAACAACACATGTTTTGTATATATACATATATATGTGTATATATTATACTACTGATCCATCTCTCTATTCCAGTTAATCTTCCATTTGTTGGTTCCCTTTGGAAAAGACAATATTTGCTGGCCTACCTAATCTATCTTACTGCCCAGATCCACATTTTCCTGATATTTGCATTCTCTAGCATCAAAGCATCACAGAATTTTAGGAGTTATCTTGTCTACTTCCTGATTTATCCTTTCATATTAATGATGAGAAAACCAAAGTTCATAGAAAAATGACTTGCTCTAAGACACACAGATGTTTAAAGGCAGAGTTGGGACAAGTAAACAAGCATTAATGAAAAACTATGTGCCAGATATTTTACTAAGCCCTAGGAATACAAGTAAGGCAAAAACTGCCTGCCATCAAGGAGCCCCCCTTTTAATGACAGAGACAACATGCAAACAACCTTGTTCATATAAGATCTATAGAAAAATTGAAGGAAATCATGAGAAAAGGGGACTAGCAATGGAGTGAGGTGGAATGGGAGAGGAGAACAGGAAAAAAAACTCTTTCAAAAGGAAGGTTTTGAGCTTAGTTTTAAAGAAAGTCAAGGAGGCCAGAAAGCCAAAATGAGAAAAGAAAATCCCAGACTAGCCAGTGAAAATAAATGGGATCTGGATATCTACTGTTCAAGAAACAAGAAGAAGCCAAAGATGCATCAAGTTTGGAAGGGATATTAGGTGAAGACTCGGGGCAAACACACTTTTACCTGCCATGCATATAGATTTAGTTCCTTGTCCAAAAATCTAAAATATGTTCTAAGATGTCATTCTCTTAACCAACTGCTTCTCAACTCTGCCTTTCACTTTTGAAACATTTGTCTTTGAATAGCAGCTGTGATAAAAAATACCATCTGGGCCCCTAAGGCTTTCAGTCTTTTTTGCCTAAGACTTCATAATGCTTAACCATGTTTTCTAGATTTCTTCTGGCAGCATCAAGTATGACTCACCAGAAGTTGATATTCATCATCATATTTGACAAGTCTTGGGAAGCCCTGGCAGATCCTGTATTGATAGCCTGAGAAGATGGTTATATGAGAGATTAACAACTGACTCAGTGTCCCTAAATGGGGAGTCAGAAGTTACCCAGGGCTCATTTCTTTTCCACCTTAACTAAGGATTCTTAACCTGAGCTACATGAACATTTTTTAAATTGATAAACATATTTTATTTCCAATCTTTTCTTTGTTTGACCATAGATTTGAGGATAAGATAAAATTAAGAACCACTATCCCAAATCTTATTGTATGATTTCTGAAGATACCTGTGGATTATTCCTTGAAATTATTATTCTAGTTATTTCCTCCTCAGAGTCTAGTTGCCTCCTCATTAGGGAGAATCTCATATTTATGCAGCCCTATTCTCCTAGTTGGAGCATGGATGGGATTAAGACCAGGCACACAAGAGGAGAATGCAAAGCATGCAGAAGGAGGGAGTGAGCATGCCAAATAAGAGAGGTGACAAAAAAAAATGTTTAGTCATGCCTGACTCTTTCTAACCCCCCACTTATGCTTATACACACTGCTCCACTCTTTTCATGTAAACACTGAATCAGTCCTCTGTAATGATTGGTTTTCCTCTTGCCCCAAGGGCTATAAAACTTTGATGCAGCAATACCATTACTAGGTCTCTTTCCCAAAGACATCCAAAAAAAGGGGAAAGCACCTATTTGGACAAAAATATTTGCGTAGTATCTAAGAATTGAAATCAAACATGCCTAGGAATTTGAAAATGGCTAATTAAGCTGTAATATACAATTGTGATGTAATATTATTATTGTGTTATAAAAAAATGACAAACAGGATGATTTCAGAAAAACCTAAAAAAGACTTACATGAACTGATGCTATGTGAAACAAACAAAACCTGCAATATTGTTTGCTGAAAAACTGTGAATGACTTACCTATTCTCAGCAATGTATAATAATCCAAAAAATTCCAAAGGATTAATGATGAAGCATACTATCTACCTTTTGAGAAAGAACTGATATTTTTTCACTTTCATTCTTTTTTCTTTTATTCTAGTCTTCTTGTATAAAATGACTACTATGGAAATGTTTTACATGACTGCACATGTATAATCATATACCTTAGTGCTTACTATTTCAGGAAGGGGAAGAAAAGGAGGAATAGAATTTGAAACTCAAAACTTAAAAGTTAAAATATTTTAGCATGTAATCGTGGAAAAAGAAAATATATTAAATTTTTAATAAATTGCTTAGTTTTCCTCATGTCCATGGTGAACATCAGCATTAACATTGCTACCAGCCTCCTCATCTCCATGTCAACAAAGGGAGAGGAGGAAGCAACAGTACTACAAAAGAAATAGTTCTTAGTGGGCACAAGGCATTAGCACTAGACAAAACTGTTAAAGAATTGAAGTTTATGTTTGTGGTCATAAATATACATACAAACACACCTTTCTCTTTACCTCTCTACCCTTTGTTGATACTCCAATCTTATGACTTCTAGAACCCAGAATTTTCTCCATCTGCTCTTAAGGTTAGTCCAATGGAATAAGTATTAGCTCTGGAGACAGAAGATTTAGGTTCTAAATCCTGTCCCTGATCCTTAATAGAAATGGGCTTGGGGTCAGAAAGACATGAGTTCAAATCTGATCTCAGACACTTACAAGGTGACCCTGGGCGAGTCACTTAACCCTGTTTGTCTCAGTTTCCTCATCAGGAAAATGAGGTGGAGAAGGAAATAACAAACCACTCTAGTACCTTTGTCAAGAAAACTCCAAATGGGACCAGAAACAACTGAAAAAACAAGTGGCAGAAGTTTCTTCCCCCCAAAAGATTATAAATCAATTAAAATTATAAGTTTTAAAGAAGCTTGAGGCTGTTGGAAAATATTTCAGGTGTTTAAAGTAAGTCAATAGGTAAAAAAAATGGGTTTTGATATTCCAAACATTAATTTGTGTGGATTGAGGTATATGTGTATACATCATGTCTTAGCAGGGAGATGTCAAGCATTAGAATTCAAATTAGAAGTACATTTCAGGGCAGAGTCAAGATGGTAGCATGATGCTAGCAAGCTCCAGAGTTTTTCCCTTTACAACATTAAATGAAGTTTCCACACAGACATTAAAATTATAGATCACCAAAAAAAAGATCAAAATGTTTTCAATTGTAGACATCATGGAGGATCTTCAGTGAAGGTCTGTGTCTTGGGGGGGTAGAAAGGGAAAATAAAACCCAACTAGGTGGGGGGGGGGGGAAGCCAGTGGGTGACTTCTAGCTACAGTGCAGTTCAGGTTCCAGCAACTAGATAGCAGGCCAGCAGGGAGGCTTTCCCTCTCAGACAAAGTCTGAATCCTGGGAACAATGGAGCAACAGACAGGACTGGGTTGGGAACAAACCACTGCATAGATAAAGTCTGGACACAAAGGAGGAAGCAAACCTCAGCAAAGGCAATGCTTGGGCTGCAGGGGCAACATCTTGGCCAGCAATAAGTCAGGGAAAAGACTCCAGCCCCAGCACAAAAAATTGGAACTATACCTCAAGAGCAGAGCTCAACAATCAAAATAAGCAACCCCCTCCAAAAAAATATTAACCATAGAAAGTTACTATTCAGATGGAGATGATAAAAATGATACATCAGGAGAAGAAACAAGTGAAAAATTACCTATGTGGGAAGTCTCAAAGGAGTTTATGAATTGGACTGAAATCCAAAACCTCATAAAAGAACTTAAAAAAGATTTTAAAAACTAAAGAAGAGAGATGAAGAAAAATAGAAAAAAAGAGAGCTATGCAGGAAAATTATGAAAAATTGACTAAAGAAATCAACTCCTTTAAAAGTAAAAATAACCATCTGGAAAAAGAATATAACTTATCAAAAAAATTAAATCAACCAACTGGAAAAGGAATGCAACTCAGCTAAACATCAAATTGACCAACTGGAAAGTAAAATTAACTCACTGAAAAGTAAAATTAACCAAGGAAAAGGAAACACAACAGTTAACTGAAGAAAATAAAACCCTAAAAATTAGAATTGGACAAATAGAAACTAATGAATCCATGAGACACCAAGATTCCATCAAACAAAATCAAAAGGCTGAAAAAATTGAAGAAAAAATAAAGTACCTTTTAGGAAAAATAAACAATCTGGAAAAATAGATCCAGAAGAGATAATTTATGAATTATTGATCTACTAGAAAGCCTAGATTTTTTTTTAGAAAAGCCTGGAAAATATCTTTTATTGTTCACACTCTCTCTTCTTTTCCTCTATTATAATAGTTCTTTGTGCTTCTTCAACTGGTGTTATTTATCCACTAATGCCTAACTTTCTCTAGTATAGTCCTCCTTTTTATGTTTTTATTGTTTTAACTCTGTCTTGTACATACATCCCCCTTGTCAAAATATACTCCTTTTTATCTGTCCTAATAGAAGTACTTTTCTCAAAGGTTGATTGATAAGCAGTATTGCCTCATAATTACCTTTCCTTGACTACGGTCATGGAAAACTGTCTTAATATACTAGGTCAAGAAAACAAAATAGTACTTGAAAGAATACACAGAACACCTCCAGAAAGACCCCAGGATAAAAACTCTAAGAACTATCATTGCCAAATTCCAGAATTCTCAATGAAGGAGAAAATACTGCAAGCAGCCAAAAAAGAAAACAATTTAAATACAAAGGAAGAACTATCAGAATAACACAAGACTCACTGGCTTCCACATTAAAGAATTGGAGAGCCTGGAATATGATATTTGAGAGAACAAAGGACTTTGGATTACAACCAAGAATTTACCACCCTGCAAAATTCAGCATATTCTGTCAGGGGGAAAAGGTGAATTTTCAGTGAAATAGAGGTATTTCAAAATTTCCTGATAAAAAAGACTGGAACTGAACAGAAAAATTGGATCTTCAAATACAAGACTCAAGAAATGCATAAAAAGATGAATGGGGGGGGGGGAATAATGCTAATCAAGAACTTTAAATTGTATACATCCCTATAAGGGAAGATAACACTTGCAACTCTTGTGAATTGTATTTCTCTTAGGATAATACAATTATACAAAGGGTTGAATATAATTGAAGAGATGGTATTTAGAGGATATAGATATGGTTGGTTCTGGTCCTTCTTTTGAAGAAGACCAAAAAGACATCACTATGAGAAATTACAGTATGCCTAACTATAACTGATCAGAACAATATGAACTCAGAATGCTCTACCACTGGTTGGGCACAAATAGTCCAGTTGAACACCTTGGGTATTTATTCTAAACATGTATCTCATGTTTCCTTTGAGATATTTTAATTCTGCCTTGCTCATAGAGCAAAGCACTTTCTTTGATGAGGGCACCTTATGCTGGGTGGCCTTACAATTAATTCTAAATTTCTTAAGAGAAACCTATAGGGTGTTCTAGTACTTAGAGTACTTAGAGGCTCTATACAAAATGGAATCAGAAGTGATCTTACTTTACTAGTTAAGGAGTGTTGTAATAGGTACAGAGGGTGGGAGCTTGCTTAGAAGGGTTGGATGTAAATAAATTAGGAAGTAATCTTGCCTTAATCTATACTTTAGCTAATGAAGGTTTTAGTACCATGGTTAGGGTGCTAAAGGGACAGAGGAAGGGAGTGTACACAATACTTTGGTTTGAGAGGGTTGTAGGGCTGATTTGAGTACTATAGAGAAGAAGGCAGAGAGTGCACTTAGAGGGACTGGACATGAAGAGATCTTGCTTTAACACTTTGGCTACAATTGAAGGGGGTTGCTTGGAAGGGGAGGGGTATAATTGGTTAATGAAATGATTTGGCTTTGCATGATGCTCATGAAGATTGTGTGCCCATGGAGGGTACTTAAAAAAGTAAAAAAGTATAAAATGTTTATAATTTGATACAATTTATGACTTTTTTTGGTAAGGCAATGGGGTTAAGTGACTTGCCCAAGTTCACACCGCTAGGTAATTATCAAGTGTCTGAGGTCAGACTTGAACTCAGGTCCTCCTGACTCCAGGGACAGTACTCTATCCACTGCAACACCTAGCTTCCCCCCTTGATTTATGACTCTTGATAAGTGTATTTCTAATGATATAGAACAGGAGAGGTGATTATGAGGCAATACTGGTTCTCAATCAACCTTTGAGAAAAGCACTTCTATTAGGACAGATAAAAGGAGTAAATTTTGACAAAGGGGATGCATGTACAAGACAAAGTTAAAACAATAAAAACATAAAAAGGACTCTACTAGACAAAGTTAGGCATTAGTGGATAAATAATATCTAGTGAAGAGGCACAAAGAACTATTATACTAGAGGAAAAGAAGAGAGAGTGTGAACACTGAATAAATCCTACTCAATAGATTTGGCCCAGAGAGGGAATAACATATATTCCCCATTGGGTTTTAAAAAATCTATTCTATCCTACCCTATAGGGAAATAGGTGGGGAAAGGGAAAGAAAGGGAAAGAAGGGACTGATAAAAGTGAAAGTTAAAATTTAAAAGAAAAGTTACAGGGGGAAAGGGAGCAAAACATTGACGAGGAAGAATAAGAGGGAAGGAAAGAGAAAAATATAAATTGGGAAAGAAAGCATGGTGGGAAATAAAGAATTAGTAATCTTAAGTGTGAATGTGAATGGGATGAATTCTCCCATAAAATGGAAGCAGATAGCAGAATAGATTAAAAATCAAACTCCTGCAATATGTTGTTTACAAGAAATACAGCTGAAGCAGAGAGATATATGCACAGGATAAAAGTAAAAGGCTGGAGCAAAATATATTAAGCTTCAGTGGAAGGAAAAAAAGTCAGTAGCAGAAGCAAAAAAATCAGGGGTAATGATCCTGATGTCAGCCAAAGTAAAAGCATAAATAGATTTCATTAAAAGGGATAAGGGGAGAAGCTAGGTGGCATAGTGGATAAAGCACCGACCCTGGAGTCAGGAGTACCTGGGTTCAAATCCGGTCTCAGACACTTAATAATTACCTAGCTGTGTGGCCTTGGGCAAGCCACTTAACCCCATTTGCCTTGCAAAAAGCTAAAAGAAAAAGGGATAAGGAAGGAAACTACATCTTCTTAAAAGGAATCCATAGACAATGAAGTTATATCATTATTAAATATATATGCACCTAGTGGTAAAGCATTCAAATTCTTAGAGGAGAAGCTGAATGAATTATGAGGATATATAGACAGCAAAACTTAAATAAGAGGGGGATACCTCAATCTTCCTCTCTCTCAGAATTAGATAAATCTAAACACTAAATTAGAAGTAAGTTAAGAAGGTGAATACAGTCTTAGAAAATTGAGATATGATAGACCTCTGGAGAAAATTGAATGGGGAATAGAAAAGAATATTTCTTTTTCTCTCCAGTACATGGTACCTATATAATTGACCATGTACTAGGGCATAAAAAAACATACAATAAATGCAGAAAGGCAAAAATAATAAATGCATACTTTTCAGATCATGATGCAATAAAATTTATATGTAAAAAGGAGCATGGAAAGGTAAAACCAAAAATTAATTGGAAACTAAAAAAAAAGAAAGAATGAGTGGATCAAACAACAAATTATTGAAATAATGTAGATCAAACAAGAAATCATAGAAATAATCAGCTATAACATCCAAGGAAATAATAACAATGAGATATCATACCAAAATTTATGGGATGTAACCAAAGCAGTTTTAGGGGAAATTTTGTATTTCTAAGTTCATACATCAATAAAATAGAAAAAGAGATGGATGGATGAATTGAGTATGCAACTCAAAAAGCTAGAAAAGGAAAAAAATTAAAAATCCCAAATATCGAATTATAAATTCTGAAAAATCAAAGAAGAGTTTAAAAAATTAAAAGCAAGAACAACCAATGATCTAATAAAACTAAGAGTTGGTTTTATGAAAAAAACAATAAAATAGATAAAACTTTGGTCAATCTGATTTAAAAAAAAGAAAGAATAGCAAATTACCAGCATCAAAAATGAAAGTGGTCAACTCACCACCAATGAGGAGGAAATTAAAAGAGATAATATGGAACTATTTTGCCCAACTGCATGCCAATAAATCTGATAACCTGAGTGAAATGGAGGAATATTTACAAAAATATAAACTACCCAGATAAACAGAAGAGGAAATAAAATGCTTAAATAACTCCATTTCAGGGGGAAAAAAATTGAAGAAACCATCAATAAGCTCCCTAGGAAAAGATCTCCAAGTCCAGATGGATTTACAAGTGAATTCTACTAAACATTTAAGGAACAAATAATTCCAATTAATGCTGAATCCAATTGAGGTGTTTTGTTTTTAATACAATCTATTTCCTTAAACAACCTCCAGAATCTGAACCCCTCTCTTCTTCATTCCAAATCCTCCATCTGAGCTTTCAGATAGGTTAATATACTTGTATACATGTATATATTCTATTATCCATATATATATATATATATATATACCTACCCCATGTGTGTGTGTATATATATATATATATGTATATATATATATATATATCTGAATATAAACACATACAGTGTTTTTTTCAAAATTATTGCAAAGTATAGAAATGAAATCAGTGATCATCACAGGTAGACCACATCTCTATTTATTAAGCAGTGTCATTTTTGTTGAGTACATTACATATACTCAAGACAAAATCCCAGGCTTCATTTAAAGAAATGAGTCAGATAATTCAAATAACATTCTAGCCTTTCCTTAAAAACATCCTTTATAGTCTGATGGAAGTCGTCTTTCTCAGGTAATAAACACTGATTATTCTGTGCTTAGGTTATGAAAGGGCAGTTTGAAGGGAGAAAAGGAAATGAATTTAAGTAATAAATTTCAAATAATAGTCTATCTGGGGAAATCTCTCTATGCAGAATCTCCAAAAGACCAGCTGGATGTTGTTTAAACTAGAAAAAGAATTACTGTCATCAAAATCACATGGTGGAAAGACATTGGGTCTGCCACTCATTACCTTCCTGTGAGACTTTGGCAAACTCACATCAGCTTTTTAGGCAGTTTTTTTAGACATGTTTATCAACATGTAAAGGGTCCTTGATAGACTAAGTTCATTGAGGGCAAAAACTTTTATTTCTGTCTTTATATACTCCTTGTGTAGCATGGTGCTAGCCTAGACAGATATAAGTTACTTAACTACTTGCTGATTGATTGACTAGGTGACCTCCAAAGTCCCTTCCAACACTAAATCTGTGATTTCAGGATATAATATGCAGGAACTAGTTGAGTGATCAGATGTACTATAGAAGGAACTAGTCCAACTCTACTTGGACTAGATGCCATCTAAGGTCCCTGCCAATACTTGAGATCCTTTGATTAGCCTTGAAATAAAAAGAATGAATTGGTGACTATAAAGAAAACTCATGTCTGCTGCCTTTCTTTTCTTCCTTTCAAAATCACTAAAAGGGGTGGCTAGGTGGCTAGGTGGCTAGGTGGCGCAGTTGATAGAGCACCGGCCCTGGAGTTAGGAGTACCTGAGTTCAAATGTGGCCTCACACACTTAATAATTACCTAGCTATGTGGCCTTAGGCAAGCCACTTAACCCCATTGCCTTGTGCAAAAAAAAAAAAAAAAGTCACTAAAGCAAAGTTCTCAAAGCCAGAATGTCACCTTTTTTGAGGGGTGATATCTTGATATCTTATCCTGCTGGAAAATCAGTGGTCACTCACAGGCCTTAATACCCTCCTACTGAATTTCTGAATGGTAGTGAAACTTTAATCTGCTTTGCTTTCCACCTGGGCCAATTTGCTCCTCCTGGGGCTGTCAGGTGATTCTTTGCTACGAAGGGCTCACTTTATTAGTCCTGAATCAGTGCTGCTCCCCAATGGGCTTTAGCTCCACCACAGGTGAGCACTTGTGATCCACCAGCCTCAGGTTCCTTAGTATCTAGGACTATAGGTGTGTACTCACAAGGATTTTCTCATTTTTAATCTATTCTAGTCATCAAAACTCAGATGTTATCTGAGATTTGTGTTTCTGATAGTCCCCTTTCAAAGACTTCTTCACGTCATCTGGGCAGGACTCATCTGGACTTCCTCTGACATTTTTTCATAAAAGAATTTTCTTTCCCTGTGTTTTAATCTGTAAGCCAAACCAAGTCTTTTAAAAGTCTCACAGAAGCAGCCAATTTCAGACAGAAGAGTCCTCAGCAGCCATGTAGTTTAAACTGTACCTGGATAGGATTTCCACTATAATATATGTAAGTGGTCAGTGGATACAGTGTCAGGATTGCAGGCAGGAAGATTACAGTTCAAATCAAGTAAAGTTCAAATTAGGCTACTGGAGGATTTGGGATGATGATGTTTGTTCTTGAAGAAGACCATGACATCAGGGAGGTGAGCCCCCCCTAGCATGTGGAGTAAGTCTAATCCTTCTTCAAAATATTCTATTAGTCATTTAGCCAAGTCTGACTATGATCCCATTTGTAGTTTTCTTGGCAAAGACTCTAGAGTGTTTGCCATTTCCTTCTTCAGCTTATTTTACAGATGATGTTTGTCTTTCGATCTCAGAAAAGACCATGACATCATATAATACCATGACAAGCACATGAATTGGATTTGAGTGAGGGGGGGAGTTGTGCTAAGTCACCATGAATTCCCATCCTCCTGACTCAAAGGCCAGTCGCTCTATCCACTGCATCATCTAATTATGTGACTCTGGGCCAAGTTATTCAATCCTGTTTGCCTCAGTTTCCTCATCTGTAAAATGAACAGGAAAAGGAAAACACCCCAACATCTTGCCAAGAAAACCCCAAATAGAGTAATAAAGAGTTGAATAAAACTGAAATGATTCAACAACAATAATCATGTGATCATCTCCTGTTATCAGTCTTTCAATGAATAAGAAACCATTGCCCCCCCCCTCAATTTTATTTGAGGAACGTCTGTTTGAGATTTTTCTGACATCAAGTTAAAACCTTTTCTATTTTTACCCATTGCTTTTGGTTTTGGCTTTGCCCTATGATAGTGTTTGTCCTTTATTAGAGAAGACCATGACATCAGGGAGATGATGCTATGACAAGCACATGAATTGGATTTGAGTGAGGGGGGAGTTGTGCTAAGTCACCAGTCTCACTTTCTCCTCCAGAGCCATATGGGTCCAGTGGTCAGATGTGAATCAGGATGACTGGAGATAACCCTAAATATCAGGCAGTTAGGGTTAAGTAACTTGCCCAAGGTCCCATAGCTAATGTTGTGTCTGAGACTAGATTTGAACTCCCATCCTCCTGACCCCAAGGCCAGTGGTCTATTTTGCCACCTAGCAAATGAAGTAAATCTAATCCTTCCATATAATAGCACTCCTATTAAATGAAGTCTTTTATTTTTCTTGAATAAGCATCCCTAGGGTAGTTGGGTGCCACAGTGCATAGAGTACTTGGAGTCAGGAGAATGGGAGTTCAAATCCAATCTCAGATACTTGCTACTTACTGTGTGACCTTGGGCAAGTCTTAACTCTGATTGCCTCACATCCAGGGTCCTCTCTAGTTGTCCTGATTCTTTTCTGGCCACTGGATCCAGATGACTCTGGAGGAGAAAGTGAGGCTGGTTACATAACACAGCACCCCCTCACTCAAATCCAATTCGCATGCTTGACATGGCATCACCTCCTTGAAGTCTTGGTCTTCTTCAAGATCAAAGGGCAAACATCATCAAGTTTCTTCATTCTCTTATAGGAGGTACTCAGGGCCCATTGTCATCTTAGTTCTCCCTATGGATGTTCTCTAGTACATCAATGTCCCACCTAAATGGACTGTCTAGTAGACAGAGGGGAAACTCTTATCTAAAGAATTAAATAAAATACATTCACACAAAGCAAAGATACTGCCAACAAAAATGTCACTTTTTATTTTTTTAGGTTTTTGTAAGGCAAATGGGGTTAAGTGGCTTGCCCAAGGCCACACAACTAGGTAATTATTAAGTGTCTGAGACCAGATTTGAACCCAGGTACTCCTGACTCCAGAGCCAGTGCTTTTTCCACTGCACCACCTAGCCACCCCCTAGTTCTTAAATCCATGGAGACTGGAGTGGTTTTTTTCCTTCTGGACCAAAAAAAACCCAAAATAGACAAATGGAATTTAGTCTTTTATAGTCTATAATCTGACCTCTGAAACTAAATTGTGAGCATAGTCATGCCAGGTCTGAGAACAGTAAGAGGTAGACAGATTAATGGCCAGTCTTTCCAGTCACCCCAGAGGTAGGAAACCTGCAAGGAATTTGGCTCCTGCTATGAATACCTGTTCCAGGAAGAAATATGCCATAGGGATATTACCTCAGGGACCATTCAATAACTTGGTTGAACTTAAAAAAATCCCAGCCAAACAACAGATTTAACAAGAGGAAAGAACATGACTTTTCAGAGAACTCTGCACTGCACCATTTACAATATGGGAGTTAAAGTCACCAACTTTACTTTTTCCACTACTAAAGGAGTGTTTAAGCTAGGGTTTACTCATGGATAGAAAGTACTTCATTCTTCCAGAAACCATCCTTAAATCTAAATCAAAGACTGAATTTGGGACCAGATAGACTATTTTGTCTGAGTCTGCTGACTTAAGTATTTTTCATGTTTGGACATAGAGAAAACTTTCAGACCGTGAGGTGAAATGTCTTAGTTGGAGAGAAGTAAGGAAGGGAAGGAAGGAAGGAAGGAAGGAAGGAAGGAAGGAAGGAAGGAAGGAAGGAAGGAAGGAAGGAAGGAAGGAAGGATAATTAACTAGCTGTGTGACCCTGGGCAAGTCACTTAATCCCCCTGCATTGCAAAAATAACAAAGGGGGAGAGAGAGAGAGAGAGAGAGAGAGAGAGAGAGAGAGAGAGAGAGAGAGAGAGAGAGAGAGAGAGAGAGAGAGAGATAAATAATAAAAGAAAAAAGGAGAAAACAAACATCTAATAAGTACCTATTATGCTCCAAGGACTATATTCTTCTGCTCTTTAAAATCCGATCATTTGATCCTCACAACAATCCTAAGCAGGTGCTCTTATTGCCCCAATCTATAGTTGAAGAAACTGAGGGAGACAGGATGGGTTAAAACTGAATCTTGTTCTGGCCTCCCTGACTACCACACCTAGTCAGTATAATAATGTGGTTATAATGTGAAGGAGAAATAATAGGAAATAAAACTATAAAGGAGAACTAGGAAGTCATGTACAAACCATCCCAAAGAATAAAGGATTATAATTTACAAACTGTATCATATATTGGCAATAGGTGTTGGATCAGCAGAAGTCACCTAGGCATTGCTTGTTGAAGTTCTAATCCTGTAATATGGAAATTCCAAACAAAATCCAGATCTCCACTGTACCTGGGCAGTAGACCATCAAAAGATAGTGTTCATTTAGAGATGCAACTTGGAAGTGTTATTGATAACTTTGAGATCATTTGGATATGGTAATGAGATAACCCCAAGATGATGCAGATAGGAGTTGGTCTGTTTCCCTCCCCCACAAAAATCTTTCAAAAATAAGACCTCAAATTCCTGCAACCCAACCCCCAAGCACTCATGCTTTGGATCAGTGCTGCCAAGTTTTTGTTGTTGTTGTTCAATCATGTCCAACTCTCTATGATCCCATTTGGGGTTTTCTTGGCAAAGATACTGAAGTGGTTTATCATTTCTTTCTCTGGTTCATTTTACAGATTTGAAAACTGAGGCAAACAGAGCCAAGTGACTTGCCCAGGGTCACACAGCTAGTAAGTATCTGGATTTGAGGCTAGACTGGAATTCAAATCTTCCTGCCTCTAGGACTGGCTCTCTATCCACTGTGCCTCCTAGCTTCCTAGCCTCACATATATGAGTCACTTAATAAATGTTTGCTTACTGAATAACTGAATCGTCATCTCCTTTTTCTCTTATGCAGGCTGAGGACACCAAAAGGAAGTGCCAAATCTGAGCTCCCACCTAGTTTGGTTTCTGAGATCTATCAGATGCTCGAACGCTTTAACAGAACTTAGTACCTTCCATATAGCCAGACACTTAAGCTGAACATCCATCCCTTCCTCAAGGTCCATTTTACAGTACCTTTTTCCATGTCACTCCTTATTTGCTCCTCCAGGTCTTCTGAGGACATGTAGATGTCTCCTTTTCCTTCTTTTGGAGAATTGGATCGACAGTGGCCACAGCAGCAGTTACAACAGCAGCAGAGGCAGCAGCAAAAGTAGCAGCCCGTCAAGATGCCAAATAGTACAAACAGGGACTGGATGAGACAAGGGAAGAGAAGGAAAAATTCCAGAGAAGGTCTTTGGACCCACGGGGGTCTTAGGATCATAGATTCAGGGCAGGAGAAGTTATGTAGTTCAATCCTGTGACTTTAGATATAAAGAAAATGAGGTCCAGATAATAAGCATTTCTACAATTTGCCAGATAATGTGCTAAACTCTTTACAAATATTCTCCCAGTTGATCTTCATGCTAACTCTAAAATAGGGTTATCCCCACTTTACAGTTGAGAAAACTAGAGTGAAAAGGTTAAGTGACTTGCCCAGGATTACATAGCTAATGTCTGAGGCTAAATTTGAATTCAAGTCCACTGAACCACCTAGCTAAGTGACTTGCCCAAAGACATATGAGTAGGAAGTCATCAACAGAATCAGTTTTTGAACCCATACCTGTGATTCCAAATTCAGTATTCTTTACCATCATACTGTGCTTCCAGAATACCATTAAGTTGGGAACATGTAGATTATTAGAGTTTGTAGAAGTTTTAGAAATAATGAGAATAATACAGTTATCCCTTCTCTATCAAGGGAATTAGGAGCATGTCAACACTCAATCTGGGAAATCCACATAAAAGTTTTTGGTTCTCTCTTAGTACCAGAAAAGAAGGTTGAATTATTGTTATTAAAAGATAAAAATACATTACTATTTTATAACATTATACATATATTTTATGCATTTCTGAGTTTCTATACTTTTTTCTGTGTTATCTGCTGACTTTTGTGTTTCATCTTTGGCTTCTGAAAAACCTCCAAAAAATTTCCATATAATTTCTCACCCTTGAAATATCAAAACTGTAATGGGTTCCATGATGTGGAAGAGATAACTGTAGAAGCTAGAGTTTACACATTATCAAATTTTTTTGGAGGTTTTTCAGAAGCCAAAGATGAAATTTAAGGTTTGCAAAATTATCTCTTAGATTCTAACCTTATAGATGCTATAATTATTTCCTGCATTTTACAGCTGAGGAAACTGAAGCTCAGAGAAATTATAAATGACCTGTCTAAAGATGCACAGGAGCAAGCCGTGAAGCAAGGTTTTAAACTCGTCCTGAGATTCCAAGTTCAACATACACTCTGAGGGTATAAATCTCCAAAGTTGGCAAAAAAGTTTGGAGACTGACATATTCAGTTTATCTATCATAAGTTTGACCTACCTACCCTAGCATTCTCAGTCTCACCCCTTCCATACAATGAAAGAAACCATAAATACAAACATCCTCTGGAAACATAAATTTCTCATCATAGAACATAATTATCAGTGTTTATCTCAGAATTGAGATATTTGAATCTCCTCAAAGATGTGCTGGTAAATATATCTGTCATTCACATGAATTGCATATATACATGCTTAGTTTTCACCCAGGTTATCTCCCTAAGACTGGACCTTGAGCTCCACCTGCTAAAAATCTTTCTCTGCCTAAGTCCAGCTCAGTTTCTAGTTCCCAAAAGAAGTCTTTCCGAACCTCAAACCCTCACCTTTTCGGTTGAAAGCAATATTGGATGTCCTTTTTAAAACATACAACACTTAGGATAAATATCACCTTTGCCCTTATAACATTCCACCTCATTCCACACTTATTTACTGGTACAAACACAATTTCCTCCTTTTAAGAAAAGACACTTGAGGGGAGAGATAGTGTTACTTCTTTATGTTCCCCCATACCCAATACATTCCCTCCAGTGGGCATTTAATAACTGTTTTTTCCAAAATAATTGAATTGGTTTTTACCCCTCTCCTAACATATTCTGCCAGCCCAGGAGAAGTTGTAGGCATTTAGTTTTTCTAAAAAAAAATGTAACCTATTCCATGTTTTTCAAATTTTCCTGCAATCTTTATATATAGGTCATGTATTGTGCCCAGATTCTGTCATAGTGCTTTCCATTTTTCCCAAGAATTTTTACAAATAATGAAATTTTTACCCCCAAATCTTAATCTTTACACTTGTCAAATACAAGGTTATTATATTTATTTGCTGCTGTAAATTACATGTCTACTCTGTCCCATTGACCTACCTTTTTATTTCTTAGCCAGTATCAGATAGATTTGATAATGACAACTTGAGATTCTGGTACCACTAAACCACTTTCCTTTACTTTTTTTCCCATTAGTTCTTTTGACATCCTTGACTTTTTGTTCTAAATGAATTTTGTCATTATTTTTTCTAATTCATTTTTTGATAATTTAATTGGGATGGCAATGAATATATGAATTAGTTAAGGTTAAATTGTCTTTTTATTATTTTGACCCTGCATACCCATGAACAATAATTATTTCTCCAATTATTTGTATAAATTTGTATTTGTATAAATTATTTGTATATTTGTATAAAAATAACTTGAATAATTTTATTTATATAGTTCCTGGGTTTGTTTTTACATTGATAAATTAATTTTAATTTTAAAAATTTAATTTCAAAGAAAATCAAAAAGTTATTCTTAAAAATTTTGAAATATGTCTGGTCATTATAAAAAGCCATAGGCTAGAATGAATCAACCAGTCTGGGTTTATTAGAGACCTATCAAAAGAGAATTGCTTTCTCCAAAGCAATATCTGCTAGCCAAACACCAAGACAGGAAATTGGGAGATAAAATTCACCCTCTCCCTTTTTGACTTGTGCATGACTCAACTGAAGTAAGTAGGAACAGCATTCACTTGAGAAGAAAGGGGCAGGGTTAGGTGAATGGGCTCATTTTCCTGGGTGACTAATAGTGGCAATGATGCTATACCACCAAAGACAACTCTGCAAAGGGCTTTACTCCAGGAGCTCTGTCCTTCAGGTTCCTGGGAAATTCAGAGACTGCCTGAACAATAACTATGGCTTTTTATAATGACTATATATATTTCAGTTTCCAGCATTTCACATAAATTATATAAAACATCCCTGAGACACATCTCTTACATTAACCTTCTTAGAGAGTGAAATAGTTTAGAGCAATCAGAATTGTGGGAGACTATACTTTTAGTTTATACTAAAAAACAGGAAGGACAAGTCTCTGAGGCAAACAGGACATTTTTATAAGTAGTGCTTACATTCACACCTTAGGATTATTTAATATTTTTTTCTCCCTTTGGCTCAGACTTGTGATTCCATCTGGAATGGGAACTCTTAGTGTTGAATTTTCTTCATACAGATAGGGAATCCCTCTGGATGGGAGAGTTGGCGAAAGTGCCAATCTCCAACTAAAATATTTTCATTGTTATTGAACTTGAAACTAGGATTTCCTGGCTCCAAGGGACTGGGAAGAGGTGGAGGTGGACAGACAGACATGAAGATATGAGAAAAGGAACAGGAATTTATTGACTACTATGTTCAAGCACCTTGTAAAAATAGCACTTTACAAACGTCATTTCATTTGATCCTCACAACCACCCTAGGAAGTAGATGCTAGGATTGCTCCCATTTTGAAGAAACTGAAGCAGACAGAGATTAAATGTCTTTCCTAGGGTCAAAGACCTGTCTCTAATCCCAGTGTTCCATCAACTGCTGCATCACTTAGCTTTTCCAATATGACTCTGACATGCTGCCTTAGTATTACTATGGCTACTGCTTTGGGAATCTTCTTTCCTAGATGATGATACCTCTACAATTGAGTCACCTTTACTGGTCATTGGTTTTTCTTATTTTATAAGCCTCCCTCCCTTTCCCCTGGTCTTAGAGTTTTTTTTTAAATCTGAAAAGGGGGGGTTTTCTTTTCTGCATAAAGAGAAGATGTAGGGGGAACACAATAGTCATCTTTAAGTATCTGAAGAGCTGTCATGTGAAAAGAGAATACACTTGTATATAGGGCAGAACCAGCAGCAATGAGTGAAAGTTTATGGAAGTAATTGGAACTGCCCTAAATGGAATGAGATGCCTTAGAAAATACTCATATCTCCAGCATTGGAGGTCTTCAAGCAGAGACTGAATGACTGCTTGTCAAAGATGCTGTAGGTTCCTGTTCAAGTACAAGCTAGAAAGACTAGCCTATAAGGTCCCTCTCAATGATCAAAATAAGAACAGTAATGATCCTGTTTTAACAGTGTGAAGTTTATGTTTCTCCTCCTACTGAAAGGTCACACTCATCTAACTTTCATGAAACTGGTAAAATATTAATTTTTTAGTTTTAGCAAAATAAAGATTATGTGTCTCTCTAACCAGTTAAACTTGATCCCAGTAAGGATAAGATCCATCAAGGACTTGACTAGTAATAGTTATATATAAATTATGTATATTATAACTTTAGTCTATACCTACATAGAGAACCATGTATATACACAAATGTAAAGTGACTCAAAGCTACCATCATCACATGAAGTCATACATATATTGAGAATACTTTGGAAAGACAACCTGGTGGTTCTATATCCAAGAGGATTCTCCTAAAATGCAGATATTTTTGCTCTACTATCCACCTGCCATTTTAGTTCACATTATATTCAAATAGCCTTCACCTCTCTGTTCTCTACTACTTCTTCCCCATGCTCCATTGAGGTGTCCCACATACCATTTTGTCATAGGGGAGAAAGTCCAAGTTACAACTGTAAGGGCAACTTCAGTGTGTGATTGTGGGAAAGTAAACCAAAGGTCAATAAAGGTCACATTTTCCTCATACTGTTCATTCTATGACATTTCAGTAAATGCCTTTTTTTTTGAGACCTATTCAAATGACTTACTATTAAGGATGAATGTGACAATGGGGGCTTGTCAGCTATCATTAGGAGTATGAACCCACTGAGTACTTTAAACTTGGTTCCATCACAAAATCCAAACTGCAAGTACAAATTTAGAAGTGTGGTAGAAGAGAATCTATAGATATTATCAGATTGGAGTTTAAATCTTTAATCAGTCTTTTAGAATCCATCAGATATTTACTCATTGAAATGCAAAGGAGAGCAACCTATATACTATTAAGTGTATAGAGGAGTATAGTGTGGTCTTGAGGCAGGAAAATTGGAGTCTGGAAAAACTTGGGTTCTTATTTATCCCTTTTGCTTTACATATAAGTTGCTTGAGAATAATTAAGTCACTTGCCTTCTTGATGAATTAGGAAAAGTGTTGTCTTTGCAGAGATATCTGAGTTCAAATCCCTTTCTGCCAACTTATCTATGAGACTTAAGTATTTCACTTTCCCTGAATCTCAGCTGGATTGGACTTAATGACTTCAGAGATTAGGGTTAGCATTCCATCTCTAAAACTATGAGCCTATGTTTTTAGACAAAGGGGAAAGAATTATTAGAGGAAAGAAAACAAAAATTCAAGGGAGGAAAATGTGATGGAAAAGTTCCCAGAGGAGTCGTAAGAAAATGAAATAAAGAATGCAAAGGAAGGGTAAAGCTTGGGAAGGAGAAGGGAGTAGAAAGAAAGAAGGAAAAACAAAGATACAAACATCTTGAGTAGAGAAGAAGGAAGTTGAGGGAATTGCTTCTGGGTGGTTTTGACCTCCCTAAAGTAAGTAGTGAGATTAACCCAACTTCTTCATCAATGTGTAGTCAATCTCTAATTTATGAATGGATCATGTTACAAGTGTACATTTGTAAATCAAGTTGTTTGACACATTTCCATTCACAAGAAAAACTATTGAGTAATGAAATGATTTATGTAATATATTTCAAAAACGTTAAAGCACCATATGAATGTTATTTACTATCACTGTCAAAGTCCATTTAAATCATAATTTAAAGAGTAGTGCAAAATTATAGCATTGTTTTATATTATTTTGTGTGAAAACGTTATAAAATTGTAAAAATTAATTTAAAAGTCTAATATGTGATGTAAGACATAGGTTCTATGTGTTTTTCTAATGTAATTCTATTTTGTGCACTAACCTATCCTCTTATGTTAAATCTGTATCTTCTGACTGGGATGCAACAGGTTCCACTTGCAGCAGAAGGAGAGTGGGGATTCTCCAATTAAGAAAGTAAGGGGTCTGAGAAGCACTGGAAAGTGCATGATGACTAACATTTATATAACACTTGGAGATTTGTGAAGCAGTTTAAGTTATTCTCTCATCAGATCCTCATAGCATCCTCAAGTGCCAGTTATTAAGGATATTATTATTGTCCCTTCTTTTTTATAGATGAAAAAATTGAGATTTCATGGAAGTTCATAGACCAGGTTTTGCCTATGTTCTTTTTTTAGGTTTTTTGCAAGGCAAATGGGGTTAAGTGGCTTGTCCAAGGCCACACAGCTAGGTAATCATTAAGTGTCTGAGACCGGATTTGAACCCAGGTCCTCCTGACTCTAAGGCCAGTGCTTTATCCACTACACCACCTAGCTGCCCTGTTTTGCCTATGTTCATGCAACTGGTAAGGGTCAGAGGCCAAGTCTCTCCTGACTTCACATATTGTTCCTTCTACTACACCAGACTACCTCTGGTGGCTACGGTGAAAAGGTGATTTTTCTTACTGGGGAGACGATTCATGTCAGATTCAGGGGGGATTTATTAAGTCCCTACCATCTGCCAGACACAACACTAAATACTGAAGGATAAAAAAACAAAAGTGTAACAATTTCTGGCTTCAAGGGAGGGAAGCCTGTATCCTTTCTCATGTAGGTATTTCTAAGTTGGTGACTGCTTATATTTATCAAATTGATCTAAATTATTTCATTTGATCATTTTTATTTTTTCAATGTTTGCAGATGAAGATGAGAATGGGAACAGCATCCAGAATAGGAAATACTAGACTCATACCGATTAAGTTTGATCCCTTTGTGGATAAGAGCCATCAAGGACTATAATATATAGTTGAATTTATATATTATAAATATACATATCATGACTTTGGTCTATACCTATATAGAGGACCATGTACATATGTAGATATATAGTGACCCAAGGCCACCATTATTGCAAGAGTCTGTTCTTATATTGGGAATATTTTGGAAACCAAATCTGGTAGCTGTATATCCAAGTAGATTCTAATGACACAAGGTTCCTAAAATGCAGATTCTCCCCTCCACCCACTGTCTACCTGCAATTTTAGTCCATACACTATATATATTTCACCTCCTAGTCTTAGTACTTCTTAATTCTCACCTTTCCCCCACTTCCTTTCTTCACTCCCTCAGAGAGAGCTCAAGGTGAGCATATGTGACACAATTACCACATACCATCTCCTTGATTATTGTTGTTTCTGTAGCCCGTGCTATATATAGTAGAGTACACAGCTAAATTTGTTCTAAAATAATTTATTAAGCAGTTGTCACACAAATGGAATTTTTTCTGCTTTGAGTAATGATTCACTTTTTATTTAGTCATTACTGAAGAGGATGGGGGAGTCTGAATTAACCTGAAGCTCCAACTTCAAGTATAATTAATAGCTTGAAGTGCTACAAGACATGCTGTGTATTTTAATTGTTTGATCAATTAAAGCAGAAAGGAAAATTCCTCAGATAGCACCTTTTCAGGGAAGTGATACCTATGTAACTATGACTTGAATGACAATATAGTTAAGTAAAAAAAAAAAAAAAGAATCAAAAAACTACACAAATCCAAGATTTTCCAGGAAAACCCTTCAAAGAAGTTAGTCTCACCTTTGCCCACCAGCTGGACAGTATGAAGTAAGTATTAACATTGTCATCTCCAAATTGCTCTGCCACATAGAGTCCCAGAGACCCATATTTATCATAAATATTTCTCTTTGTCGAATCTGTCAATATAGTGTGAGCATGGTTGATCTCTTTAAACTTCTCAGCAGCTTCAGGATTCTCTGGATTCTTGTCTGGATGGTGTTTCAGAGCCAGTTTTCTTAAAAAAAGAAAAAGAAAGAAGCAAAGGTTCTATTTGACCAGAATCAAAATATAAATGGTCTATTTAATGGAAATATTTTACATGATTGCTCATTTATAACCTATATTGGATTAGTTGTTATCTCAGGGAGGGAGGAAGGAAAAGAAGAAAAAGATGGATGGAATTTGGAACCAAAAATTTTTTTAAAATGTAAAACATGGGGGCTAGGCAGAGGGGTGGCTAGGTGGTGCAGTGGATAGAGCACCAGCCTTGGAGTCAAGAGTAGCTGAGTTCAAATCTGACCTCAGACACTTAATAATTACCTAGCTGTGTGACCTTGGGCAAGCCGCTTAACCCCATTTGCCTTGCAAAAACCTAAAAAAAATTTATGTAAAAATTGTTTTAACATGCAATTGGGGAAAAATAACATATTATTAAAAAATAAATGGTCTTTAAATGGAATGTTCTGAATCTGCAGATAGCATTTGATAATAAACTATATAGTTGAGGTATTAAAATACTACTATTGATATAATCTTTTAAAATTTAGGAAAGTTTTATATTATCTTATTTGATCTACATACCAATCTTTTGAAGAAGGTAATATTATTATCCCCATTTTATAGATAAAGAAAGTGAGTTTGAGAAAAGTTAAATGACTGGACAATCATAGAGCCAGATGAAATCTTAAAACGTCATTCAGTTCAACCCCCCTCATTTTACAGACAAGGAAACTGAGGCCCAGGGTAGTGACTGCACTTACTCAAGGTCACAGAGGTAATAAGTTGCAAATCTGGGATTTAAATACAAATTCTGTCAACTTTACTTTTTTCTTTTAGAAGGTGGCAACAATGGGAGTTAAGTGACTTGCTCAAGGTCACACAACTTGTAAAGTGTCTAAGGTCAAATTTGAATTCAGGTCCTTCTGACTCCAGGGTGGGTGCTCTATCCACTCCACCATCTAGCTACCCTATCAGTATTTTTTCTTCTGTTACACAGACTTGCTCAGTGTTACATGGTTATTAAGCATCTGAGGTGCACTTAAGCCTTGCTGACTCCCAAGCCTAGTGCTTTCTCCCCCTACCAAGCTGCTTCTCTTAAAATTAAGGAGAATCATTAAAGCAGTTGTCATTCCCCCTTCTGCCCCAGAGAACCTGAGGGGAGGGAGCTTGATACAGGAGGTGTCCCTCATAGTCTCTCATTTGATCCTAACAGACCATCCCTATGAGGTCAATACTGTTATTATCTCTCTTTTACAGATGGGAAAATTGAGTCAAAGCAAGGTTAAATGATTTTTCCAGAGTCACACTGGAATTTCTGAGACTGACTCTATCCACATCCTAGCTAGCTGCTTTAGGAAGGAGGAACTTCAGAAGGGTGATCAAAGGAAATCGGGGATTTTGACTTAGCCATAGAATGAGTTATCTCTTGATGCATAGTGTTTTCTAAGTTCTAGGGTGGGTCAGGAGCACATTTTTCATGCTGTCTCCCCATGTACTTCCCCTTCATGAAAGTGTTTTCTAAACGATTAATCAATAGTCTTCCCAAAGACCCTTCTGCTGTTCATCCAGCAAGTGGTATCCCAAGAGTGTCACACAATCAGTTGATTCAACCAACAGTTAATTTGGGGAAAAAATATCTACCGAACCAGGTTCTACATAACATAAATCCAAACACCAGTGGGTGGTTTGGACTGTAATAATCCCTTTGTAGTCAGTAGTATCCTATAGATGCTGATTAAATCTAGGTTCAGCAGATCTATCTTTGTCCATGATTCCTAGCCTAGTGCCTGCTCCCACCATCTTTTATTCTTCAAAGTCAGAATAACTGATTTCCAAATTCTTGTCTTCCTATGAACTCAAATTCTTTCTTAAGAAGGTCAAATGAATGACTTTTCTCTCTCCTTTTCTTTTACTGGAAGCATGGTCACTGGTACCATACTGGTTCCCAGTATTTAACATGTGGCACAGCATCCTGTGATTTTTGTTCTTAAAAATTTATAAATCTGCTTAGAGACAAAGGTAGTATATTTATTTGTAAATGCAGAACGCAATATGGGCTGGTTGAGAGGCCCATTGTGTGAAACGCACCATTATGGTAACACTATAAAAACTCTCTTCGAGTTTACTCATGATGAAAAATGCTTTCCAACTGGCAAACAGCTGGGGTGAGCAATGGGGCTTCCTTTTACCTTTCGACTCTTGAGAGCACTGCTGTTGTGTTCATGGCAAGTACTCAATCAATTTATGTTGAAACTGAATTTGTAGAATTTTGAAGTGATTTTGCTGAGTTTGAATTGATTATAATTCTTTGAAAAACAGGTATTGGATTCTATTATTCCTGTTTCCTTAACCGTTGCAATTCAATTTCATTCATTTCAACAAACATATATTAAATGTCTACAGTGAGTTTAACTTGTGCTTGGAATAGGGGGGAAGATACAAAGTTTAGAAAAAACAAAATCCTTGTTTTCACAGAGCTTATAGTCTAGTATGAAGCTTGTCCTTAAAAGAAGACCATGACGTCAGGGAGGTGATGCCATGACAGGCAAGTGAATTGGATTTGAGTGAGGGGAGCTGTGCTGAGTCACCAGCCTCACTTTCTCCTCCAGAGCCACCTGAATCCAGTAATCAGATATGAATTAGGACAACTGGTCTTGGATGTGGAGTAATTAGGGTTAAGTGGCTTGCCCAGGGTCATACAAGCAAGTAAGTGTATGAGGCAAAATTCGAACTTCCATCCTCTTGACTCCAAGGGCAGTGCTCTAGCCATTGAGCCACCTAGCTAGCTGCCTCATAGTACACTATGGGGATATAGATAATTATAATACAAAATAATGCATGACATATACATTAAGTACCTAGAAGTCAACTAGATCCAAGGGAATAAATGTAATTAATGATATTTTACCTTTTAATCCTGAATGATTGCTGATCTTTGGGACCAAGCAGTAACCCATGTGCTGTTTAGCTTGTTATATTACAGAATCACAGAATCTTAGAATTAGAAAGGGCTTCAAAACCCATCTAGTCCAACTCATACCTAAATAAAAATTTCTTTTATTATTGTCATCTGTCTTAAAGAGTGATATTAATGAATTCTGTTGGGCAGCTGTGTTATTCAAATCTGTACTATTCAAAGTTATGATTATATAATCATATATGTAATAAAAATAATACAAAAAGTGCTTTACATACATTATCTCATTTGATCTTACATTGTAATTGATCAACTCAATGGAAATATGCATTGAAAAATTTTTAAATAAGCTTTAAAAACTTTATTAATGTAATAACATAAAAGAATTAAAACATATTTCAGATTCAAGTTTATTATAAAAGTAATAAAAAATTTTTAAACTTAAAAATGACTGAATGTTGCACTTAAAGATAAGCCTACACTGATAATATAAAGGAAACATTCCTTTTGTCATTTAAAATAGTTCAGCAGCATAAATCAAACTGTCTTCCCTTTTTTTAAATCTTCATATAGGTGCAGATAACTTTATTCATATCTCAGCAAATTGCTGATACAACTCAAGTACAGTTAGTTGGATTACCTGAGGCATTATCTAAAATCAGTAATGCTTTAAATCCAATATTGTAATTGTTGTTATATTTTTCAACAGATGGGCTAAAATATAGAAAATCATTCTTCAGAAACAGCATTAGTCATCCATGCTTCCTTATTTGTTTGCCAAAGAACTGGAAGGGATTGATGTTGTAGCCTTTCAAAGAGTAAGGATTTCAAGGAGACAAACATTGGTTTTAACTTAAAATCTCCTCCATTACTTCCCAATAAAAGAATAAAGTTTTCTTTAGACATTTTAAATCCAAGTCAAGTTCTTTTCTTTTCTTAGAAATATAAATTCTAAGGAGTAGGTAAGTGGTGCAGTGGATAGAGCACCAGCCCTACAGTCAGGAGGATCTGAGTTCAAATTTGACCTCAAACACTTAATAATTACCTAGTTGTGTGACAGTGGGCAAGTCGCTTAACCTATTGCCTTGAAAAAACAAAGAAAGAAATCCTAGAAGGCATCCTCTCTCAAAGCCTTTTTTCATCAACATTAAAATTTTTTTAATCTATGTTTCCACCTTTTTTTAGTTATTTTCCTCAAAACATCATATTATTTTAGCTGCCTTGTTCTTACCTGAACTGGTCACTTCTGGTATATTAATGGTAGTATTTTTCTCTGGTTGGTTTCAGGGCTCTGTAAACCAAGCAAAGCCAATACAAGGCATCATGCCTATTCCTTAAAAAAAATTCCTATCCAACTCCTTGGTGTATATCTACCTCACCTTGTTATGGTTCAGCTGATAGGATGGCATGCAATTCCAAAGTCTATTAGAACACTAGCTTTTCTTCCCTTTTTAAATACTGTTCAGATCTCTGCCAGTTCAAAATGCAGAAAAATTGGGGCAGCTAGGTGGCACAGTGGAAAAAGCACTGGTCCTGGAGTCAGGAGTACCTAGGTTCAAATCCGGTCTCAAACATTTAATAATTACCTAGCTCTGTGGCCTTGGGCAAACCACTTAACCCCATTTGCCTAGCAAAAACCTAAAAAAAATGCAGAAAAATTCAATCTTATTTGGTTTTTCATGTTCTTTTAAATTCAGAATTGGAATGGAGGGACTAACTTTGAACCAACCCTATTCCTCTTCACCAACAGCACTTTTGAGTTCTCCAGGCTGACACCTCGATTTCAGGACTTCCACAGGAAATCAAGTTAAAAAGACATGCATGTTAAAGATACTCATTTCTTTTTAATTTTTTTTTAAAAATTCAGACCTTTCAAATTCCTTTGTGTGAAGTTTCCATTATGGAAATTTCCCTTCACCAATGCCAGTTTATAACTAAAGAGAGTTGTAATTCTTAGAGTTGTCAGTGTGGGGGCCAGTGAGTGTTGCCCAGATCATCTGACCTATCCATGAAGATGGATGATAAATAGATGTATTTAGTGAGAAGAAAATGTCTTGAATCAAGCTACATTTTGAGAAATTGCCATTGAGTGCTGAAGAGCCCTTTTTAAAACAGGTTTCCCAGTAGTGAAATCAGCAAGGGGAAAACACAGAGGCAAAAGGCAGCCTTTAACTTCAAGATTCTAAGTGGTTATGACCTTAACTACAGCACTGATCTGGGTTGGCTAAAGCTGGCATCTTGTCTACAGTTATTCCACACTACTACCATTTATTTCTTCTTGCAAAATTCAGAGATGCAGTGAAATTACATGTGGAAGCCAGTGATTTGAAGCCCAATATTGAATTGAGGCCACACTGGACCATTGTTTTTTTCTGCTTCAGATAACTGTTAAGAAAGCTAATCTACATAGATTCAACTCTGAACTGTTCTGGTCCCAAATATTTTTTTTCCTTGGAATAAGAGTGATGGAGTCAAGATCTCTGGTTGCCTGTGCCCTTGTTTTTGTGAGGCTATTTTGTGAAGCTCATAAGCAATTTCCACATTCTCTCCCCAAAACAAAGACCTCACCTCTGCTCATCTGATTCCATGCTTATTTTCCTGTTTCCATTAGGTTGCCTGTTTTTTTTATTTTTCCAACTGCTTGCAAAGATAGTTTTCAGCAATCATTTTTGTAAGATTTTTGAGTTTCACATTTTTCTCCCTTCCTCTCTTTCTTCCCACCTCTCCCGACAGAAAGCAATTTATTATAGGTTATATGGGTATAACTATGTTAAACATATATACATATTATGTTGTGAAAGAAGAATCAAATCAAAAAGGGGAAAAACATAAAACATAAGACAACTTTAAAAAATTGAAGATAGTAAGCTTTGGTCTACATTTAAAAACTCTATAGTTCCTTCTCTGGATGTGGATGATATTTCCCATCACAAATCTTTTAGAATTGTCTTTGATTATTGTACTGCTGAAATGAGCAAGTCCTTCCTAGTTGATCATCACACAATATTGCTATTAATATGTACTTCACTCAACATCAGTTCTGCAAGTCTTTCCAGAAAAACATATTATTTTTTGCTAAAACACTGATTTACCTCAAAAATTTCTTTTCTACTAAAAGTTACCCTGCTACTCTCTCAAGTCCTCTCTGACTTTCCTTCAAGGACTAAAGTTTCATGGTCATGTGTAGATAGTCTTAATAGTTAGCACAGTTAACCCACAGGTTGTGGCCTCTGTAGTTCTAGGAAGCACAAGAAAGGATGAGCAATTTGCAATATTTGAGCAATATTTGCAGTCAATAGATTAGATTAGAAAAGTTAGATAGATTAAATTAGATTAGAAATAGATTAGAAGCTTACTTTATTAATTGTTGTTCAGTTGTGTTATACTCTTTGTGTTGAATTCAACTAACATTTATCCAGAATCTCCTAGTGCTAAGCATTAGGAAAAAAAGAAAAATCCCTGCCTTGCCCTGAAAGAAGCTGCAGTCTAGAGAAAATACAACATTTACCTATAGAAATAAGTGCAAGAAAAATTTAAGAGTGAAAGAAAATTAGCCCAGAAGCATTATATGAAGAGAGACTTGAGAGCCCAACAGAGGTGAAATGACTTGACCACACAGTTCAGATAATGATAGAGCTGGAATGAAAATGTCCATCTTTTGTCGGACTCTATGAAGCCTTCCCTTTCCTACTCCCCTTCCCATATTGCAATGACCAGGAGGTATGTGCTTTCCTGATTTTTTCAGAGTTTTTCCTTTTAATGATATTTACATTTACAATGGCCAGCTGAGTGGTACCGTGTATAGAGACCAGTCCTGGAGGCAGGAAGATCTGAATTCAAATCTAGCCTCAGACACTTATTAGCTTGTGTAACCCTGGACAGGATCACTTAACCCTCTTTGCCTCAGTTTCCTCATTTCCTCTGAGTTTCTCTATCAAGTATTGTCTATACCACTAAATTGGCATCAAGTGCAGGCTCTCTTGGGGTGTTATTTACTTTTCCCCTGGGTGACTTGTCTTCCTAGCTAGACTGAAGGCCCCTTAAAGGGCAGTCACTGGTTTTTTAATAGCTTCAATTGAACAGAGCAGACAATTAATAACATTTATGGTGATGAAGATAGCAGACCTAAGTAGGGAGCACATAAGAAAGTGAGATATCCCAGTCTGGGGAAAAAGATACCAACCAAACTACAGTCAGACACAGTAGGAGTTCTGGTCTACTATTTCTAGTCTCCTATTCCAAATTTCAGTCTCCCAACTCTGAGACATATTATCTCTATGATCTTGGATAAGCTAGATTACCTCTCTGGCCTCTGTATACTGACTGATATTAACTGGGTGACCATAGACCTGTCATTTAACTTTTCTGAGACTCAGTTTACCAAATTGTAAAAATGGAAATTATAATAGTTATAATCCCCACTTCATAGAAATATAAGGATCAAATAAGATAATATACACAAATTACTTTTTAAACTTAAAACACAATATTGTGGTTATAATTATTACATATTAAGGTAAGGAGATTGTACCATATGCTGTCCAAGATTTCATCCAGTTCAAATTTTATGATCACTTAAGCTAGCGATGATCTTATGACTTTTAACCACCAAACACTATAAAATTCTTAGGGTAAACTCCTTCTATTTCTCTATTATTACCACTAGACTTGCCCAGCTAGTATCAATGCCCCCTCCTATCCATTAGCTTACCTGCCAATAGGAATTGGACTTTATAAAATATTTTAACTAGAAATTAAGGAAAAAGGGTAAAAATACCACACAGAACAAAAAGGTTAGGTTACAGAGACTAGAAATCTGATCCTGGGATTCCCCTAACCTGCCATAAAAGGAATAGGAAGCTATTGGATAAACCAAACTGTTCCTATTTCCCTGACCTTTAGCCTCATTCTCTCATGTTGCTCTCAATAGGTTATCAAGGGACACCACTCGGGTCAAATTCATAGCCCAATCCAGAACAAATTCTTAGCTCTTCTTCCTATGAAACTACCTTTAGTTCCTGCTTGGTCAGTCACTATGATAGAAAACTACTTCCACTTATTTAGTAAATATGTATTTACCATATTCTGCATTTGTCAAGTGTAATAAGGAAGGAGGTATGTGCTTTCCTGATTTTTTCAGAGTTTTTCCTTTTAATGATATTTACATTTACAATGGCCAGCTGAGTGGTACCGTGTATAGAGACCAGTCCTGGAGGCAGGAAGATCTGAATTCAAATCTAGCCTCAGACACTTATTAGCTTGTGTAACCCTGGACAGGATCACTTAACCCTCTTTGCCTCAGTTTTCTCATTTGGAAAATGAGTTGGAGAAGGAAATGGCAAATTACTCCAGTATCTTTTTCCAAGAAAACTCCAAATGGGAGTCAGAAACAACCAAAAATGACTGAAAAAACAATATTTCAGTGCTGTAGACATTACACATATTTTCTCTTAATTGTACTATTTTTCCCTAAATCTGTTAATACAACACTTCCTCTACCTACATATTCTGCTACATTCATATATCATCGTTTTTACAACTATTTCCCAACCAGTGAGTACACACTTTATTTTTCATCCCTTGCTATATCACCTATTTTTTTCAGAGTGATAGAAACCCTTCTGATACCAGAAGGATGTCAAGATTATAATATTCAAGCCAGTTTTTAAACAATTACTTATTAGCAGGTATCTGGAGATTCATTCTTTCATTCTACTGATCTGAATTCTAGGTATATCTGGAAATTGTAAGGACCCCAGTAGAGACCAGAATAGGGTCAGGGACCTGGGAGAAATGGTAAAGAGGGAAGAATTCCTTATGAGTAGCTAGTAAGCTGCTTACTTCTTAAATTAGGTTGGAACCACATCTTGGTTATGATATCATTATCTAACAAGTATTTTTTCTGTAACCAGAATTATCATGGGGCTAGTGGAATATACTCCATAAGATCCATACTGTCCACCGATTTCATCACATTTGAAAGTGGAATCCCTAATCTTCTCTGGGTGTTTAGTATTCATATTTTTATGAGTCCAGTCAGATGATATGGGTTTGCACAACAGAAACAATTCTGTGTCTTCTGAAGAATTAGCCTTTTTTCTCAGCAGTATTTAGCATCAGGTACTGACCCCTTGTGGCAATGAAGATGACCCCCTTCTTTGTTACATTAAATACTTTTACATCTCTTATTTATCCAGGAATCTATATAATCCTCTTAAAAAGTCATTGTTTGAAAATGTAGATGACCATAGAATAAAAGTATACAATAATTCCTTTTCTGATTAGACATATCCCTTTTGGAATTTTTTACTTATTTTTGTTGATATGTTTTGTAGTCCACAAATGCTCACCATGTACCTCTCCATTGACTTTTGGATGAACTTCAACTTTTAGTCTTTGGAGATTGGTATTCCATGAACAGTGTAATATGGATTAACTCTGACTCCATTCCCTAGTGCTAGGTCTGTTATATTCTGTTCCCTTCAGAGAGGAAATCTGTGAGTCCCCTAGGGTGTTGAAAAGTCTCTACTATGCCATTTGGCCCAAGTCAACGATTTGCCTTGATTAAAAGTCCTATTAATTCTCATTTGATATTGACTTTGTTTTAACAAACATAAACATCAATTAAAGAATATTTATTTAAAAATAAATTCATTAGGGCCTTTGACCAGTTTGAAGTCATTAAAAGCACTATACAATATCTCAAAGGATAGTCTAGGTCATTCTTCTCTTGTTTAATTCTCGGCCTAGCTCACTGTCCATTTGCAGGATCTTCTCAGAATGTATGTACTAATAACCCAAGTTATTTGAATTCATCTAAATGAATGGAAGCATTCTATATCCAATGGATTTTTTTAAAGAGAAGATGGGCCAAATTCCTTTAAGTGACTACAGTTGTTTCTTAGCAGTCTATGTAATGTTGGTTTTTGGGGAGGCTGTTTCTTTTATTGGTTTGTTTGTTTTTAGTTTTTGTGAACATCAAGTGTCTGAGGTTGAATTTGAATTCAGGTTCTTCTGACTCTACTGTGCCACCTAACTGCCCCTCTCTATCTTAGGCCTTGATATTTATAATCAGTGGGTCATCAAACAAAGTTATCCCTTTTATTATAATTATCAGTGAATCATAAATTATTTTGATGTATGCATGAAAAATATTTGGAGGACAGGCCTTTTGGCATTTTGTTCTTTCTAATCAAATGTCTTTTTTTTTTTACAAGGCAATGGTTTTAAGCTACTTGCCCAAGGTCACACAGCTAGGTAAATTATTAAGTGGCTATGGTTGGATTCCAGGGCTGGTGTCTATCCATTGCACCACCTAGCTGCCCCAACAAATGTCTTTTTTATAGATAATGATAACTAGAGTGGAATCTTGTATTTGTCAAACCTTTTGGTCATTTGTATGTCTGTAATGATATAGCTTGTTATTGACTGCTATTTGAAAAAAAAACTTCAATTATTATCTACCTTCATTAAGGATGACCTTAATAAATGTGTAGATTAATCTTTTTAACATGTTGTAAGAAAGTAGGTGTATTGGCTGGTAGTAATATTTTCTTGATTTGTTTTTTTAGGTTAATAATAAAGTTGAGACTTTTTCTTATGTCTCCTATAATCTTCCCTTCTTTGAGATTTCTTGAGAATCAATTTCTTTAAACCCTCATCTCTAGTAGACTCTTTATTTAGGCACTTAATAGACATTTTTTGATTGACTGATGATCAACTTCTAGGCATTTTTTGGTCTATAGGGATCAGCGTATATTAGTTAACTTCCTTAAGAAATGGGGCTATTTCAAATCAATGTCTTGTTTTTTTATCCATTTCCATATTTTTTAGCATCTACAACTTGTTTAAATAGATTGAGTTGATATTGCCTTAATTAGACAGAATTTTTTCTCATTTTTAATCTCTTCATTTGACAATGACTTTGCTTTAACAAGCCTACAATCTGACACAAATAGCTAATTCAGAAATTATTCTCACAGCCATAAACATGTATTTTCAATCCTTTCAAATATAATCATTTTCATTTATATTTTTAATATTTTTTTATCTCTTAACTCTGTTCTCAAAGAATGTGTTCATGGTAAAGTGTTAGAAGATTGGGGTAGCTAGGTAGCACAGTGAATAGAGCAGTGGCCTTAGAATCAGGAGTACCTGAGTTCAAATCCAGACTCAGACACTTAATAGTTACCTAGCTGTGTGGCCTTGGGCAAGCCACTTAACCCCATTGCCTAGCAAAAAAACAAAACACCTAAAAAAGGAGTTATAAGATTTCTGTTTAGGTTGTAAGCTTTTGTTATTCCTCATGGGGTTTTTTTAAGTATGTTTCACTGTACTACCAGTGAAATATTCACATTTGTATTGAAGTCATTAAATATCAAAGTACATGTTAATTTAATTTAGATGTTTTTACTGAGTTCTCTGAAGAATTTCTCTACATTCTTATCCTGAGCAAAATATATTAGAGCGAAAGCTACAATTATTTTTAAGATTTTTTTACAAATACCTAAGCACTGCAATGTGAGGTAAAAGTATCCCCTGAAAGATGCTTCTTTTTTAAAATATATTTTACTTATTTTATTAAATTATTTTCCGACAGTTCCAGCCAAGATGGCAGAGAGAAGACAGGCACAGTTCTAAAGTTTCCTGATCTCTTCCCCATCTATCACATGAAACAAACCTCTTAAAAGAAATCCGACCCACAAAACCCAGAAAGAAAAGCCAGGAGAAAGAACATCTACCTCAGGATTTGTCTCCCGCAGCAGCTTTGGCTGAATTAGGGCGAGTGAGTCTGGGCTCAGAGGGATGATCAGCCCCGGATCAGCCAGATTAACCACTAAATTGGAACCTGGAGTCTAAGGGCCAGAAGGCTGGACCTGCTGGATCAGCAGTGGGGCTGGACGAAAGGGGCTTGGGTCTGCGGGGAAGCAGAGGCGTGGTGTTGGTGCTGTCCCCCTGGAGCTCTGGGACCAGGCTGGGGGGGGGGGGGGGTTCTGGTGCAGGAGAGCTGCAGACACCATCCCTAGGCTCCTCTGGTCTGAGGAACTCTGAGTCCATGCCTCCATTGCACAGAGGCCTCTTCCCAAACAAATGCAAACTACTTCTGCCTCAGGCCCAGATGTGTGAGCAGAAGAACCAGCCCAGCTGAGGAATGACCTCAGGCCACGGTAAAGCCCACCATTGATTGAAGGCAAAAGAATTCAATAGTTCCAACTCCTCCCTTTGGGCAAAGGGAGAAGGCCTCTCAACCAAGGTCACAGACACTCCAGAGAGGGCAACCAGCACCTCCTACTGGCCAGCCAGAGAAACTGCACTCAGTAAAGCCTTTAGCGATCTCAAGCCCAGGTGAACCACCCCCCGCCAACTCAAGGTCTTAGCATAATGAAGAAGGGTCAGAGAAAAGGTGGATCCATAGAAAAATTCCTGGAAGGGAAAGACCCCCCAACTCAGAGAGACCTGGAACCTCTAAGGAGAATACAATCTGGTCTCCAGCACAGAAAGACTTCCTTGAAGAAATAAGGAAGGAGCTCAAAAATTTGGGGAGAGACAATTAATATCTTGCAACAAGAAAACAAAACCTTAGAAAGTACAATTGGACAAAC